>NW_025318726.1:245000-845000 GCF_018153725.1 Drosophila mojavensis | reverse complement strand
ATTTAAAAAAAAAATTTAATTATTATCATTTTTTTTTTAAATGTTGTCTTATTATTAATTTAAATTGTGAAATGAGTTTGGTAAAATTTGGTAAAATAATTATCTACTTTATTTCTAAAATATCGAATGCCCCTAATATACTGAACATCTAACTGTTGCATGTACTGCTTTTGTTTATAAAAATCTGTCGTGAATCCTGCTCAACATATTTCAAAATTATATTGCGTTCTCTCACACATTCTCGCTCACTAGAGCGCATACGCGGATAAGTTAACCGGTATTTACTCTCTAATAAATATAAGAGTTTAGCTATAAATATAAGAGTTTAGCTAGTTAGCTCGTTATTAAAATTAAAACTTTAAATATTTATAAAATTAAATTGGTTTCCAAAATATTCAAATTGAACAATATATTTGAAATATAAATAAAAATGTTTACGGTAAAATAAATATTAAGTTGTAGCAAATATAAAACAATAAATTTAAAATGTTCTTTGATTTTAATGTTTTCCTTATCGTTGATTAAACTTCTGAAAGGCTCTTGAGTGTGTCAGTAATTGGAAATTAGATAGGACACGCTTTCGATACAAACTATTAAATCAGAGCAGGGCTCCCTGTTTAGCATCGCTTTTGCAGTGGAACACGAAACCCTTGCGATGGTGTTACTTAAACCCACTCAAAACACTTCCCTCCATACCTCTATTAATAGCAACTAAAGCTTGTTTTGAATAGGTATAACACACACATATACATACATAGTAGTATAAATATATAGATTTTATATCGTCAACGTACTTGACACCTTTTTTTCCAGGGAAAAGCAAGCAGGGCTCTCAATAATTCTCTGATATTCTCATGATATATAAAGTGAAAAAAAAAGAATAAATTCCAAAGACGATTTGTTTGTGTCTGGCGCAGAGCACTGTGTGCGATTTATGCTCTTTATATAGCACGCAGACTTGCGTAGATATATGTGGAAAGTGTAAAAATATGTAGAGTTGCGAGTTTTGTGTGCGTCTCGTTGCAGCGTCATTTGCTACTACCTAATTTTCCACACAAATGCATTTTATTTATGACGTCATTTGGGGATTTGTTTGCATACAGGTTATCACAGAAAGACTTGGCGTGTCTCATGTATTACATTCTATAGTAAATCTATATTATTAAGATGTTTGCTGCATTTCGAAAATGTGAAGTGAAAAGTTGGCTTTATAAATTTATTTGCATACGTAATAAAATGGTATATGGTGAAGTAAATGCTGCCATAAAATTTGATGTATAAATAAAATGGGTTTTAATCTTGTGTTTCGGTAACAAATAAATCCATTCAATCCGACACGTACAAACATTTTTGACTTAAATTTAAGACGCTTTTGAATAATACAATTTTTATGAAGAATTAAGTGGTAAATAAATAAGTTTTCATTTCAAATCGAAATTATAAAAAAAAAAACGTTGGAGTGAAAAATAAAATTATGATTAATATGATTAAACACTTGGCAATAATCACCATTTATATGTCATGAAAACAAATTTCTATTTGAAACATAATTAAAAAGGTGCAAATCCCACACTCAGCTAGCAGCTAATAATTCATCCAAAATTTCATCATAATTGTGGGTATGCATCGAGTAAATATTTGGTATCAAATATTTTATTTAATAACGAATGTGATTTCAATGATCTATGTAAGTATTATACTCAAAATATGACTCAATTGAAGCTGAATTTAATACTGTATTAAATATTCATTAGTTAAATTTCAACAAACTCGTTTCATTCAGCTTCAATTTAGTCATATTTTGAGTCGATATCCAAATTGTAAAAAATTATAATTATAGAAAATCTACAGGAAACTAAAATGCCAATTTAGGAGAGTCTAGGACACGACAGGATAGGACTGGATAGGACAGGAATATTTTTAACTGCTTGATAATCACTCCAGAGATTATTTTATGGGGAAAGGAGTATATTGTCTCTTTCCATAATTCCATAATTCCATAATTCCATAATTCGAAATTTCTATGAATTCAAGATATTGTTTAATAAATAAAGCCTTTCAACTTCCAGACTGAATACCTTTTATAAAATAGAAACGCTTAAATAAAATTAAAACTATTTACTGCAACTGACTGCAGTTGACTGTGCTCGAATTGCTTTCAACTGAAACAAGTCTCGAAGCTGTGACATTTTATTACGAAATTGTACTTTCTTTTCTAAAAACCTGGGTGCAGTATATTGGAAATGGTGCATTTCATTGACAGCACACTCGCTGCGTATGTTGATGGAATAAATGCGCTGTCAGCGCATTTCTGAAGCTCGGAACCCTTTTCTGGGTTTCTCCCCGCGCGCAGGCAAGTAGGAAAACGTCTACTACATGCTGTCGACAGGGAGATTTAGGTACAGAAACGCAAGCAAAATAAAGTGAAAGTCAAAGTCGATGGAGCTTCAACCTGACAGCCAATTGAACCGACCTCTAGAAGTCCTCCCACTTTAACTGCATACACACACACACACACACACACACACATGCACACAGACAGAGAATTTTGATATAGCGCGAGAGGACTTGAGTGTGAAGTTAGGTGAATGGAAAATATCTTTGTATTGGTAAACGGGATAGCATAAGGTGAGTCTCAAGTACGCAACAATGGGCAACAATTTGGAAGATTTCCCCCTGATTTATTTGTGTGAAACGTGCGAGCGTCTGGATTTTCCCTCTGCTGCCTCAATATATTCGATTCATTTTGAAGCGCAAAGCGATAGCAACGAGCAGGTCAAAAGCAATATTTGCTTACTTGGTATTCTGGCTTAAAGTGTTCCGTTTGTTTGCAGAGTTGAGCACTCGACTAGAATGAAAAGAAGCCAATTATTTTGTTTTTTAATCTCTTTACCTTTTCTACTTCAGATTAATTAATTAATAAGACAACTTTTCAAGCTTGTATCAATTTGATAGACGCCATTTAGTAAATATAAATAGACTTTTTATCAAAGTCCACCATAATTTGAATTCATTATGGAAAAGAATCTCAAAGCGAAAACTATCATAAACTGCAGGCAAAGTAATTACAGAAACAAAGTGCCAAGTGCCAACTTTGTTGCGCATTGTTTTAAGTTTTGTGCTAAGTTAAAGTTAGTTGGGAATAACAAAAGGCACTTGGCACCGAGCCTAAGCGGGCAACCTATGCCAAACTCATTTGGCAAACAAGACTCAGATATGGAGAGCATGTTCAGCGCACTGGAAATACTCGATGACATGTTGGCATTCATTTCAGCATCAACTGTCAAGAGTAAGAAAAGAGAGAGAGAGAGAGAGAGAGAGAGAGAGAGAGAGAGAGAGAGAGAGAGAGAGAGAGAGAGTGTGTGAAAGAGAGAATGGGAAGGAGGGAAGGAAGGAAGGAGGTAGATAGACCGAGTGAGGGATAAGCTCGAATTAAATGGAACTTTTCTTTAAATTTGTTTTTAAGATAAAAGTGGAAACATCAACTGTCGTACTATAAATTAGTTTTTCAAACCAACAAAAATACCTAAACTGGCTACGTTATTAATTGTGGGATTTTTAGGATATCCGACTATAAAGTGGATCAGTAATTCTATTTTATATACTCTGCTTATAACACGCTTAAGGGCATATTTTAAGTTTATTTAGTTAAGCATTTAGTTAAGTGAAATCAAAAAAAAAAAAAAAAAAAAAAAAAAAAAAAAAACATTAGAATTAATCAAATAATAATAATAATAAATAACTTAAAATTAAAAGATTATTAAAAAAAACTAAGCAATACACTTCATTGTATTACTACACAGATTTAAATAAAATAATTCATACATAGTATAGATGAATTTCGTTTTTTTAATGTATATTAAACAGTCCGAAAATTAAACAAAAATCTCTTTTACGACAAAGGGTCTATTTTACGCTAGCGTGTAAAAGTAAAATATAGATAATTAGATATGAGAAATATATATAGATCATTAGATATGATTCAGAATCTGAATCTGTTTTCAGAAAATAATTAAGCAAAATGTTTTTTGTCATAATTCGAAATTTTCAGCTTGAACTCGCCTTAGCGCCCTTGCAGCTGTGAACAGAGTATGAGGCAGCCGTGGACCCCCGATTGGCATGTTCTTGTGCGGTTTTTGTTCAAGGCGCACAATACTTGAATGCGACAATTAATTTCAGTGAATTATGACCGCAGAGTGGAAAATGGCGCTAATGCGAAGCTCTCCATTGGCAGAAAACACGAACAGCTGTCAGCAGGCACCATGCCGCACACACACACACACACATACACACACCGATTTTTGTGTGTGTAACTTTGCGCCATGTCCGAAATGTGGTTAGAAAGTTGTTGGCTAACAGCCTTTCGGTCAGCCTTTTTGGCTTAATGCAGCGTAATGCGAACCTCAGTTCACAAATGCACAACTCCCCGGTGTGTCATTTGGCATCTCTTTGCAAATATATATATATATATATATATATATATATATATGTGTGTGTGTGTGTGTACGTGTGGCGCCGGCGGCGTATACGTGATATTTGCATGCTTTAAAGCCTGGCTCAGATGTGAGGCCAATTGTGAGTGCCAACTGTCGCCACATTCGCTATGACATTGCCCATTATTTATGGGCAAACAATTGAGGCAGCCCTGGGTTCAAACTATTGTTCGATGCACGTGCAGCAAAAAATAAAAGAAAAATCAAACACATACACACACACACACACACACAAAATGGCGGATGACAACAAAACCTAACAAAATGGCGGCAAAACAACGCGGAAGTCGCGAGCTCAGTCGAGCTAAAAATGCTCGTAAAGTACAATGAACCGCAAGAGTTGCATTCAATGTGAGTGTATGGGCGTATGTGTGTGTGTGTGTGTGTGTGTGCATAGCTGAGTGGATTTCTGTGAAAGAAATGCTAGAGTATTGTGCTGGCAAAAAGCAAGGCGCGCTGTTATTGTTTTGCAGCATTTGGCATCATTTATTTTGTGGCCCAAACAAAGCGTTAAGTGGGTTGATGCATGTCCCCAAAAGAGGCAGAGGCAGGCACACACACACACACCCTAGTGTAGCAGCTGTCTACCACTGGCTTCTCTGCGTGGCACAGCTGTTGTCAGTGCAGAAGAAAAATAAAGTTAGGGCTAATGGGTCAAGAGTTTCCACATGGAGCATTCAATTTGAGACGGCGCACTCAAAGACTGCCGACTCCACGGATCTCGAGTGAATTAACCAGAGATTGGAGTTGAAAAAGAAAACTAGTTCGCCAAATGTGTGAAGTTAGATTTTTGTTTAAATTACAGCTGCCTACAAATATATAAGTAAATATATACATTTAATATGTACATATATATCTCTCACAATGATCGGCTTAGCAGTGTAAAACTTTAATGATTTTCTGTTGAATCTATCTATACGTGATATTTGAACAGAATTTTACGCTGCTGAATGATTGGAAATTTAATTTACTTTTTTTTTTTTTGAGTGAATGATTCAGTGATTCAGTTTAAGCTTCCAGTTAAATAGTGAATATTGAATGCATGCCACAATAGCAGAGCGGAATGAATGTTAATTAAATTGTTACGATATTCCTTTTTATTATTTTTAATATTATTTAATGCATGGGTACGCCGTGGGCATTCGATTCAGTAGCTTTAATACATTATTTTATAAATTTAAAATGTCGAACAACAAAAAAATAGTTGATCAAACTGTTATTTATTAGTTGCTGCTCAAATACTCTAGACATAATGCGATTTAATATCAACAAAAAGGAGTTTTGGTGTTATATATTTTCTATTGTGCTTGCGCTTGGTCAGCTGCTCGTAAATCTAATCAACTGAGTAGAAGAAAACATAAATAGGAAAATAGAAAAAAAAAACAAAAAAAATTAAGAAGAAATGTTGAGCAAGTTGGCAAGTCAAACGGCAAACAGGCTGCGAACGATAAGCAAATTACGCAATCTACTTAAACACGACCTTAGCTTGAGAGCGTCTGCACGGAGCTGGCTGCTCGGGGTTCGCCTTATGAACCGCATTCAGTTTATGGCACCCGCAGTTGGCAGCTCGCAGTTTGCAGTTCTCGGTTTGCAGTTTTGAGAAACTTTTTTATTCAATTCACTTAAGTTTTCTGTTTGCAGTTTTTGTTGGTGCAACATTTTCTCGAACTTGCAGCGAGCTCCTTGCTTACCTGGCCTCGATTCCTCTGCTACATTTTGCTGCAAAACTTTGCTAACTTAAACATGCATACAGGTCCTACTGGCTTATGGTTTCTGGCTCCTGCTTGCTGGCTGCTGGTCTCCTCCTGTTGCCGTTTTGCCATTGCAGCTAATGGTGTTTATTGCATTTACTCTATCTTCTGCTGGCACTTAAATCGGCATCAGGACGACCGAACGGCATTCAACTGTGACACCTACCCGCAACATCCTCTCTCTCTCTCCCACTCTCTCTTTCTCTCTCTCTCTCTCTCTCTCTCTCTCTCTCTGTCTCTTTCGGCTGCTCCGAGTAGAAAGTCAACGGACGTTGGAAACACCTGCAGCAACACGCAAATATTCAGCAGCTAGGAGCCAGCGGCCGGAGATGACTCCAGAGTCCTTGTCAACAGCGGGCTGCTTGCAAGAAAGTGCAAAGTAAATTCACAACACAAAGTGTGCAAGTTGGTCAGAGGTCCTGCGGTTTCCCATGGCCACCCCACTTATAGCCCTCTCCCAACACTCACCCATCAAAATGCACAGTCAGCGCCACGCCCACTCGCCCAGTTGGCCCACAGCTGGTGACGATTACGGGCGAGATTTGACTGGAGCAAACTTTGATTAAATCACATGACAAACTCATCGCCACCAGGACTAAAATGTTGAGCCACACAGACTGAAGGATATTCATGCTGGCGATGCCCGGGGCTGGAATATACTCAAGTGGTTTGCCACCGAGCCAGAATTGACTGGGTGTGGCTGGTTGAGCCACTGGAGGCTGGGGTAAATAAATTCATTAAGCGATTAGATTCGCTCTGCAGGTGATGCACTCTCCAGGAGCCGTGGGTCCTCTCCTTTTGCATGCCCTTAGTGCGCTGGCGAAGCATTCAGTTGGTCGGATTAAATGGATTTACTGTCAGCTATTATTGCCATTGTTTCTCCAGCTCCAGCTGTGGGACAACCGCTTTAAGTCGCTCGAGACAATGCAGCTGAGCACAGATTGGCCGAAAATAAAATTTAAATTCGAAAAATATTCTATGGAATTGAGATACAATAAAATTTGAGCACATAATAAAGAGAAGCTGTCGGAATCTAAGTCTATATTAAGAACTCGTATTCTGTTTTAATAAATGTGAAAGCGTTAGATATTTGTGAAATATGGGAATTACTTTACAAGCTAAATATACATAGTTTACTAGCCGTAGTTAATTCCATAAAGTTTATAATTCTTGATCAGGACTATGTGCTGAGTTGACAAAGCAATCGAAAACTATGTCAGCGAGAGGAAAGAAATATTATATACAAATTCTTGTAAACTTTGTGAATTAAAACTTTATTTTGTTTTAGAAAGAAAAATACAACGGAGATTTTTATTATCAAAATATATCGATTTTTTGACATGGTTCATAAGCCATTTAAATCAATAGAGCTAAAGACTCGGAAAAATGCTTCCTGGAATAGGTTGATTAATAAAACTCTACATTTCCATGTATTAGTTATACTCTACACTTTCATCAAAATTCCATAATTCAGTCCAGAGTTTCCATGTCATCGTTATATTCTACATTTTCTTAAAACATTACTATGATCAAAATTCCATAATTCAGTCTAGAATTTAGGGTATGTCGACGTCAGAAACATCCAAATGGAGGTTCCACTCGAATTTTGTTACTCATTCATTTTTATTGAATTCCACTCTTTTGAGATATTTATCGTCCAACTAATAATGTTGTATGTGAATTTGATTATTGTCGTGTTTATTATTATTATTTTTTATTAAATGCATTAACAAAGTTTACTTTAGGCGCGAGCACATATATATATGCATTAATTAAGACATAAAGCAAGAAAAGTATATGTATGTTAAATCATTTCGTATAGTATAGTAAAATATAATTGGTTCTGTAAGAGCAGCACTTGGAGTTGAAAGTGTGGGAGCAGGAATGACGCTCTCCCTGTGGTTGATCTCTCTGCTTTCAATTACTTACTTCGAGTAAAAGGTATTCTGGAATTCAAACAAACGCGAGCACCGTTACGGACGAAGAAGCGCTGTACTTATATATTCATATGTCGTCGATTTATTTGAATCGCATTAAACGCTAGTATAACATGAGTTTGAAGCAGCATTAGGTAATGAGAGAATACTGAAATAGAGAAAAAATTCTAAAGAAAGGAAACAACGACAACTGTTTAGGATAGTCGCACGAGAGTGGTGTTATTATCGTGAGGAAAAGCACAGTATGTGGCATTAGCAGAGAGGTGGTGCAAGAAACAAGAAGTTCGGTAAACCAGCAAATAGAGAAAACAAGAGAGAATAGAAAAAATAGAAAAAATGACGACACGCTGTATTTTAAATATAATTAAATAATATAAATTATAAGAATTATATTATATATTACATTACATTATATTACGAAAAAAAAAAAATGGGTAAAATTATCGACAAACTCAATCATTATAACATCCAGAAAAATGTACAAAAAAAAAAAATTACACAAAAAATAAACAAAATATCAAGCGAAATTTGTCAGTGGGACAAATTCATAATTTATATCGTATAACGAGAAAAAATCAACAGAAAACAATAGAAATTTTTTTTTTTTTTTTTTTTTTTTTGTAAACCGTAAAATAATTTAAAATAGAGAACTTTTTGTTGTTATACCTTTTCCTTATTTGTACTGGCATTATATTAATCAGGATTTGCAGCATTTTGATGTCCTATTTTTGCCATTCTTTTATTCAAGGATTTTTTAATTAAATTAGATTTTCAAATTTTTTCCTGTAGGCATGAACTCGTTGAGCCAAGATTAGTATATACTTTATGTATAATAATTACATATATCTTTTATAGATGAACGATTGAAATATTTATATATGTGGGCCAGATGCACATATATATTGATTACTTTAGTTCTTAAGCTATTTTATTTTATGTGGAGTAAATATTTTTTTTTCTGCAAGTATTCAATGTGCTCCATAATTTAAAGATTTTAAAAATTAAAAATTAAACTTACTTGATGTAAAAGAAATGCAAGTAATGTAAATGGAAAGCATTGGAATAAATGCTTGTTTATACAGATTAAAATTTAAATTTCATTAACACAATTAACGTAACTAAAATTTAAGCCTTGAGTATTATAAAAAGCACGGACATACATATGCTTATTCTCATCTAATATCAGTTGTTTGTAATGTCTTATTTAAAGCAGCTTTCAACTGAATTTCGATTCGCTTGTTTGAGTCATTAGGCAAGTCTTGTGTTTATTAGCCATTATTCCTAATCAATCCAGATGGCTCTGTGTATTTAACCTGACTCAAGTTAAGTCGGCCCATGTATGCCCTTTGATGGCGGCATGCAATTTATCTCAATTAAACTTGGATTACAAATTATGAATATTGATTTATGGCTAATTCCAAAGGCTTTCGGACCCTCTGCACCAGCCAGCAGCCACCAGCCAGTCAGCTAATTTGATTTGGGACAAAGGTATGTGAGCTGTCGGACCTTATTCAACGACGCCTCGTGTCGGTCTCTGGAAATTCATTAACAGAACTTCGCATGGCTCCTCGGCACGACTCGAAAATGTGGCTCAACTCGTATAAACTCGAGTGCAAGTTAAATTTCGCGTCGCTGCACTTTTGTCTTTGCGCCAATTATAAACTAACTTCAAAACTTTGCGACAGTTTGCGCGTCGCAGAAAGAGAGGGAACGACAGAGAGAGATGCGGTTGTTGTTGTTGCTCTGCTATCCTTTCAGTTGAACGTTGAGTAGTTGATTTTTAATTTTCGCTGTCAACGAAAGCTAAGTGTGGAACGCTGTCATAAGGACATTTTTATGATTTAGCTGTGCAATCGTTACGCTGGCTTCCTGCTCAGATAACAAGCGGACCACAGCGCTCTGCACACAGGACACTTTAACGGCCAACAATAAAAGCAACAACCAGCGTTGACCTAATGAGGGCACCAGCCGCAGACAGCAGAAAGAAATTGAGATGCCGCAACGGCATTTCATTTAATTGTGCAAACTGTGTGGCAGACAGTCCTCTGTCCAGTGCGTCCTGTTTGTCCTGGCTCCTAATGAAGCCGCCTGTTGTCGCTGCTAATGTCGATAAGGTCATGCTGGGCGTGGCATCGTAAAGAGGCGCCATAAAAGCGAAACGCCACTTGCCAAGCAGCTCCAAGAATGGGGCCAAGCGGTTTCTGCTTATCAGCGTCATGTCTCTATATATATTATATATATGTAGGAATATGTATATAAATATGTCTATGCTGCTAGAAATACGCAGCATATTTCATCAGCTCGACGGTCAAAGTGAGAAACTCTAGAAGTTTGACTTCCACTGACGCTGCATAGTTGACTTTTGTGTGGTGGCCTCGATTTAATGTTCGTCTAGTTTTTGGCTAACCTCCTGCTTCGCCGGCAGAGGCCAGGGCTGGGGTTAATGTGGTTGCTCATTAGTAAAATAATTGCCAACTAATTGGCTCGAGCGAGAAGGCGACTCGCCTTGTATCCGATTGGTGCCCGGCAACTGCATTCGACTCTGTGTGTTTACAGCACTTGAATTTGCCTCAGCAAATATTACAGAAGTAAGACTAAACCAAAAAGGATAAGCACTTCAGATGACAGCGAAATGGAAGCCTATTTCAGTTATCAACTGTTGAGGAGACCAAGTCCATCGATCCTGTTCTCTTTATATTTATAGTGTGGTCTTAATTGCATAATTCTTTATACATCAATAATTAGCATTACTATTAATTTTTATAGTTTTATCCTTATTAACACGTTTTCCTTCATCTCTTATATATTCGTATACATTCTTTTGCTCTGCAGTATTAATACCTTGCTCTGCAATTTATCTTTCTAGTTTATTGCTTTGGGGCTCACCTTTACAGCTGCTGCTTCACGCTTAAACGGTAACTTTTCGCATAATTTTGCGTTTTATTGACGCCCTCGCCACCTTAATGCTCGCCGCTTTAGCACCGCTTATCGTGATTAAAGTGAAAATGTGAACAAATTATGAATCAATTTTCCACTCAGCCAAGAAAAATGCAAGCTCATCAGTTCTATGCTTAAGCAGCAGCTGATTTATAAGTGCATTCAAAAGAGTATTGGGACTTTTATACTTTAACACTTTAATTATAAAATTACATAAATTCGACAACGAATCAGTTAAGCTAATAGAAAGAGGTATGAAAGGTATGAATAGGAAATATTCTGAGCGATTAATATATTGATATTTCCTTTGACATTGGATCTCACACCTTCATAATCAAGAAGCATACTAATCACAATAGATAAAAAATAGTTTTGTATAATAATTTCCGTTACTTAGCGGGTTTTATTGAAATTTTTGAGTATATGACCTCCACACTCTGCTGAATATTTGAATATAATAATATATCACGAATCATATATAAGCCATATTTGCAATTGAATTTCAATTTAATGAATGTTGTAAGGCCAGTATTCAACATATATAACAAAAACCAAAATTGTTTAAAGCCTGCATAAAACTAAATATATAAATTCGAATACTAAAGACTTATAAGTAAAAAATAAATTTCATTTATAATATATAACATTAAAACAGTAATAGCTATCGAATTTTTAAACAGAGTCAATCTGCGCGTCCTACATAAGAATCTACCAATTTAAGATCGACGTGTTTAAAGATATGAATATGGTTATATAGACTGTAGTCTATATATCAGACGGATATAGCTATTTCGGCTCAGCTCAACGCCCTGGTCAAGAATATATATACTTCTTCCACTTCTCCTTCTGCCTGTTATAATCATTATAATTAATCCGTTATACTCTGACTTTGAATTTCCGATGGGAATTCCTGACTCGATTGCTATTGAAATAGTTTTTGAATAAAATTTAGAAAAGTATGCTATGAATATTTGTAGAGTGTTGAAACACTCAGTTGAAACCGAGTGTAGAATTTTCTCGTGAACGGAGGTTTTGCGAAAGCTATCCATGGAAAAACCTAGTATCCCATGGAAAATGTTTGATTTTGGTTATTCAGCTTTGTGTGCTTGTGAGTTAGATTATTCAGTAGTTTTTATTCTTTCATAGGGAACGGTTCGTGTTTAGTTCGGCAGTAAAAAATCATTTTTTTTTTTACAGTTTTTATAAACGATGGACTTTGCGACAGTTAATTCGGTGTATGAAAATCTATTTTCAGCTCAAAATTTTTTTGCACTGCACGAGCAGCAAGAATTAGATAAACAAAATTACATTGACATGGTCAATACTGCGGTCGGTGATTTAGATATGTATCGCTTTGAGGATGGTGGCGGAGATGCGCGCGGCTCGCTGCTATTGGGCGATGAGTACTGCAGGACCTTCAATGAGGATGCTATCGCTGCCGTGTCAGCGGCGACATCATCGACAACAGCTGAAACAAGTGCTGCTGCAGCAGCAGCAGCAGCAGCAGCAGGAGGAGCACTAATACCAGCATCATCCGGAGCAGGCGCTGTCTCTTCTTCAACAACAACTGCTGCAACAACTGCATCGGCAACAATAACTGCGACAACAGCAACGACTGCTACAACTGCAACAGCAACAACTGCAACAACAGCAGCTACAACCACTACTACAACAACAAAGACAACATCCTTGTTGCAGCCGAAGGACAAGGACGAGACTACACAACCAATAGATGATTTTGATCTTTTGACAATGTTGGGCTATCGCCCACCAAATGACTGGGCTTCACAATTCCGGCGTCCACGCCCAGCGCCAACCATGCAAATTTGCGAAGAGAAGTTCGTGCTACGCTTGGATACGATCTTCGTGCTGGGCATGCGTTTGAATGTGACCAAAAATGACATTATTGAATTCTTTGGCAAAATGGGACGCATCAAAATGGATGAGCTGACCATGAAGCCAAAAATTTTCGTATACAAAAACAAGCTAACGGGGCGCTCGAAGGGTGAGGCAACCATAACATACACTAGCCCCTATGCCGCCCAAGCGGCCATACATTATCTGGACGGGGCTAAATTTCTGGGCCAAGTGCTTAGCGTGGTGCCCGCTTACCTATCAACACAGCCAGGCAAGGGCGTACGCTTCAGTTACGCCCAGGAGACTGGGATCGAGCAACAGCGCCGTCAGCGACAAAAGAAGTGGAAGCCCGCATTCGATAATTGGGTCTGTGAGCTATGCAGGAATAGCAATTTCGTTTGGCGTATGAGCTGCAATCGGTGTCACGTTAGCAAGAGCACGGCCATTGCCATGGCAAATGCCGGACAGAGCAGCACATGGCGTCCACGTAAACACGATTGGACTTGCGGCTACTGCTTCAATGTTAATTTTTGGTATCGTCAGAAATGCAATCGCTGCAGTGCGCCCAAAGCTGAGCTACATTCCAGTTCGGAATCAGATAAAGACAAGTGGGAGCTGGCATTCAGCCAGACCTCTGTAGTTTAGTTTTTCCTAGCTAGCCTCCTAAATTGATAGTTTTGTTCATGTTTGCAATAAATAAAGAAAAAGTGGCGTCTTCACATGTAAACCAAATCGATCTTGATCCAGAGCTTTGGTTTCCAGCTGCCAGTTGAAAGATGTGCTGCCCTCAATACTAAGATAAAACATATCAAAATTTTTCATATATTTGTTGTAATCATAAATAGCAAAAAGCACCTTGCATCAAATTAAAGAATTCCGATTTATTGTTTCTTCATATAAATGTGTTTGTTTTTCTATATTTCTATATATTCGTGCCAGTACATATAAATGTGAGCGCTTGAGGCGCACACTATTATTGAAGCTGAATGTGCGGTATGCGTACAGCTGGCGGGCACTGTCGCAAAAGCAATTTGCTATTAGCAGATGGCGAATGTCAGGACAACAAAGGATTTGAATACAGTCGCTGCCAGAGAGCAAACAGGCGGCGGCAATGCCAACTGGCAGCAACATTAACCAGCACTTGGCAATTGTTGTTGTGGCAATACCCTAAGTTTAACTGAAATGGGGCATGTTGGGTTAGACTATAGAAATGTGTCATGAATTTATATATTGTAATGAAGTTCTTTCTGAAATATAAATTTATTATATTTGATATATGATTTTAGGGTATTTCCCAGTCATGCTTAGCATATCAGAGCTGTCTTATTTGTTATAGTTGTTGCTGTTGTTGGGTTAGGTTTATGTGGCTCTTGTTGTTGTTGTACTCATTCTTATTGTAGTTGAATGCCTTGTGCTGCAGCAGATTTTGATGTTGCGCAGTCTGTGTCAACTCTCTGTGTGTGTGTGTGTGTGTGTGGGTGTGTGGGGGTGTGGGTGTGTGAGTGTGATACACCCAGAGCGTTGAAATACATGCAATAAAATGTGTACGTGTCCAAATTTTAAGATGCCTGCGTGTCTGTTTAGCATTTGATTCAATTCTTTGGGTATTTCTCCCGGGCACCACTTTCATCTTTGGGTCCTGACCCTGCTACTGCTCCTGCTCCTGCCCCTGCTGCCCTGCTCTTGCCTGTGTTTTATTTGACTTGCTACGTATTTATTATATACCTAATGAAACTTCACGTTCCCCTCATTAGGGCACACAAACACATGCACACATTGACATGGGGTTGAGTGAGGACATTGCTTTGTTTTCGGTTGATTATACAATCACCTGGAGCTGAGGAATTTGGCGTTAAGGCTAGAGTTGCTGTAATTAAGGCTTGGAAATTGCTTTTAGTTTAGAGCATGCAATGTTAGCGCAAGTCAAATTCATTTAAATGCCAACAAAACATTATTCTGTCCTTAAAAATGCTTTTACATAATTTCAGTTGTTTATGTTTTTCGTCCCATTTCTGACAGAATCAGCAAAAAGTAAAAAAACAAAAATGAAAATGAAAATGAGGCAGACATAAAAATGGGAAAAGTGTTTTCAAAAAAATTATGCAAAACATAATAATAAAATTTAATAAAAAAATGCCAAGCTAGCGGGAGGCAGCGCGTGGAAATGGCCGAGCGATTGCCCCAAAATGTGGGCGGGGCAGCTACACTGCAACATTTTATGCAAATTCCAATGTCCGCAGCTTCGAGTGGCTCAATTTGCGACAGAGGGTGGGACTGGGACTGAGATTGAGGCTGGCTCGCGGCAACTGCTGCCGAGATTATGTGCAAAAGGGCTGTGGGTGTTCTTTATTCTGCACATCTTTTAAAAGCAACAAAAAGGTGTATTAGTTTCATATGCCTATGCTATATAATATTTTAAGAAAATGTATTGACATATATAAATAAATCAAATATAAAATATAAATAAGTTGGCGACGCATCACACTACACTACACAGCAGTCGTGTAAATTATTTGAGTAAACAAAATATCAGCTTCAGTTGAGTAACGAAATTTGGAAAAAATTCCTAACAAATTTGTAAAAAAAAAAAAATAAATAAAATAAAAATAAATAAATAAAACGAAATAAATACATAGATAAATTAAATAAATAAAATAAATAAATAAAATTTAAAAAAATACAATAAAATAAAATAAAGAATTAAAAAATTATATCAAATTTAATTTTGGAGTAAAGATTCATCAAAAACTTAAAAAAAATTTATTTAAATTTAAATTACCTGGATGCCAGCCTAACTTATGTTTTTTGGCTATTTTTTAAGTGACAGGGAGTATTACACAGCCGTCAACACCCCACTCTATCCACATTCTATCATCCTAAAACAGTCTAACATTACGTTTATCAGGTAGTTGTTTATACAGCTTCACTTTCGAACTAATTTTATTACATTTCTTAAGAAAGACTTCACCGCCTCTCGCTTTCTTTCACTCTCTGTCCCGCTTTCTCCTACACTTATCCTTCATGGACTTTAAGCTAATTCCCATCCTTGTATTGCTGTTGGCATTTATGCGAATGGCTTTTCAAATAGGCAAATAAGTACTTTGTAAGTAATTTGGACGCCAAATGGCAGAAAGAGGGTGGGATGGGGTTGGGGCTGGGTGGCATTCTGTTTAGGGTGCACATCGACAGACAGTCATAAAAATAAGTCAAGAGACAGACTCTCGCGGACTGTTCGCAGTCAGATGCTAAACAAAACGCGAGGCAGCAAAAGGCCCACAATCCAAAAAGTTGAAAAACTTTTGTTTTGTTTTATTCGGTTGCGGGGTTATAAAATGAAACGAATGTAGACAAAAAGTTTGCGCCGTTTGAAAAGTCGGCAAATACGCGTACCCGACACGCCCATTGACGTCGCATCCGCCCCCTCTGGTAGCAGGCAGTCGCGCACAGTGGGACAGCAACAATTTGTTTCTAATGGGGGAACTGAAAAGATTAATTCAATGAAATAAATAAGTTTCGTTTCTTATTTGTGCGAAGCTAAAGATTATCCATATAAAATCGATCAAATGTGTTCGTATTAATGGGAATTTTGGTCCCACTGTCATCTGACAGTTCGAATGCGGCCGGAAACAATAAAAACGCCAGTCACACAATGTGCGCTGCATAAAAACTGCTTATTACGCCGTATAGTAGACAACGGAATTTTTTTGTTTTTTTGTTTTTTTTTTTTTATCCAGCTTTTGGGGCTTCAACAACAATTGAAATAAATGAATTTGGCAAAAGGATTGCGGAAGGGGCGCACATAAATTGGCATATTACAATGCCAAGTGGGGTAGAATTTAAAAATCTCAATCAGAGCACTCTCGACATCATATTCAGCATGTTCTGTTGCTAAATTAAAATCAAATTTATTTGAAAGTCAACGAATTGTTCAGCTCCAACCTAAGCCGCAAAGGGCACAGCGCGTTAGCCTAATTAACTTGTACAAAAAAAGGTGCGTATGCAGTTAGGCGGAAATCCACTTAGTGATAGCGGGATTATACACACACACACAACAGCACTTAAAATTAAGCCAATTTCATGCGTCGGCGTATCCCTGGCAGAATAGTTCCCAAAAAAAAGACTAAAATAACTGGCACCTATTTCAAACTCAATTAAACACGGTCCCAACCATTTTGAGCAGCAGCCCAGGCTTCAGGCTCTCTGCTCGTCCTTGTATAAGTGGCTTACGTGGACACAGCTGTTCTTAATACGTGTGAGTGTGTTTGTGTGTGCGAGTGTGTAACCCTTTTCTGCCTTTTCGGATTAGCCTTGTTGTCAGTTTATTTGTGTGCCCTTGTCTCTATTTTGTTGATTTATTCTTCTAATTTGAGTTCTACGATTTCGAATACATATATGCTTTATATAGGATCTATTACAAATAATCACTAATTTTGCTACCTCTTAAACTGAAACTCAATTTATTTTTGCATTAGCAATATGTGTTATTGCATGATGTCTCCTTATGTCACATTTCTATATATGTAGATAAGCCAATTAGAGTGAAGTCCGGTTATAACTTATATGGTTATAGTGTCCTCCGGATAAAGCGACGGTCCCTTTCCATTTGACACTTATCTACTTGTACTTCATCTCATCTCGTGTAGGATCTGTCGGCCCTACTAACAATGTCCTACACTTGGCAACAGACCTTTGTGACGAGTCTATTAGAGTTGAGCTTAGTTCAACTGGTGGCAACTAAATAAATTTACATCAGAAATAGAACTAGATGAACGAGCAGATAACAAAGTTAGTTTACTTATACACACAACACAGTTCCCATATACACGCACTTATACACTCACATATACACAGGTACATACGTGTGTACCTTTTTTTTTGGGCGTGTAGACGTGCGTGGGTCGTTCGCAAGACTTTACATATTTGCCTCTGAATTGGGCAACTGACCCACATATGACCACGCATAATTAGACCATTTTTGGGGCTCGTATTAGGGCTACCAAATATTTGTGCCGGCAAATTGATTTCGTTTGGGCCTGTTGTTTTGGGCGCATTTCGGGTTACTGTTTATGTTTCTTAAATGCTAATATTGCTAATGACATGTAAAAAGCAATTTCGGTACCTTTAAGAATAATAAGCATCTGAGTGCAGCCCCTCTGAGGGTGTGCGCGAAAAGGAAATTTCATTTCGTCTCATTCAGCTAAAAATAGAATATATCAATTAATTTCCACATTAATTTGTATAAAGTTGAAGGCAAGGATAGCTGGATATCTATAAAAAGATGTTGAATGAATTTGTGTAGGCCATGTCCTTGTTGCCGGGTGATCACTGTAGTTGCTAGCATTTATGAGTTTTGCCTTGCAATGGCTGCAATTCCACGCATTCGAATGCCATTGTGCTATATGATTTTTACCTAGACAATTTTCAGTTCGTGTCATCAGCCAGTCGTCGACTACTCAACTAATTGCTTATCCATAGCTATGCGGGTGAAAGGCCACCACGCCTACCCGCCCCTTTGTCCCATGGGTGGAAATTTCCTTTGGATGTGCTGCGGAATAGTTGTGCCGCTGGCTGAAAGTATTCCACGCACCGAATGGTTTGGTATTTTAAAATTCCAGTGTGCAAGGTTCGAGTCACGCAGCAGTTACGCTTGGGGGCGTGGCCAACGCCCCTAAGCAGCAAACTTGACAGTTCCCGATGGAGAGAAAGCAAGAGAGCGAGAAAGAGTTGTTCGTTTTGCTTCAGCTGTTGTTGATGAAGGAACTGTTGTTGTCTCTGTTACTACTACAGCCATTGTTGTTGTTGTTGCTACTGATTGAGTGCATATTGATATTGTTGTTGTTGTTTCCATTCTTGAGCAACAACAAAAGCTATTGCAGTTGTTGCTGCTGTTGCTTCTATTGTTGCTGTTGCTGCGGCTGTAGATAAAGTTTAATGATTGTAATGTTGTTGTTGCTGTTCTATTGTTGTTACTGTGGATGGAAACTGTTGTTGCTCGACAGCAACTGCCGAATTTGATAGAGATAATGTTGTTGTTGTTGCTCTTCTCATTAAAATTTCTATCACTGTGGCTCGCATTGTTGCTGTTGGTGCTGCTGCCGTTTTTGCTGCTGCTGAAGGATTAAATGTTGGATATGTGGCTGCTCCTGTTGTTGCTGGTGTTGGTGTTTGTTTTTATTGCTGCTTCTAGAGTTGTTGGAGATTCTCTTGCTGCTGTTAAATATGGTGATGCTGCCATTGCAGCTGCTGATGGATAAGTCGTTGTTGCTCTTCATGCTGCTGCCAGTGTTGCTGCTGTTATTGATTGAGCTATTGTTGCTGCTGCTTGTATTGTGCTTCTGCTGCTGTCGCTGTTATTCGTGCTGCTGATGCCGTGCTGAAACGCCATTGCAGTGGCCTCTACTTATTAATTTTCTCAATGCATAGCGCCTTTTATTAAAAATTCCTGAGATAACAACGAAAAAGCAGGCATAGCAGGCACCAATAATAATATGAAGAGTTATTCTCTACATCAGCAACAGCAACAGCAACAGTAGCAGTAACAACAACACTAACAACTGCAGCAACAATGTCATCAATACCAATCAGGAGCAGCAGCAGCAGCAACATCATCTTCATCAACATCAGCAACTGTTGCTGTTGTCAACTACTTATGCTGACACAAAAGAAAACGCATGCTGGCTAAAGGCAGACATCTAAGGCGCTTCTCTTTTGCTACACTTCTAATGAGACGCAGCTTTTGTCGACATCGTGGTCCTTTTTCTTTTTCTTTTTTACAGTCTCTACTGTTTATGGCTGCGACACACATTAGCGAAATTGCGTTAAATAATTTTAACGATGCATTAAACCAAGCGAGGAGCAACAGCAACTGAAGCGGTGCCACGCCTTGTGGGGCGACGATTGTCGTTCATTTGCAATCATTTGGCAGTCGTGAGTTTCGGTTATATTCCAAACCGGAAGCAGCCCGACGCTTGCCAACTTCCGGCTGGCGATGCGAATTTTAACATTTCAACTTGGCACATTTGGCGAATTATTCAAATTCTTGTCACTGCAACACGCAAAAAAGAAAAAGAGGCATATATATACATACATATACGTACGTATATATGTGCGAGAAAAGCAAACAAAATGAAATGAAAATAAGAGCCCAAGCAGCTGGCTGTAGGAATCGCAAAAAGATTTATGCCAGGCGACTGGCAACTGGCAACCAAGTTAAAAGCGCAAATAAAATGTTTGCTCACATTTTTGTAATTTTGAGAAAATTGCACGTTTATTGCCGCATCGCGTGTTTGTCTCAAGATTCAACTTTAAATTCAAAGCACAGGCCAGAGTTGAGATGGAGACAGCTACAGATAGAGAAAGAGAGAGAGAGAGAGAGAGAGGGAAAACAGTAAAAGTTTCCCTTTGCTTTGCCTAACTGCACGCCACGCATTGAATAATTAATATTGCGCATACGACGTGTTGCCATCACGTAATGTTGCAACAAAGTAGAGCAATGTCTCATTTACAGCGCTGACAACTGCTGATGCTGCTGTCTGTCGCTTTATTATGATAATCAGCAGAGGCAATGTGTAGGTGCGTTAACGAAGACACTGTAGCCAACTCTCAGACTGCAAGGTTAATTAGACTGGAAACGGCGTCAGCCTAATTGAATTCAGCTAATTGTCATCAATTTAGGTTTACGCAACTGAATATCATTTTTATAAAATTTAAATGTATGTGATATAAAATAATATATATGATTTACAATATATTTATATTATATAAGCAAGATATTTTCATACACTTGTTAAATAACAAATACATCGCAAGTCAGAGAAAATGACAAATCTGATATGCAGCCAAATTGAACGACGTCTACTTTATAGTTAAGGGTTTTCGGATAATCTGAGCTGCAATACAGCTGAAATACAGAGCCATAATTCACGCTAAGCTGACAAGCCTAGATACGCGTCTACAAGGAGTTGGCAATCCTGTCAAGTGCTTGATAGTAAATTATTTAAAGCCACATAAATCAAAGCACGCAAAAGCCATTCAAATCTGTGTGTTTGTATTAGTGCGGGGAGGCGGCAACATAAGCATGAACTTCAAAACGCCCAGTCTACCACAAGCACGCCCACTTACGCACACACACCAAACACACGCCAAACACATGCCAGGTAGACCAACAATAACAGCTGCGGCAGCGGCAGCGACAGCGACAGCGACAGCCAATTTGTCAACGCACCGCGCAAATGGCGAACGTTGCGCTCAGGTTGTAACATTTTGTCATTACATCGATGCAACACAATTACCCAGTGGGGCCGGGCTGAGTCTGCGGGCGGGATCTGCGAATGGGAATTACCATGTCATGCATGCAAATTGGCAAGAACGGAAGAAAACTTAACAACGACTGCCGCGGGCTGCGACTGAAGCAGCGGAAATTAACGACGCAGCAGGTGAATCAATTGCGGTAGTTTGGGTACGAAGCGTCGCAGGGGGGTACAAAGTGGAAACAGCCAAAGTGTGAATCGATAAATAATCGATAGCTATCAATACTAGCATGTATTCAGTGTGACATTGTTATCGAATAAAAATCACTTCGTAACGTTCTTCCAGATACAAATTTACTTTAACAAGATGGAGTAAAATAATTTAATTTTGTTTTTATTTCATTTTTATTGAGTATTAAATAATTTTAAAATTTTAACAGTTTTGTTAAATGTAAATCAAAACAAGTTTAGTTAGTCAAAATGGAAAAATTAGTATTTTGAAAATTGAAAATTAAATTTTTTTGGTATTTCTGAAACCATGATAGTTGAAGTGAAGAATGTGAAATTGCAATGATAGCCCAAACTCTGTAATATATAGCGAATATACCTACGCACATTGAGAGTATGACATATAGAGAAAAACTATTTTCCACTCTTTGAATAACTCGAAACTAAGAATTTAATTATTATATTATTGATAAAATCCTGTATTGATTTGCATAAAAAGAATACATATATGCATACATATGTATATCAACTGGTGACGTGACGAATCAGAAAATGGATTTTATTATCTGATAAACACCAAATTATTTTAAATAATTTTATTTTGAGAATAATAAATAATAAATAAAATATTAAAACCCCTCTTAAACGCATGATAAACGTTCTCATATTCATTAAGAAAGTTCCAAATGATTGAGAGCGGCACTTATGGGCCATTTGCTGAATGGCAAGAGGAACCACAACGATTTAATTACGCCCATCGATAAGAGTCAGAGGGAACTGCTGCACTATTCGATGGCTTTTATCGAGCATTTAAGCCGACTGCTGAGTGCTTCATTAACAACAATTAAGCTTCTGCATTTTGAGTGCGGCAATTGTTTATTGAATGCGCCGCTGAGTAGAGCGTGCTCCTGTTCCAGTTCCGGTGCTGGTGCTGGTGTAGTGCCACTGCTGAGGCCGACACTGCGTCAGCTCATTTGTCAATGTCAGTTTTTAAAGTCAATTTTAAAGGTTGTGCCACAATATTTAACATTGAATCTTGGCCACTTTGTAGCTGCCAGCAATAGTTGTTGTTCTGGCTGTTGTTGCTGGAGTGGTACGTGCTGTTTGCGTTGTTGTTGTTGTTGCTGTTGCCCCCGCGCCCTTTGCTCTCCTACTCCTTATCTCCGGCACTACTCGTTTTGGCTGTGGTTCAAGAAACTCACAAGTGACACTTGCACGAAAGATAAATGCGAACGTAACTTTTGCCATCAAATGTTGCCAATCTATGCGCACTCCTTCAGAGTCCTACGTCCTGCCTCCTGTGTTCGGCATCCTGTGATTTGTCTCCTCCTCTTCATTCCTGTGCTGCTAAGCCAAGCCGCAGTCCTTTGCACAGCAAGAGTCCCCCAACTGGCTGCAATTGGACTTTGGTCCTTTTTACCTCTTGCGCTCATGCAGCACTTAGGTCAGACTAGGCTATGCTAGGCCAACCCAGCAGAGGACAGAGCAGGACAGGACCGACGCGTCGTCCTGTGTCCGCCTCCCTGTTGCGCGTCAAGTATTCGACAAAAGTAGGAAGTCACATTTACTAACTGATTTATGTGCGCTTCCGTTTTGCCAGGGTTTTATCTTTTAAGTTTTCGGCACAATCATTTCCACTCAAAATATTTTCCAAAATATCGTCCGAGACCAACAAAACAAAAAAAACACAACCTGAACATCGCATAGTGGCTGCTGTGCGGTTATTCCTGCTAGCCATGGCCGGAAATGCTCGACAAGGACTCGTTAATCAATGACAGCACGTTTATCTTTAACGTCTGCCCATAAATTTCACACTGCAAAATTGCAAATCTTTGACAGACAACAAACACACAACACACACACTAACACAGACACACTCATACACACACACCGTCGCACTCTCCACTGTGACAGACCAACAAGAAAATTTGTTTGTGTAAAAGGATTTTCAGCACAGTCAGCTATTTTGGCAGAGTTGGGATATTTAAAACGTGAGGTTACATTGCCGCAGACCCGTCAGTTATGTTAGTTAGGCTCAACAGTTTAGTGCTAGTGCTCGAAATGAATGTAAACTTAAATTTAAAGTGAAGACATTTTTCGAATACTAAACTTTATACTTGATCACGAAGTAAAGGACTTGTCGTATTTAAGTACCCCGTCTTAATAACTTCGTTTATTCAAGTAATAATATTTTCCCGAAAAAATAGACATATACAGACATTGTATCGACAACACATTACATGTAAATAATAAATAAGTTTATAAGTCAACGATAATTGATGTTGAGTAAAATCGGAAAGGTGTATTCTAAAGTTTTAGAACAAAAAAAAAAAAAATCAATTTGAAGTCTTAATAAAAATTTCGCTCTTTTTGGAAGATCGGAAATTAAAAATAAGCTTAATTTATTTCAGATAATTTATAATTAAACTTTTGTAGACCAGTAGGAAAAGACCTAAAATTATAAGAAGGAACTACAAATTGAATATTGTCTGTTGATTAATCAAATACTTCCACTGCCTAGGAGCTACATCTCCATATATCCAACTTTCATTATGCAGTCTATAGTGTTCGGTATTTTATAATACTCGTAATATGTAGAACTCAAGATCTTTAGATAATTTCACGAACTATTCATTACAAATAATTATTTTTTATTTTTTGTTAAAATACATTTATATGAGGTTGGTAAATATGTGACAACTTGGATTTTGTTAAAAAAAAAACCTTACTTTCAACTTGCTAAGAGAGCATTAAATCTTCGTCAGTTATTTGTGGGCATTGTTCTCGACTAATATGATTAAAAACTAACTTGAATTTCAGTGTGCAGCACTCGAGAGCCGGTGTTCACATGGGTCACAAAGGCAGAGAGAAATTCATTTGCATTTGGCTAAATAATTAAGCAAACAAGTTTACCCCTTGGCTTGCTTTGAGTGCCCTCAGGCTAGGACTAAATTGAAGACGAGTGGCTACAGCTGGCAAACCAAGCCGGAAGAGCTCCCAGCTGCTGGAGAAGTTTTGTACTAGCTGTTGCTATTGCTTGAATTCAATTATCATATGATTTTCTTTTTGTTTTGATGTAGCAGAAAGTTTAAAAAAATATTGAAAGGATGTTTGTTTTTGGGATGAACACAAACAATATGTTTGAGACCGCAACAAATGAAGCTGTGCCCCATGTTTACCAGGCAATATTTTGATTTAATTTACTGTGAGCTAAGGTCGCCCGGGGCCACAGAGCGTATGCGCAATGCCTTACAAAAGGACTTTACTCAATTGGTTTGCCGCTTGCGTTGTCAGCCAGCTAATTAATATTAAATCCATTTGGTCGAACGGCATTGAAATGCCAAAAGCAAACGGTTTGAGTTAGTCCAGCCACGCCTCCGGCCCAAGCAGCGCCCATCCGATAGGAAGAGAAGCGAGCTAAGGCCGAGCGGGGTTTGATTTGTTTCTGTTTCATGTCGCGTTTTATTCAATGTGTGTGTAATTATTTTACGGTTGTGTGCGCTCTGGACATGGACATGCACATGGACAAGCCGATTGCGTGCCAAAGTATTTAAGCCCATTACGATGAGGACATGCCAGTCAGCGGCGCTGGCTGGATACGTACGTGCTCTGAATGTCGACCTAATGAGGAAGGCGTCGAAATGAATTTGTATTAAATGCATGTAGTCGGCACATAATTCATATAAATTGTATTTACTATTTAAATTTAAGTGTAATATACAGCTCTGACATGCACAGCCGCCAGCTCACTCCGCACCCACACACCCACCCACACACAAAATTCAATCGCACGCATATTACGCATACGTCGTGTGTGCTTGAAATCGCTTGCATGCGTAATTACAATTGATGCTGCTTGCTATGCGAATCACAGGCCGTACGAAAACTAATTAAAATGTTTATCAACTATGTAATTATCACACCTTCGCCCACGTGAGACCCAAACAACATCGATTGCATTAGATAGATGTCAGTTGTCAGTCAAAAGTCAATTGGCATAGATTTGTGATAACTGTGATAATCAATAATGGTTGAATATTATTTAAATATTGCATGAATTTGCAATTTTATCCGTTTATAAAAATGTTGATTTCTTAAAATTAAATTCATTACACTAACACACTAATTAAGTCTAGGGGCGATCTTTTACATTTCAGGCCAAAGACAGCCGCGCAGTGGCCTCCACGCCTGCCCAAGCGCTCTGCTGCCAGATAGCTATGATCCTTGTGCCTACTCAGGTGATCCTTGGAGCGCGAAGGTGTCAGAATGATGTGCAGTACCTCGCCCAGAAGGCCACTCTCATGGTTTAAGGGGGACGCCGCGTGCTCGCAGATCAATCGCAGCAGGCAGCTGTGCCCAGACAGACTCATCTTCTCCAGAATCATCTCAATGCCATTGTATAATATCCACCGATATATTGAGCCCAATTGGAAATCACTCCCATTGTTGCCTCTGTCCGTAATCGGCTGGGGCCTCAGATAGACGCTCGTAACCTCTGACGCATTGTTGGGCAGGAAGTACTGCATCCTCAGCGCGTAGCCAGAGATGACGGTCTCGAAGGGAAGATCCCCGACAGGAATGCCAATGGCACAGATAAACGTAACGGGTGTTGGCGCGATCTTTGGATAGATCATTGTAGCACTGCCAACAGCAGCTAAAGATATGAACACAAGTGTTTGCTGCATGGTGAAGCCCATTGAAGATCACGCCAAGAACTGAACTGATGGCCACATCACTTTAATACTTTTTATCTCAGATTCTGATCAGTAAAGTCATTTACATAAACTTTATCAAATATGAGATACTAACAAGAGTCGGCTTCTAAAGTGTGAAACTTTTCATAGCTGATATTGAGAAATTTTGTGTAGTGATAAAAAAGAAATGAGATAAATGGCTACAACAGATGTTAAATATCACTGTTTGTTTATGGTAATGAGCTCACATGGAAAGTTCTAAACTAATATTAACATAACATCCACCTCGCACAGCTGTTAAAAGTTGTCAATTTGAATTGTGTGCATTGTGTTTATGAGTTTCATTTCTTCAATGTCTTCTATTTCTATCAGTATGTCATTCATATAAGTTGATATAAGCCTCGACCTGGAGACTATAAATACTGATTACTCTGCAAAATTTGCAAAAACAAGTAAGAGCCTTTCAAGTGACTCTGTTCTCGTTTTGTATATATAACAGTAGGGGTCGCCTCAATCATTCCTGTGCCTTCATTTCATGTATTAAATTCTAGTGTCGTCGTGCCGTAGCACTTCAGCTTAATAGTTTTTGGCCAACATCAATATGATAATAATACTTTGCAGTTGGGTTCTACGAACCTTGTTGCCTTGTTGGTTGCCACGCCTGTAGTGGGTATTTACACGTTCTTTATGGCGTTAAATTCAAGTCTGCTCCTCAACCATTGAAGTCTCTATCACCGACAATGCTCTAAAAATTGCACAATTGGACCTCGCATATAAATACTTGCCGCTTCTCACTCCTCTATCACTGACACTCTGAGCATAGGCTCGGGGAGCAACCGATTTCATCAGTTCTTCAATAAGTTCGATCGCATTCGGGTTGCAATCGTTTTTTTTTTTTTTTTTTTTTATATATCCTGTTTTTGTTTTTTGTGTTCTCTTTCGCTTCAGTTGTTCCCGGTTTGGCTAGTGTATGTTCGCTAAACATATCGATTCCGTACTTAAGTGGAGAAGAATCACGACTGTGTGATTGTATTTTGCACTTACATTACAGTTATTTGCGTTTGCCAATCGTATCGCTTCCTAAATGATGTTCGTTTAAAGAACGTCACACGAATAGTTCAACTCAAGGTGCTCAAGAAAAAATAGAAACGAAATGTGAGTATGATTCTTTGACTGATTTTCCAGGTATGATTTTCGTCTATCTTAATAGTATGTCCCGACATTCAGCGTTATAGAAATTAAATTGTAGAAAATAAAAATTTTGGAAATTTACCACCCAATGGGCGTAAATATATCAGCAATATTGTTTATTCTTTGAGATGACACAATTCAGAAATTTTGAAATTTTGAAAATTTTCTAGCGTCGATAGCGCCGAAATAGTTTCATAAGGACAGATGGACCGCAAGAGTATTATTACATTAATCTAATGGGAAAAAAATAAATTGATTATCTACTGGGGGCGTGGAAAATCGGGAAAAGTTTTTATTTACAGATCTTCACAGTTAGTAGCTCAAAATTAAACAAATAAATTATATTGAGTTGCAAAAATAAGATTCATATAAGTGTATATATAAATATATATAATGATTCCACTGTTTTTGCACCGTGCATGAATATTGTCTAGTTGGTAGCAACTGATAATGAAAATTGATCACAATCGTCCTATAGTACTAATAACTCAGAGTAACACGGTGATCAGTCCCATGGGAGAGCTCGGGCATTTGTGTCCATAGGCAGATTCGCAGCTGCCGCCACGTTTGCCAAAGCGTTCCGCAACCAAGTACTCTCGATCGGTGTGCAGGGCGTAGTGGTCCAAGGAGCTCGATGGAGTCAGCACTATGTGCAGCAGCTCACCCAGTAATCCACTTTCATGAGTCAAGGGCAGCGCGGCATGTTCGCAAATGACGCGCAGGAGGCAGCTGCGTCCAGGTAGCTTTATGTTCTGTAAAACCGTCTCGATGCCTCGATAGATGACCCAGCGATACATGGAGCCCATGCCGGATGCTTCTTCCATATGACCCACATGATCTCTGCCTGTTATGGGCTGCGGCTTGAGGTAAACTCTGGTGATCTCCTCGGCTGTGGTGGGCAGAAAGTATTCCGTCTTCAGCACATAGCCCGACGTAACGGACTCAAAGGGTAAGTCCTCCACAGGAATGCCAATGCCGCCAATGAACTGCACACGCGTTGGGGCGGTTGCTGGAAAGAGCAGAGATCTGCTGAACCGCTGTAGATGATTAACGGGAGAGCTACTTAAGCTGCTGCTCCTGCTGCTGCTGCTGGCCACTGCCACGCCTATCAAGTACAAAACGGCAATTGCTGTCAGCATGGCATCAAAGTCTCTTTACGGCTGCAGATCCAAAGAACAACTGAGCCAGCAGCAGAGTCCAAGAATTCTCGCACCAAACACTCACTTTCTTTGTAACGCGAGAGAGGCGAGGTGGCAAGCACTCAAATCAGATCAATTAACAACTACTTGAGAAATTGTAAGTCGTTTAACTGGCTGGCTGTTGGTCTACTTATAAACAATTTCACTAAAGCCCATAAAGCAGCTACAAAGGGCTTTTGGGCTATTAGAAAAGAGTTAGCATTGCATGTGCTAAACGATTTCCATAAGAACGAAATTGCTAACAGGTTATTTGAAGTGCGAAAGACGAAAGTATTTCCATTCTTGTGTATATGTATCAAATATGTACATATATATGTATATATATTGCTTTATTGTTTGGTAAAAATGTAAATAATTGTGAATGATTTTTTTAAATTATGAAATTTGACTTAAATATTTAAGCAAGCATACAAAATGAGTCTCTCAGTTATTGTAATGTGAGTTCATTGACCAAGCTGAAAGTATATTCGTTCTTGAGTATATTCAATAGATATTCATTGAAATTGACCAAAATACATGATCTGTAATCAATTTGTAATGAAAGCCATTTTAACAATAATAACTATTATTATTAATTAAAGTTATAATTGCAAATAATTTAAAAGACATAGATAATAAATCTCCGTATTTAGGTCGTCTCATCAATCAATCAATAAATCAGCAATGTGTACAAGGCAGACAATGATACTTAGTAGCTGAAAGCTGTTCGGGCATTAAGTACTCAGAGCAGAAGTTTGCTCTACTTCAAGCAAACAAAATCTATTGCAGTGCGAAAAGTTTTGAGACTGTCTGTCTCAAGAGGCTCGCCTGTAATCCGTTTTTTATTTTCGCTGCGAGTTTGCAGACATTTTCGCATCATTGGCATAGATTTGCAGTCTCATATGCCAGCTGTAAATAGTTTTTATTTTACTTTTTACTTTTACATTTTTTTTTTTTTTTTTTTGCTGTGCGACCCTTATTAGAGTTGGCAGTATCTCAACCCACACAATTACGCCCGATCCACTGGCAATCCGCTCTTCATGGTTAAATAAAGCGTACAAATGCATGAACCAACGGATTTCGAAATGTATACACTGTCGTACATAAAAGAAATTGTATAAAATGTGTGTTCGCATTGGCATTAAAACACTAAGCGCCGAGCTCAGCGTGTGGGATGACTATCCTGCTTGGATTTAAGCTCTCTGATTCCACTCTTTTTTTCTTTTTGAGCATCGCTAGGCAGAAGGAGAGTGGCAAAGGAGAGGGAGATAGAGAGAAAGAGAGGTGAGGAAGTTATGCCGACAACGACTTGAGTAAGTTAAGTGAATTGCTGTTGCATCCAAGAACTGCAAAGGAAACGCGCCACAAGGCAGGAACTGGAACTGGGAATGGGAATGGGCGCAACACTCCACGCTCCAAGCATCTAGCTCCTAGCTTTGAGTTCCGAGATTAAAGAGCAGCGAGAATGGAATGGAAAGTTCTATAAAGGCGAAAAGGATGGCGCATAAAAATAGATGACGTTCAAGTGAACGACGGTAAATGCATTCCTGCAGAGACAGCTTAGAATCGGACAGACACTACGGACTGCGAATAAAGTCGGCTATTTATTAAATAAACGAAACAGAAGCTGAAATGCCGGACCAGTCCTCCTGAATGCTCGCAACTTGAGCAGCACACAAATACATATACATACATACATTGGAATGTACATTATCGAGCAGCCATAAGGAGATTATTTAATAAAAGCATTTAAGGGCTTTACTTAAGGAATGTTGTGCTTGGCTCATGTGATTAACATGAGCTATTAGGCAAAGGTGGAGTTGAACATGCAACTATGTTTATTCAATAACAAACAAACAACTGAGAACTGGCACTTGTTCTGGGCCTTCGATTCATGCCAAGCTAAGCCGAAAAACGGATTGTTAAATGTTCTGGAAAGAATAGGATTTCTAAGCCTTAAACAAGAAAATACAGACAACAATCTGAAACTAAAACCACACATTATTCACATAACAATGATTCTATCTAGCTATAACTAGGCAATATTTAGCAGCAATCAAATATATATACATATATATACGTAGGCAATTCGCCAAATCCATTGCCAAATAAGAATTTGCATTTTTGTAATTCGACAAACTGGTAAAGAGAAAAATTTGGAAAGCAACTTCTGGCCCAAAACCGAGCAACAACATTGAGCGAGGCAAAAGTTTTCTGCAACACTTTGAACTTGGCTTGAAAGTGGTAAGTGGCATGCGGCATTCGGCATGCGACATGCGGCATGCGGAACATTTTATGTGGCTCGTTAGAAGCCGCAAAGTTCATGCTGCGCACAAAGTTCGCACAGTGGGCCCAGCTCCGGGTATGCAAATTGCAATTTGAATGGCTTCAATGGAAAAGAAGTTCGAGTCACCAAAGTTGGCAAATCAATTAAACTGCGAACGGACAATTGACATTATGTAATTGATGAGTACTAGAGAGACGAATATCAACAGCGGAACTCTACATGAGAGTGATCGACTATCTATTCCTATATACCATTACAGCTGAAGTGCAACACGTATATTAATATTCAGCTTAGTCTTACAGCCTTAAGATGAAGATGATTACATTATGAGAAGGACGGCGCTGATTAACATACTTTTAAAGAAAGCGGAAAAGGCTTTTCTCTTGTGCTTTACATCAATTTACGAAACCCAGAATACCCTCATTTGCAAATGTGCAAGGGGTAGAGGGTAAAATGATGAAAACGTTTAAGAAACTGCAGCACACAAACCGTTCAGACTTAATGGTAGTCTGTGTGTGTGTTTGTGCGAATGTGTGTGTGTGTGTTGTGTGAGTGGGTATGCTGCCGCATCTTGACCTCATAGTTGGCTTAAGAATTGCCACATGCTGGCACATGCGAAGCATAAATCCTCCAGCAACGTCTGGCAAATAAATGTATCTGCTGCATATTTAGTTGGAGTGGAAGAGGGCGGTGGGCTGCTTGCAGCGCAACTAAATGTAATGAGTGAAATTATTATGCAAACGAAGTCTGTAAATGAGTGCGTGCCACACACAAACACAAATACAAACACACACACACACACACACACATGCATCAACAAAACGCTTGAAAATGTATGCCGGGGACAAACAGCTAAGGAATCTTATGAAGAAGACAATGATGATGAAGCTGATAATGATGTAGCTCATCATCACTATAATGCTGATGACGTTGAATAAACAGCGGCGGCAGCAGCTGTTGCACTTGATGCAAGAGCCATTTAAAGCACTTGCAGCGCTTACAACAAGCACCTTATAACATTTTCACACCCTTACCCTGGCCCTACCTCTGCCTCTGCCACACCCCGTACACTTGGCCTGGCCCAAACAATGATTTACACACATATTATTCATGGCTTTTTGCACCCTATAATTGGCGAGTTTCACGTTTCAAAAAGCACAAGGTTTCAAAGTTAAATTTCGATTTCTCTCGAATTTCGATTGAGCATTGCCGAAAGGCAATTTGATGACAATATACATATATACATACATAGTACTTATATATGTGAAATTCCAATTGACAAAATGCTGTCAAGCATCAGCAAACACGGCCCATTAAAATGAAAAACTCGTCCACTGATCCAAACGGAAATTGGGAACAGTTAAGAGCTGTTACATTTGTCCGCCATTGTGCTGGCTAATAAGAGGTTCGAGAATAAAGGAAATTCAAATAAACCAAGCATATTTGAGGTAGTCTCTGTGAATGAGATGACTGAGCGAGTGTTTACTTAGGCATGTGCAAAGACGAACCTGGACTAGAGTAAAATAATTAGGTTGAAATTGAAAATTGCATCCTCTATCTGTCGCATAGCCCTCTCTTAATATATACATATGTATTTATTTTACAATATATGTGCACATGGCTCCCTGTTCCCAATATAACTCTCAGATGATTGCTTTTAAGCGACAAGTACATCAGCTCGGCATTATACTATGTTTGACCTCAAGCACGTGCTAAGACCAGACACAGTTCAGCTCCTGGCCTAATGGCGCAGTTTGAGAGCTCATTAATTATGAGGAGCCTGTTGTCGAGCATCAAAGGCCTAAGCCTGATAAATGCAACATTTTCAAGCAAAACAATGTCCATACGACTTATCTGTCATGCTAGTATATGAATATAGAAATAGAATGTATTATATATTACGCTCAAAATCCGCAGGCACTCGGAAAACAATTAAGCCGAAAAGCGACGAAATGTTTTGGAATAAATATAAATACACTTGGAGAAAAACTCTATGCTGAAAAATAGAGCTGAAATAGCTTTAGGCTTTACACGGTAAAAATATTTTAAAATTTGTTGGCCCTTGATATACAAATTTAAGTCTGTATTAATTCCTGATTTGAGTACACAATTGTAGAGTGCAACATTGTATGTTGATACCATATTAATGCTCGAATTCTTAAACACTCATATCCTAAATGTGTATGTGGGGGTGCGTGCCTGAGTGTGAGTGTGTGCTGTGCAGGATAATCATTTTCAGTGCTCTGCCCTCTGACTGCCTGCCCGTCTACCGCCTGCCGCCTGCCTGTGGCGGGCAGTACTCGTATTCCTGAGCATTTAAGCGTCTCTCATTTATCACACATTTCTCATTTGCCTTTCTTTCCCCTTCTCTCTTTCTCTCTCACCGTCTGTGCATTGCCCACTATATCGCTCGCACAAGTCGAGCCAAAATTAATATGCGAAAATAAATTATCAAGCCAAATGAGCAGCGTGTTTTCTTCAACAAGGTTTTGCCCAAAAAAAAAAGAGGAAGAACAAACTGTGTTTCGGGGGTGCGCGGGAGCTGCGCGTAGAAAATGCCTGCAAAAAGGCATTCCATTTGCACGCATGTTTGGCCACATGGAATGCGTTTGGGGCCTTTTCAGCTTCATCAGCCACAGCATTAAACATCATTTGTTATGCGATTTTACGCCGAGCAACGTCAGCAACTAACTGGCCAATAGGCTGGACAAGCGTGCTACGTACGAGCAAGTGGCAGGAGAAGCAAGAGGGGACATGGACAGGGGCGAATGTGGGGTAGGTGACAGGCCAGGCGGCTATAGCTAAAGCTCGAAATACCCAACAAATAATGGACACCCAGTCATACAAATTTAACTAAAAAGAAAGGAAATAGGATCTAGGCGGCAGTGCCCGACTACGACAATTGCATAAACTGCCATAAATGAACACTAATATTTATGTACATGATCCAGGAAAATTGTATTACATGTGTTTCTCTGAATTGCGTTTCACGAGCAAACGCATCGCTTCGATCAGCTTCGCTTGAGTGCTCACTAAATGTTAAATCTCTAACTAACAAGTTCCTCGCTCTTTTAGGGTGATAGACGGACAACCAGACAGACGGATTGGGCTAGACCAGCTGTAGATCTTAACCTTGAATATGGAGGCTGTCTATTTTTGACGGACCCATCTGATAATCCTATATCTTTTGAAACAGACGGGCACAGGCTAAGCCTGTTATTTGAGATATATCATATTCAAAAATTGATACCAAGATTTCTACTTGAAGCAAATGTGATATATATTTTACAAAAAATTGTGTATTCTTTAATTTTAAAATAAATAAAAACAATCCGTTTATTATAATCTTTAAGTTTTAACCTTAATTCCCATTTCAGTTGGGTTTCGGATATACAAGTTTATTTTGTGTGTAATTTTAAAGCCCTCTCAGCTCACCATTTCTTCAGCCTGATCATAAAATATCTTGAATAATGCAAATTAATCTCCATATTTATGTATTTCTCCAATACAATAAATTATCCAGCAAAACTTTCTATGTTAATCAATACACCCATGTCAGAGTGTATGCCCAATCCCCAGTAGTGCACCTATTTTGTAGGGTAATTGAAAGCTGGTCAAGTGTGAACGACAGCTCAGAAATTGGATACGGATATGTTTGTGTTACGTCTATCGCCTCCGTCTATCTCGCTTACAGCTTCCACCGAAAAGTTAACCTCCTTCCCCGGGCTGTCCATTTGGGGGACTCTGCTTAACGGCTTGAAAAACGATAAAATTCAACTAGGCTCACAGCTGGGCAACAGCTTAAAGAAATTCTCTGGAAAAGAATTAAGTAGTATTTACGGAACTTTAAAGAGGCTGTCGTGAGCACCCACGCCTATTTCCACGATTATCCTAGGGCGAAGCACTTGCACACACACATGCTATTTTTGGGGAATAATCTGGCATCGTAATGAGCCTAATTTGCGCGCATTCATTTGGAAAATTAAAAATTAAATTGCTCTTGTCTCGCTGTTTTGCTCATCATGAAAATATTGTAACAATCTGTTGTAATAAATCTCATTACCGTGCGACAGGCAAAAAGGCAAAAGAAAAGGACAAAACTCCTGCATTTGCTTATGCCTCAGAAAGAACTAAGAAAATGCTCAATTTTCGGTTTCAAGTATCTGAAGTATAAGTGAAATTCAAGTATTTCAGGAATCTCAACAGAGTAGCCAATCGACTTACTGATATTCTAGATATCTGCTTCTTGTTTGAAGTACTTGATATTTTATATTCGAATAGTCAAGATGAAAGTGACAAGAGAAAATACATTTTTTTGTATTTTCTTGTATCTTTTTACATCACGTTGATAGAGTTGGTGGTTGATCTAGTTTTGCATCTAGCACGGCATACCCTTTTTCGTTTAGTACCGGGTATAACAACAAATTTGGATTGCTTGAAGTGTTTTGCTTTTTTCTTCGAATGGCACTTGGAAAATTCATGAAAATATGAAAATTTTATTTCGTAATTGGGTAAAGCTGTTCACAAGTGCTTCTCTTTCTAAAGTATATTCAAAATTCACTGAGAGCAGAAGTGCTCAGTCTTTAATTTGGCATATACAAGAGCCAGACATGTCTTTAAACGAAACATAATAAAATTAAAGACATTTAACAACTTTTAAGCTGTCATATATTTAATATCAATTATTTAGTGTAATATCCCTCACTCCGAATGTGGGAAATCCCCAAAAAAGCGAGCTCATAGACTATACGTTGATATAATAATCGTGTAAAAGTTAAATGTGTTCCAAAGGTATCTCCTATACTCTTGTATGCTTATGTGTGCTTTGTATAGCCAAGCCAAGTGGCTCGCTGATGCTTTTCATCGAATTTCCCACCAATGGCATTTGCATAGCTCGAGGAAAGCCTGGGGAAAAGTTAACGCAGACAATTCGCTTATAGCAAATGCAGGTTTGAAATTGTATTTCATCGGCTGCCAGATGCTTGGCAATAAATATGGCCCGTAAATATACACAATAACCGGAATGCAATTGCTTCACGCCATTCGAGCCGCTGAAATATTAGCCTCGTTTGCCCGGCGGCCCAGTCGGCACGCGGACGAGTTGTTATCCGCCGCGCCCTGGGCCGTGTTAAGGTGGATTTTCTTTTCATTTTCCTCTTCCTTTTTCACACTGATTGAATATGGCCAGACATCCGCGAGGCGTGGAGCTCGGCAATGTTGCAGTTAAAGTGCCCCAAAAAGAGGTATAGAATATTTTGCGCTCGAATTGCCAAAATAAATATTTAAATTTGGAGCAGAAGCTTCTTTAAATTTATGTTTGCACGCACTTTGTAAAGCCGTCATAAGCCGGGGCTCTTAAATTCGATCAGGTAATTGAGAAGCGAACTCGCAGATCTGAGCTGATTGGGGAATACTTGTGTAATGCAAATATTTACCCCATGAAATGCGAGGGGCGCCTGGCAAGCACAGGTCGATAGTCGATTGATTTCGATTCGTTTAATCTGAGATAAAGAGACAGAGTATTCGACTCGAATTAGTTTCCATTCCAAGTGCTACTCGCCTTTAATAACTGCCACAACATTTGGCAAGTAAGCACAATTTCCGTAACGTGCGCTCAAATCAATCATCAAGTGTTTGGCCAAATGAGGCTTCAAAGCCACGCAGCCATCAACAACTCAAAGCAAGCGGCTAAAGCCGCGCACCCTGCCTCGAGCAGTAGTAGAAATTTTGGCGAATCACTCTCACACATAATGCCAAAGCTACACAGAGAGAATTGCATTTCGAATACCCTGTAATTTACATATAATCTGATATTACATGACACAAGATAAGAGCTATCAGCTCGAGGGATAAAATTAAAATCAAACAAAAGAGTCGCGACTGATTTCTGATATATTTCAATTTGCCTTTACAGAGTATCGCTTGTTCGATCAAACAATTTTTCCCTTTCCTTTGTGGTTCAACGTGTGGTCAATATGTTTTTTTTTCGCCTTTTTTGGCAGTAATAAACTTTTTGAAAGCTCACAATGACCGCCCTTGGCTGCTTCCGCATCCTCTTGCCCTTGCTCTTGCTCATCCGGACTCTCATCCTATGTCCGCCTCCAATTAGAGTTCTGCTGATTTGGCGCACTTAGCAAACGGCACGCCTCGTTGCCCGCCCACGCGCCGGGCAGTGTTAGGCTCATTCGGTTTAGTTCGATTTGGACGGCCTGTTGTTGAAAACCCATTAAGATCATGCTCCATTAATTGAGTACTAATGAAAACGGCAGCAAGGCCGGGCCCTGCCCGTAGAGTACATATGTACTTGTAAGTGGGCGTGTCTACTGGCGGGTTGTGGGCGTGGTGGGTGTCAAAATTGTGCATGAACCAAATGGTTTTTGGCTGCTGTAGCCACCGATGGGGCAACAAATTAAGTTACACTTGCAAAACGCCAAACGAATCTGGTCGGAGAGCAAAAAGAAACCAGACTAAAACCGAGCTCTGTGAGTAGCCATAGAAATGGGATTGCAAGCGGCAAAGGCAGTGGCAACGGGGCTGTCGAAAATGGCGTAGGCAATTTGCCAGCAAATTTTGCCGACAACACAGAGAATAAAATATGCATGGCTATGTTTGGAGTCTCAATGGGCCTATGTCGCGAGCAGCGGGCCAGCTACAAAGCTGGGCTCCCTTCCCAGCCCGATATTCGAAATGTCCCCTGGCAATCGGATGGGAATGTAATTGTAATTAGCGTTGAAACGAATCAGCCGCATAAAGAAACTAGCTAGGAACGGGGCCGGATGTGTTTGCAGTGGCTGTGGGTGTGAAATTGGCACAGCGCTTAAATTGTTCTAAGTGGGTTAACACAGCAGATAAGAGGGCATACGAAATGAGTTGGAATCGCACAGTCGATAAGAAAAAATAAACTTTTTGGGAAACTGTAATGAAGAAGTGCAGAAGTTATTTTATATGCGAACAGACTCATGATTTATCGGGTTTTCAAATAATTTATGGCTCAGCCTTCAGATCTTTGCGGGGGAAAGTCAAAGGCAGTTAAACTTTGCTCTTAAAAGAAAAGTTCGAGTGATTGAATGAGTATTTTAGCTTGAATACAGTTTTTTTTTTTTTTTTTAGAACTACATTTGAAAATAATTTAATATACATATGTTCATATACGTATACTTTCAATAGATTTGAGTAATTAGCATTCTGTTCTTTTTCTTCTTTTTAGCCCCCACAGATCAATGACAAAAGCAGCTATACACACTGCAGAAAATACTTTTAAACTGTGGGAGATTAAAATGAAGTTGGTGCCGCACTTAACCAAACCGCAATAAATCAAAACACCTGGCAGGCTGCTTATAAACTCTGCCAACAAGTAAGAACAATGCATTGCAATGGGGCGACAAGAGCAGCAACTGAAACAAAAGCGAAATCAAAACTTTTGCGGCAGGCAAAATCTAAAGAAAAGACAAAGTAACAAACAAGCAGAGGGCAGCAATAACAACAACAACAACAACAACAAGAACAGCAGCAACATAAACAAGCTGCCAGCTAATACAACAATAATAACAACAGGTGTTCGACACAGTTTCCAACACACACACACACAAGCAGACAGAACGCTTGCCAAATGAACATTTTGCGTTGCCTACTTTTGAGGGCAGCAGCCGCGTTGCTGCGTTTGGCGCCTTTTATTTGTTTCAGCTCGCATTTCTTAAACTGCATTGGTGAGATGGGGGAGATAGTAGTGCAGAAGCGGATCAGCGGTAAGAAAATAAAATAGAATGCAATGCAACTGCAATGATGCCACATCAAAAGTGAAAAACTTTAAAGCTGTAAACTTTTGTGGCACAAAACTTGGCTCACACCTTTGCTGGCTGTGTGTTTGTGTTGTGTGTTTTGTGTTTGTGGAATGCAGTTAAAAACTTGCTGCCGCAATTCAATTAAAACTTCAATGTAATATACACATACACACACACACACACACACACTCACAATAGCATCTTAGACAACAGTGAGATTCCAAGTCTCGGGCTGGCACTTGGCCTCAGCTGTCGCCGTATGTAAACAAACGCTGGCAAAAGAGCAGCGCATGCAGCCGGCATCCTGTGCATCCTTTTGCCTCTTAGCTTCTAGACAGCAATTTATCCGCGCCGACGCTTTAGCAAGGACTCGGCTCTGGTATAAAAGCAGCTGCCGAAAGCATTTTGCAAACAGTTGGCTCGCGGCGCGTACACCGAATGCCACAGAACTTGGCTCGCATCGGAGCTTGGCTAACTTGTAGAGGTTTATGTCGTAATCCGCCAGTGTGAAAAGTCCGTGACCAAGTCAACAAATTGGCTCGCTAAACAACCAAAACTCGGACTAAAATTCATATAAATTTCGCAACTGGCAAACATTCTGTGGTTAGATTTTGGTTTTGTGAACTACGCAAAAAAAAAAAAAAAAAATATAATAATAATACAATAAATTTAAAAAACAATGCAATTAAGTTAACTGTAATTAGTTTTTGATTGTGGTTAGGTGTAATTTAATTGGCTTGCCAATTAGGTGTGCAATCAAATTTTACACACAGCATCTCACAATAGACAAAATAGTTTCACTTTGCGGTCTGCCCGCGGCGGCAACACACACATACACAAACAGTTGAAATATTGCTGTAGTTGCCGTTATTTAGAGCTAGAAATTAAATTGCCCAAAATTCCATGAAGATCTCTAATTTGTTTTCACATTGGAATAAATGCCCAAGGCATTTATTATTATTCAAATGACGGCAAGTTTTTAATTGAATGAATTACCAAGCACTGTAAATTATTCAAGCACAACAATATGCATAAACTACAAAGAAGCCGTATAAACATTTAATTAAAACTTTCAGATTAAAGGCCAGCAACTTTCCTTAAAATACAAATTTATTTGTTGTAAACTTATTAAATAGCTTGGATACTGTATCTCATAGACTGTTTGCTACTTCGGGTGGAAAATTCGAGGAACGAGCAGATTGGCTTAAAAGCGAACTGCAGCCAAGGATAAAGTAACAAATCTTAAGCCCACAACAAGGTCATAATTTAGTCTGTGTGCAAAGCTGTGTCTGTGTGTGTGTGTGTATGTGCAGGCACTTGGGAATCGAACTGAGAGGCTCAAATTTATTATGATGGATATTTAGTGACAGCATCGATAAGTCTGCTGAAACAAGAGATTACCGGTAAGTTTAATAAGGCTAAACAAAATACAATATTATTCTCAGAGTAATTGAATGTCATATGATGTAGGAAATTCCTTTGTCAAGCCTTAAATATATTTAGTTATAATTTAAAATAAAATTCAAGCTGACATGCGTGATAATAAAACGAAACACATAAAACTTGAACAGACAGCGAGGGCATCCAGCAAAAAACGCAAAGTAGCCACAAAAGTATAAAATGTATATAAATTCACATTGTCTCTGCTCCCCACAGCCTGCTCTGTGGATTGATTTATGTCTTTGTAAATATGTGTGTGTGAGTGTGGGAATGCGTGTTTGAGAAATACTACGAGAGGGACTCGTGTGTCGCTTTGTGCATAATTGAATATGGGATAGCTTGTTTTAAGCCCTCCTCCAGACCCATTTCCATTCAAACTCAAACAATGGCAAAGAAACTGCTCTAGAAGTACATAAAGATAACAGAGGTAACAGGTTAATGTGCAAAGTTCTTGCTTAGATACCGCCAAATATTCCACGATTTCTGCATATATGTGGAGTGCAATAAAAATAATGTGTACACATATAGATAATGTAGGATAGAGCCAATGGGCGGGCGTCTCTATATACATTTATTTTTGACTATTAGTGCATGCGTGTATGGGTATTTGTATTTATGTGTGTGTGGTTGTGTTGTTCCATAGTGCCCGCATCATTGTGGTATGCTGATCTATGGTAATTTGCAAGTTAAATGTCCTTAGCGATAATGTTCATAATTTACGAGCAAAAGCAATGCAGGAGCGGAATGGGCAATACGCGGGAGCCTTGGCGTTACTGTAAATGGAGCGATGCAAGTCGTCTATTAAATATATTAATAACTTCAATAAGTAAATATAAACTTTTTATGAACTTGCAATACATCTAAGCCATATCGATATAATTTGGCAATGAAATATGTATTTATGTATAAAAGTTTTTTAAATTTTTTGTGTTATCTTATAGTTTTATATTATATTATTTAAGCATAAATTTTTATTTAACTGTTGCTCAAGTACTTCCTGAAGCTCTTATTCCGCTCCTGAAATTTTAGCGCATAATGCCCGTGGCATTTAAGTGGAGCTGAGCAGAAGAGCAACAACAACAGCAACAGTAACGGCAACATGGGTCTCTTGCTCTTATACCATTAAGTGGCATTATAATTATCATCTGCACGGCGAGCTGGCAGTAAGTGCAGAGCGCAAAGAGCATTTCCAGCTAACCGGGCTGAGCTTCTACCTATAAAGTTCGCATTTGATGTGCTCATTAAACCATGAACGAGACCACTTAAATCGCGCGGGTTAACTGTTGCCAGTTATGACACAGCTATAGCGCCATTGCCGGTACCGCTTATCAGCCCGCCAAATAGGTATTTGAAGAGGCGCCTAATCACAGCTGAAAATTAAATACCCAATTAGCAAACATTCCGCTTCAATTTTAATTAATTGCCCAAGCGAGACAGTAAGCCAAAGTATATCCTGTACGAATGAAATGAGTAGGAAGGTGTCAAATACTACTACTAAAATAATAATGATAATAAAAATAATAATAATCATAGGGTATTACCTCTTTTTATCAGAATTTAATTAGCTTGGATTGTTTCATTTGCTTATCAATAGGGAAAGATTTGTGATCGATCATTTTCATATATTTTACAACTAAAAGAAATTTCTTAAACTACCATCTTATACCCTGAAACCATAGAAGCTTAAACATGTTTAGAAGTATTATAATTTAACATTGTCTTTAAATCAGCTAAATATAATAAGTGCAGCTTGGGCTTTAGTGAATTCATATATTATTACATATGTATATGCATACGTAATTACGCTCCCAAAATCCCACTCGGCACATCCAAAAAAAGTTATTACAAAATTTCTCATAATTCAGCGCGAGTTTTCTTTAAATTCTATAAAAAGAATCATCAATGATTAAGGTTACAGCTCTAACATAAGTTAGGGTATCGTCTAGTCATGCAATTCTGCCTAGAACGCAATTACTTGTTTATTTTTTCCTGCATATCAATAATACTCGCAGCAGGTGTATATATTTTGTATATGCCCAGTGCGGTATTTGCCGCACGAATCCCTTTTTCTCTGTTAAGCATGTTGATATTGTCTGAGATTAGGATTTTAAAATTAATTGTGCGCATAAATTACGCCGGAATGTGCTGCGGGCCAACATCCCTTCAGTCTCCAGTGCCGATGCCAAGGCATTTGGTTAATGGAGCTCACAACCTTTTGGCCCTTTACTTGTAGTTGTTGTTGTTGTTGTTGTTTACTGATGGGCTATAAATTAACTTTCATCTGAAATGAGTTTGCATAATACAAAGACTGAAAATTGAAATATATTCGACGTCTGCGACTTACTTATTTGTTTAGTTATTAAGTGGATTTACGGTAAATCATGATTCTCCAAACTGGGCGTCAAAACAAAGTAATTTGCATGCCTGATAAATGGCAGAATTTAGTGAAAATGCGTTCAATTTTAAAGGGCTTTAAGAGCTGAGGTTCTGACAAAAGTCATTTTATACTTTAAAAAGAAATAAAAATAAAAATTATACGAATATATTTTATTGCTGAGTTCTTAAGTCGTTACGCTTCGTAAATATTGAGCCAAGCAGATAAATAATGTAGAACCTGCTTAAAAGCTTCAGACTTCAAATAAGACTCAGAGAGAGCGAAAACGATAAAAGTATTTATTTAACTAAAAGCTAAAACAAATTTAGTTGGACAGCAAACAAATTCGAGTTATCTATTCACTTTTTAGATTCCAGGCTTGGTTTGGCCTTAAAGAAGACTGTAAAAACTATATATGCTGTTAGTGATTACATTATCATTGTCATGCCGAGAAGGATGCGTTAAGCTGATGCTGTAGCTGCTGCCTAAGTGAATAAAAAATAGAAGATGCTCGAGATATAAATCAATAAAATCGGAATTTAATATAGCCACAATGCGTGGCTGAACAAAAAGGAGCAGATGAAATAAGAGAAGAGTTTAGTGAATGAGAGTAAGTCGAACTTTGAATGCCCTAACGTACGATATTTTGCTTATCTATTATTATTTATTTCTTGATAACCCGATATAGATATGTGAATATATAAACGTATATATACATACCAAAAGTTAACCAAAGTTAACAAAAGGATAAGTCTATATAGACAACTCGATAAGCATATTGCAATGCTCTGCCTCAGTCTCAGTCGCTCGCTCTCTCTTTCTCTCTCTCTCTCTCTCTCTTTGGTAGGGCATACACGCAGCAGCACAAAATGCTATGCAGGAATTTTTGCGTTCATTGATAAAGTTCGTCAGCAAACAAGGGAATCAACAGAGCCTCCAACGCCTCCGAGCCCAGCCTCGTCCTGGCAGTTGCCTCAATTGTGCTGGGTGCAAAATAATTTACATATTATGAGAGTTGGCATGAAAGGACGAAAGAAAAAAACGTACGAATGGGCGGCGTTTGACAGGGAATGGGAAACAGAGACGACTCTATTGAATGGCAGTCACTGCTGTCGCCCGACAATGGATACGGATACAGACAGCTATCAACTACTGGGATGTCCTTTTTTTATGTCATCTGCATGGCGTGCGGAATATGCGACACTAAAGGAGAGCTCTAATGTGTTTCTACTTTTTGCGAGCTCCGACTCGCTCGTCGACAAATCTGTGCAGCATATGGGATGGCAATTGGTTATTTTATGGTACTTTTTATTGTGGTTTAAGTGTGGAGTGCGGGCATTATTTATGCACAGGACACGAGTATCAGCTGCCCATAATCCGCATAATAGCAGTACCCAGATTACGGCTCAGCGAATGCTCGGGTCTTTGAGGTGACACTATAAAATTAATTTTAAAACATTTCGGCCTTAATCATTCGTGCTGATAAAAGGCGACAGTTGTCCCCGAGGATAATTGCGTATGCGTGTGGAACGTACAAGGACCTCCGACATGGACAAAAAAAAATTAAATATGAATATTCCAGTCGGCTGTTATTGACTGCTGGATATTCGCTTGTGTTCTGTAAGCGTCAAGTAGAGAAATTCCTTGAATTGTCTCGCCTGCAAAAGAGCATTTCATATAATCCTCTGAGCCAAACTCTTATTTTCAATTTCAAATTGTCAGAAAGACAGATGGACGAACTGACGGCCAATGCTCAGCTTTTCATAACAATAGCATTTACCCAATATACCTTTTCGGCCATTTTGTGAACGGGCATAAAACAGAGAAAAGCGAATCCCAAGCCAAAGTGACTACGTCCGGGGGCATTTAAGGCATAATTTGTGCACAAAATATATTTGCTGGCTTATGCAGAAAATTTGCCTCCCAAGCACAGACACGACCGGCAACCCAGAGCCTGCCGGTGAACCGCTTTGGCCCCGCCCCGCCTCGCGCTGCCAGCCGTCCGCGCCCGTTGGCAATTCTCCTTGCGCCACTTGTAGAACTTTAGGAAAACGTGCGGCGCTTTTCAACTCGGGACTGGCTCGAGCGGACGGCTATCAGTTTTACGAGTCCTTTGAGAGTCGTACTTGTTAAATTTTCGACCCGTTGTCCGCCTCGGATGCTCGATGTGGGTGTGCGCGCGGATGTCTAGGGAACCGCTCGAAACATGCTAGAGATTTGCGTTTGGCAACTGGCTTTTGATATTCAATCATGTCAAGCATTGCCAACAACAAAGCGAACAACTTTCTAACACCCACACACACACATGCACATTAAGAGACATTCAACTGGCCTTCAATTTATTTGTAATAATGGTCTCTCATTTTTTAATGTGGCCTTTTTTGCCCTTGCTGGTGTGGTTTCTCTCTCTTTATTTATCGTCCGCTTTGCCTTATAATAATCAATCGCATACGAAATGTATTTTTTTTGTACGGTTTCATTTCATTGAAAACAGAAATGTTTTCATGTTTTTTTCTATTTTTTTTTTTTCGGGTCAGCGACTGGTCCCATATCAAATTGATTGAGGGAAAGTTTCCCAATAAAACGAAAACTTTTCACTAAATACATATTTAACTGACAAAAAAAAAACCCATTTGATTGATAAATAGAAAATATATTTCATTTTGCCTTAAGCAGCATTACAAATATGACAACAGTGAGAGTGAAGGGAGGGCTAGGATTAAAAAAAAAAATTAACATGCAAAATTTAAATTTGTTACAAAATTAATTTAAACATCAGAATTTATAAAAAGATGCTATAAAGCATGAAAATATCATACATATAGATGAATGATATCCTTAAAGTATCTCACGAGTGTTATTTTAGAAGTCCAGAATTTTGAGTTAGCAACCCTCATTGCCCTGATAAACCACAACAACTAATGGTTACTTTTTGTTTAAATAATCATATAAATAGTAAATAGAGTCAAAATGTGATTCATTTAATAGGCAGTTGATATCTTTAAGCTATAGAGTGTGTAACGAATGTAAATGTTCATTAATAGTTGATTTAATTTATTTTCCCATTTTAATAAAAATTTTACATACAGACTTGATGCAGAAACATGTAACAAAATAGTTTAATTAATTGGCCACCAAAATTGTAATATTTAACCCTATTCGGCATGGTCATTTATTATATTGGTCGAAATGATATTTAAGCATTGTCATAGAGCATGTTTTCTTATATTCAATTTCATTTATATTCATAAGTCAATGTCAAACTGAACTTATATTTATTATTAATTCATGTCTATGGCCACATGAACTTGATGATCTTATAGGCCAGCAGAATTTACTAGCTTAGACTCAGATGGTACTACTTGGTTTTGGATGGCATTAACCAGAACTTTCAAATAAGTTCTCGAGCTCTATTTTACTACCTTTTAAACTAAGATTTTAATGCGAAAGAGATATATTTTGAAATGCCGTAATAATTAATTTTATTTATTATATTATTATCATATATTGTGAGAACATCAATGTACCTCAAGTCAGATGTGATTGACATATATGTAAGTCCTCCTTTCAGACTAGGACTCGGCACGTCAACCTTCGTTCACTCTAATTATTGCTTATTGTACTTTTATCGAACTTTGTTGACTTGTCTAATTTATCCGACTTACTGACGACCAAAAGGCACTTTCGAAATAATTAAAATTGAAATAGAAACAGTTCTGTCCATATTGAAGATTCAAATTTGACATGTGTATTCCACTTAGGGCCTGTAGCCCGAGTTTATTTGATATTCAGCTGCAAGAAACAACTTTGACAATTTGCAAAAAATAGCAGTTCAGCAACAAAAACATCAACAACAACAGTTTTGCAACAAAAGATACAAAGGGCAGGGCAGGAGCAAAAAACAATAACAATTACTCTGATTGCCGCCCCCGGAGACTCTGCTGAAAGTTGAAAGTGACCTGACGAATGGTCATGAAATGGAAAATGCCAGCAGAATGCTCCGGCGCACACGGATCTACTTGGTCCGGGCCAAGCTCATACATTGTATCTGCTCCGCTGTTACGCTAGACTTGACCGGGTTATCAGTTCTACCCTATATTTGACTCGGGGAATATGCAACAGTGCAAACGAGATACTACATATATATTATTATACTATATATTACTGATTATAGCTTAAGGATTTGAGTATGGATCAAATTCTTATAAACAGTGTTGGTTAAAATGGTTGTAAATGACCCTGACTAAAGAAATTTAATTTATAGTTTCTATAATGCATTTCAATTACAATATATTTCAAGGGTATTTAAGATTTTCCAACTCAGGGAAAACTATTCTATATTGTTTTTCTTTTTTTTCTCTTTCAGTTTGATTTTTTTACTGGGTCAGGCAATGCCGTAAAACAATTGAGAGCTCAATTTTGCACGGCCGGTTGGTTTTATTTTACATAACTCCTTCTGTTGGCGAAAAAGGATGCGCCTGCAGCACAGGATATGCACATTGCGAATGATTTCAGTGCCAGTCGTAACTTTGTTAGCCCCGCATACACACACACACACAGACACACACAGACACACGGATAAACACACACACATACACACACAGAGAGAGATCGCCAAGAGGCAGGAGCCAACATTTATCTGGCAAAATGTTTTGCTCTGCCATTACTCGCATTGTTTCAGCCAGCAGCAGGATGTGCTGCCAGGATAAGGCATTGGCCAGGTTGGGGGGGCTGGGTTGGTGCAGACGGGGCGAGCTGTGGGGACAGCTAGAGGGTGCAGCGCTCATGTGCGTAAAAATTCTATTTGATTATTGCACGTTTATGGAGAAGCCAGCAGCAGAGCTCAGCCACAGGCAGGACAATGCATGACCATTGTATTGCGTTTGCTGCAGCATGCTTTAGAAACTGAGAGACAGAGATAGAGAGAGTGAGCTAGAGCGAGAGAGAGGGACAGAGGTATATGGTGAACTACAAAAGAGCTGAAATATTTAATCGGGATATTTATTTCCTGCAGCAGGATATGAAAGCAAATGCATTGACTTTGATGACTGGGTGGGAGCTGGATTAAGGGCACCCAAAGCAAATATCTTAAATTGACTGCACCAAAGGATTGCGTTTAATTATTTCTGTGGTCTGCGTGTGGCATTGGCCAGCAGGAACAGGCTATTCAAGCAGGTCAACAGGGGGGCTGGCTGGCTGGCTGGCTGGCTGGCTGACTACATATCTTTAGTCTTAATGGCTGCAATCCATTGCCAACTGCAACATTGAACATGAGCTGGCACTCGCTACATCCTGGGTCAAGTACTGCACGTTCCACACTATGCAAATAAATTGTTGGCTTCTGCAAATGAAATTATTTTCATTTAAGTAGGTAATCAAAAGCAATGGGGCTGCTCGCTGAGCTATAGACCATAGCTGAGGTCGATTTCAGTTTTGCAGTTTGCATATGCTCAAATTGGATAACTACACTCGAAATTCGCTTCCCTGTTCCGCTTCTCCCTTCACGGCTTACTGTGCTTTACCCTTTCAGCTTCTCTCTTCACATTCCTACTTTGCACTTCACTAGGCACTTCGCTTCGCACTTCCCACTAGGCTCGCGCTTATATATTTATTATTATATTCCGTAGGATGATAGTCAGATGATTGCCTCTTATATGGCTTTGCTTCTCTGTTCGCTTCTCCTTTTATTGCACAACTCCTCATTTTTCGGTTCGCCGCTCTGTTCGACGCCCTAAATTATGGTTTACCTAAGCATAACATTCAATTCATTTAAATGAGGTCCGCCCATTGTTTCTGGCTCCTGGTTTATTTTTCTATCTCACAGTTCTGTGTGTCTTTTCATCTTTGCAGCATAGAAATGAATGTCAACGCGTTTTAAGTGCGCTCAGCATTTGCGCCCTCATAAAAGAATCAAGATTCCGGACCGGAACGTGACTTTTGGCGCAAGTAAATTGAAGCCACAGCGCGATAAAAAACTGCAATGCCAACCTGAGCGAAATTTGTTCGCGCAATCAAACAGATAAAAGAGAGATATATATACATATCTATATATATAAGAAGTCAGCTTCCATGGCGGGCACTTCAGCTGCATCGAGAATGAGCGCAGCCATGCGACATCATCATCTGCTTCATCTGCCCAGCGCGGCCATTTGGATGCTGCTGCTGCTGCTGGCGCTGCTCGCCGCTGCAGCAACTGCGGCGCCGACGTCAACGCCGACTGCAGATCGGCGTCGCTGCGCACACAAAGGCATTGTGGAGCTGATTCGCACCAGCCCGGTAATTGTTAAAGCTCTCGCCGCGCGCATCTTTACGGACGCCGAGCTGTCCGACTCGGCCTCTGCATCGCAATCGTCCTCCATTTTAATAACATTAACGCCGGAAACAATATACAAAGGCGCTTCGCTGCTCAAAATGGCAAACGGAGCTGCCGCCGCTGCTGCCGCTGCCGCTGCCGCCGCTGAGGCAGGCGATGGCAGCCTGGGCAATGATGCTGCTTCCGGCGGGACTCGACGCAGCGGCAGCGTCAGCGGTTCCAGTGCTTGGAGCGACAGCGGCGCTGCCTACCAATATGAGGGGTAAGTGCAATACATTTGCAAACATTATTCAGCTAATTAAAATTGAACTATCCCTGGTATTCCCTCTGAAAAAAAGTTTAGTTAGAGTTAGCAGAAGTTCCCGGTTTAAAAAGTATCCATCTCTAAAGCCCATATGGACATAGATTGCCCAGATTGCATAGATTAAATGAAGTTAATGATATTCCCTCTACCATTAAATCATTTCAGTTCATTTATGATATTCCCTCTACAAAATGTGTAAACCTGGGAGAGTTATACAAATATTCCTCCCAATATTCTTTTCAATTTTGCGAATTAATGATATTAAATCATTTCAGTTCATTTCTGATATTCCCTCTAAAAATGGCTGCAACTTTTTTATTTACTTAAGTTAATTATCAAACAATTTTTAAAGTATTAACAATTAATGGAGTATGCATATAAAGGTGTCCGTTTGACATTAATATACTTTGCAAATAAGTAAATTAATCATTGGGAATACCACTATAAATAATAATAAAAACCTTGATTGCGCAATCAGTGAAACCACAAAGCGCTCTTATTCTTAGTGCGGTTTCTCATTTAATGCTGACTTTTCATTGGCTAACCTTTGCTCTCTCTTTCTCTCTCTCTGCCTCTATCTTCATTCCTCACTTTACCCTCTCTCTCTCTGTCTCTTTCTCTCTCTCTCTCTCACTCTCAGGCAACTGAATGCCACACTAGAGCCGCTGCATTGCTTCGATGCTAATATGCTGAAAATGTTGCCTACGGAATTAATTGCTTTTGGCAAATTACTGCCTGCCTCAGCGGTAACCAACATGGGCTACGGCACGGACTCCCCCCTTGAGTCCAGGCAATTGCAACGGCCAGAACTGGGATCAGGCTTAGATGTGGGCAGCGATAAGGATGTGCTTCGCATCAGCGTCAACGGACTGCATCGTTGGACGCCCCAATTTGAGAATCATATCTGGAAGCACTTAGGTAAGTTGACCCCATAATAGCCCGCACCGTCTAGCCCCGCCCCGCCCCTGTTCTTACGTACTTGTTGCTACTCAATTTTCCCAGCTTTTGCTATTGTTGCTCTGGCAGTTCCGCTTGTTAATCGCATTTGGTCTGGTGGTTGGTTGCATTGTGCCCCAAATCGTCTCTGCGGATGCTTTTCGCAGTTTTTCGGGCATCTCTGGCTCGCCGTTTTCCGACCGGCTCCATAGGCAACTCAGCATGCCAATCAGACCTAATTGCCAGCTCACGGAATTTGCTGCATTTGTAGTTTGAAACCCGTTTGACCCCCCTTTCATACCTGAAATCTGTGAAACCCGTTGCTGCGTGAATCGCGTGAATGAACGAATTCAAACGTTTCCCTTTACTGAAAGGTATTAACCTGAATACTTCATAGATATAAAAGGCGATGCTGGGTACTTATGATGGAGCTTCTCATATTTGTTATCAATTAAATAATGATTACCGAATGCCCAAATAAAATGGTCGGCGTGCCTGTATGGCTAGGCCAGGTCGTCTGGTAAATACTATAAAAAATAATCCAAGTACTTTAGAGCAGATATGTCGATGATGATGACGCAGCAGGCGACTATCTGCGGTCTATCCGATTATTCTGCTCTGCTCACAGTACGCGGCTCGGCGCAAGGCACTTTCTGGCAGTCTGCATCACTTGTGGGATGTAGCACTTGACTTTTGTGTCAAGAGATAGATAGCAGAGCCAAATACACACACATACACACTAGCAAATTGTGGCAACAGTTCAAGAGGCTTTTGCGGTGAACAGCATAGAAAATCCGTGGAACATAAAAACCAAACGCGATTTTGTTATATTTGTAGTCACTTCTTGTTTCCTAAACACACACACACACACAGACTAGATAGACGTCAATGAGTACATATATAAAATGATTTATGGATACGAAAATACACGTACACATAAATACAAGGATAGGTGATTACCAAGATGCAGGATTCAAACTAGGCATAATGTCTTTTCTCTATTTAAAAATGATTTATTGATTTATTTATATATTTAAAAAACTAATACAAATATATATATACTATTTTTTTTGTCAGTTATATATGTTAAATAATAATTAATGAATAATTATACAAATATTATTAATAAAATAAATATAGAAATAAATCATTATAATCACTTTGTGTTATGAAATTAACAATAATATATGAACTATATTTGATAAAGAAATCAAAAATTATTTATATTCTTTTGTCTTATATATTGAAAATCATTATAAAATTGTAGTATGTTTTCTTTAAATTTTTATTATTTAAAAAATAAGTTTTTCAACTATTAAACAAATATTGATTATTATATGTCTTATCTTATGTATCAGAAATAATAATAATAAAAAAAATAATAATAAATTATTGTATTAGTATTTAAATTTATATGAAATTTATATACAAAACCTTCTCAATTATCATTCAAGTTCAATCTATAAGTATATATAGAATTTTAAAATTTAAGTACATACTGATATGGTCAATATGTCATATTTGTTGAAAACAATGAATAATAATTACCCATAAATGCTCGCAATTTTATTTAATTTTTTATGGACTCTTTTTCGAGCTCAGATATTCACTTAAAAGCATATACATACATACAATTGCAAGAGGAGCGACAGTTGAATGAATTTAATGCATTTATCAATTATAGGCTGGGACGATTGGAGCGATTTTACGCTTTGCAGTGTCACCTGCGGCAAAGGTGTGCAGCAGCGTTTCCGTCGCTGTCTGCTGGACAATCCACTGGTGGGCATCAGCATGAATATGAATCTGAATCTAGATGACGAGGATGACGAGGACGATGACGGTGATGACGAGGCTGGACAGGATGAAAGCGTGGGGGAGAAGCAGTTTGATGTGGATGACGCTGAAGTAGTTGCTGACGAGGCGAATAATGATGCGCCAGCGGTGATGGGCACGGCAACAACGGCAGCCGCATTCAATGCTGATAATAATGAAGTGCTCAGCCAGGACATGGACGGGACTGAGGATGCGCTACTGATGATGATGCAACCAGCAGCTGTTGCAGCTGCTACTGTCACGAGCACACTGATGCATAAAAGCACACAGTCAACGATAACAGCAACAGCAACAGCAGCAGCAACATCAGCAGCAACTGGGTTAACAAGCGACGGTAATGAAGCGACGCGCACAGGTGTCAGCTTTGTGCCAGTTGCACGTAATGACCGTCGCAGGCCACGTGCAAATAATCAGCACAAAAAACGCAAGGCTGCCAAGAGCCTAGCGCTCTCCACGCTACTCTGCGAGGGCTACAACATCGAGCAGCGCAACTGCAACAGCTTCGAGTGCAGTGGTAAGACTCGCCTCACCTGCTCACCTACACACCTGCCGCATGCTCATTTATTGCAAATCCCTCTCCACAGACGACATTAGCGATCTGCTCAAGTTCTACAAGAAGCTGCCCGCGTTCAATGCTGACGAATTGCCTGTGGCCAGCAACGACAGTTTGTCCATGGCTGATGTGCCGGACGTCACGACAGCCTTCTCCGTGGGCTCGTCCTCGTCTTCAACGCCCTCGAACATGGGCTACATACGCAGCTGGGGGAATATGCAAAACTTTACCCTGATGATCACGCTGCGAGCTAAGGTAAGATGCCACGTTGGGATTTATTGATTTATAGGAATAAATATCAAAACTCTTCTATACAGTTTTACCAGCTATAATCATGTCTATCATTTAGTCTCCACCTGCTTTTCATTTGACTACTATGCTCCATTTGCAGAATGATACGAAAAATGCATCGACAATATTCTCCATACGCAATGTCACACACAATCTGTATCTGGAGGCGTGCAAGGATGGACTGCGTCTATATTTGGAGCGCGACAATACAACGGAAATGTTGCCGGTGAAATTCAATTTATATGATTATCGCTGGCATCAAGTAGCCATCAGGTGAGTGGCAGACGGTGTTGTTGTTGCTGTGGTTGTTGTTGTTTCTATACCAGATAGTCATCAGTGTGCGTGCTCTAACAATGATCCATGACTGCGACTGTATGTGTGCGTGTGTGGGTGTCTGTTCTTGTGGCTTATTGCCCATTGCTATCATTGACACTTTCATTTTATTTGCGTTTTCAATTTATTAACATAAATTGCTTGTGCCAATGAACGTGCACAGTGGAAACACTCGAAGCACTTGACACACATGCAAATAGCACGCACAGTCGCTCACATATGTACACACACACACACACGCACACTCGCACACATACACCCACTCAAATATATGTATATGAATATCGAGTGGCACTCGGTGTCTGTGTGCGCGGGTGTTTGTGTTTATTTGCCAAACAACACCAGCTAGCGAATCGACCTTCGGTTAAAGTGGGCGCCATTTGTCAAAGGCCGTTGGCACATTTTTTTATGCTTCACTGTACGTAATACTCGGAAAATGTATGTACTATTTTAATTATTTGCACCTCTCTACTCACGCGCGATGCTGCAGCATACAAAATGGCGATTTCATATCAATTTACGTCGATTGCCTGTGGACAAACAGTTTTGTCGTCTCGAAGCGACTGTTCACGCTACCCCTGGACGCGGATGTGGAAATTGGACGCGGCTTTAATGTGAGTATGGGGACAAATTCTGAAAATAATTGACAAATCTAACGCAATAAATTGTACGACAACTTGTTAGGTAGGAAATTCAGTATACTAAATTTAATATACACACATACTAATAATTAACAGCTGAATAAACGCAATTTTCCAATGTTTATAAATATTTCCCACGTAGTATGTTATCGATAACTGAATGTTGTATTGAAAAATAATTATGTCAATATTAGATTGACGTTCTTATTAGTATAGCAAACAATTTGTAAAATATTAGGCAAACGTAGTTATCGATAACTTATCGATAACTTTCTAATGTGCATACTTTCATTCAGTAATGTCGCATATAGAGCTACAATAAAACTACGTTATCGATAACTATATCTATTCAAAAGTCCAAGTGTTCAGTAAAGTAGCACAAAAACTCCTCCACTTTTTCAACTCGAAGAATCAGTCAATAACGAGCCAATACTTTATCGATACGCTTCCATGAATTCTATATAATATTCCTTTGTATAGTTTCCATATCAATACGTCAGCCCTTCAATGCAATTTAATGCATATATTTCATCACACGCACAGCTGCTACCGTGCACCATAAAGGGGAAACAATTTTTGTAATATTAATTTCCCAATTGATTTTCATCCCGACGCATCGCCCGCAGCGCTGGGAAAAACAATGTGTGACAGTTTACAAGCAATTTCTGCAATTTCAACTGCCGTTGGGAAAATTGAGGCTGGGGAGGGCTTTGGAGCCATAAATTGTGCAAACAATTTAATGCGATAACTGTGAATTCAACGCGACGCATGTGATGTGCACTTTCAGTGCTGTATAAAGCCGATAACGCATACGCCTCGTGGTCCCATAATATTACTTAATAGGCAGATAATTGTCATAAAAAACTTCCCCTTTACGAAATACGAGACATCAAATTTATAAATACAAACGTAAACGCATTTCCAGGGCGAACTGCAGCAGTTGCTTGTGCTGCCCGAGCATCAGGAGCGGCTGCAGTGCAGCAACAAGAGGACATCGATTAACGAAGTTAAGCGTTACATTATCGACACATTCATCGAGGACTATGCCAGCAATTAAGGGGGCGTGGCTAACAGCAGCAACAACAACAGCAACAAGAGAGAGAGAGACAACGGTAACCGGAGCAAAATCAAATGAAAATCGCAAATATATTTGATTGACAAATGCTTGTGTGCAAATGAAATGAATGTTGCTAGATATTTCGAATGCAATGGCCAGAAAATGCAGTCTATAGAAACTAAATATAAATATGCAAAGAAAAACATAAATATATATGTAAAACACACACACTTATACATATATATTTATATTTACATATAGATATATTTAATATATATTGTGATTGATGTTTCCTAGCAGCGCATTCAAGAATATATTGTAAATTACACAATCTCTCAGTGTTTATTCGATTATATAGTATAAATACAATGAATACAATGAATACACTGAATACAATTACCATAAATTCTTACATTGCATTTTCTGACATATGAGCACATGTAGGTGAATGCCTATGTATTTGTAACAATTAAGTTAATTTGACATAATACAATAATTATAATGACAAAAAAAAAAAAAAAAGATGTTAAAAAAAAATTGATATTGATGTAAATTGCGTTGCTAAATACGCAAATGTAATATGAATATGATTTAAGTATAGCGAACAAGTAAAAATAACTCAATAAAATAATTAATTAATTATGCATAAGTGTAAAATGCAAAACGAGTATTTATTGATTCTGAAATCCTTAAGGAAAGGAGAGGCTAGTCAACAATGAGAGAGGAAATAGAAATATTGAATATTTGATGAATGTTAAATTAATATATTTGAAAGCAGAATGAACATTTATTGCAGTCTGATGTGTTCTTTGAAATATTTGAGTAAGAAATGATAAATCTAGCTGGAAGAGAGAATATGGAAATGATATATTTTATTGCAAAATGAAAATCGAATAAGCTTTGCAATATGTCTTATGGCATATGGAGTGACATTTTCCTGAATTTCATGAGACTATTACAGAGTATGAAAACTATTTACATATGCATTAAAAGACAAGTATATTATTTCTTTTCGTTTTAAATTCAGAATGTCACACCTGTTCTACACTAAATTAGTTTTATGGACTGCATAAACAAGCAGCGCTTGAGTTTACCTCTCACAAATTGTTTAGTATGCTAAATAGGCTGAAACACATTCAAGAGTTAGGCTCAAAGTTATTTATGCTTTATTTATAGTTTTAATTTCGAATCGCAGTAAATTTGGAATTTGTATGCAAAACTTGCGTCTTTCTGATTTGCATAGTATGCTAAATGAAAATCGAAGCGAGTATTCTAATAAGCCAATCTATACACAGTTTTTGTACTTTTTACTTTAGTTTGTGTCCTCCTTTATTTCTGGGCTCTGACTGTGCTACTTGACTGGGTTTCGCTGACTGTAGCTTATTTCTGGCCACACGTATATGAGAATTTACATATTGTTGAGTTCTTTGCAGGCGGGGCGAGTGCAGCGAAGTGGGAGTGGGAGTGGGTGTGGATGTGGATGTGGTGCTAATATGGGTGGTTGGTTTAGTGGTTTGCTTCGCTCGCTTTGCAGTCACTTTTGTGGATTTTGCGCATTTGAGTGCGCTTGACTGATTTGACAAAGGATCAACTTGTTAATTTCGCTCGGCGCGCCGAGTGCCGCTGACAAGTGCCAAGTGCCAACTGACTGGCCGGCCAAGCAGACAGACAGCGGATTCCGAGATGGCAAACATGAGCCATGTCAGATTAAAATACAACCACACTCATAAGTACATATTTTCGTTATTTCTTTCCAAGAATTCTGTGTGTTGTGCCCTGCAGAAAAAGTTGCGCGTTTTCTTTAAATGTTGGCTGACTTTATTTTACTGGAATAGCTTAACATTAATTAAGGAACTTTGCCTCATAGTACATTTGCCAAGAGTACATTTTGGTTTGGCTTCTCTCACGCCTGATGCTAATTCGCTCAAGGTTTCGCTTCTTGGCGATAGATGGCGCCAGCACATCAAAGTAGCTCATTTGCATAAAATGTTCTGCTTTAAACGAAAATTGTATCTTAAAAGCGACAAGTAAAACAGCAAAAAATTCATAATTTCCTCTCCGCTAAAAAAAAAAAAAAAATTAGGAAGCTGGAGAAGAGAATGAATTCACAGTCGTTTCCTGTGGCGTGGTTTGTGCGCTGTCTCCGGTCCGTAAATAACTACAGCCCGCTTCCAGGAGCCAGCCCAGCGCGAGCGCTGTCATCGTCCCCTCATCTTCAGACACTCTATTTATTTCTCAGACTTGTAGGCAATTTCAGGCTCTGCTGAAGAATGGAGCACGCCTCGCATGGAGCCAACAGACGCTGCAGACATTGATGAATTTCCTGTCGCATCCTCATCCTAGCCAGGTAAAGCAACCGAATCCTTCTCAACGCCAGCCGCACCTGGCGCATCGCAAATAAATTTTTATCTGCACAAATGTCGCTGCCTCTGTTGCTCCTGCTGTTGCTGTTGCCTTTGCTGTTGCTGTTGCTGTTGCCGTTGGCCCATTGTGACTTAATAATTTCCTACTCACGTCCTGGCGGTGCATTGAACTACGCTGCTGAAGATGTCCCGATGTTCTGAGTGGATGGGTGTATGTGTGCATGGGGCTTAGTATACACTTCAAACTTGATGCTTTCATGTGTGTGTATATGCAATTATGATGCTATCTGTTTGCATGTGTGTTTGTATTCAGCGGACTCGCGCATATATCCAGATTGCATTTCAAAGAAAATATTTTGCAATTAGTTTCAGTAGAGAAATAACTTAACTCGGTTGGCACACAACATGTCAACTAGAATAACTCAAAGTAAATTTAATTTTAATTCAAATTATGATTTAGCTTAAACAACTCTTTACTTCATATGATTTTTTCTCAGTTGCTGTGCCATATTTCTGCTTTTGAGCTTTGGGCCTTTATTCCTTTGTGTTCTGCTTGACGCACTTGTGTAATGTCCTGTGAGCGGAGCCAACCGCATTAGTTTCATAAATTAATAGCTTGACAATAGCTGGCATAATTCCATGTCCTTCCCTGCCCTCAGACCCATTTGTTCCTCTGACTTTACGCGCAACGTGTTGCACTTGATGGTCCCCTCGCCCTCCCTTAGCCTTAGTCGCTTATTTTTTCTTTAGTTTCCTACTGCAAATGGCAAACGTAAATCTTACCAACTTTGGCTGGCCAACAAACAGGAACAAGAATTATATAAGAAATGGAAATGGCTTGTCACAACGAAGCGGCAATACTCTGCCATTTTCAGTTGCCTATAAATCTGATTAGGCTAAGAGCAGAATATTTTTTAGATAATTTTACTTTCTATTTTCAAGTTTTGTATAGCTTTCTCTATTTAGTATTAGCTGATGATGATTATAATAACTAAATTATAAAACATAATCTAGTCCGAAGAAAAAACTCATTCAAACTATTTCGGTCCATTTTGGTAGCAAGAGCGAGATGAAGCCAAGCGTCGACTTGAGTAATTCATTTCAAAGTTTTATTAAAAAGTGCCAGAAATAAAAAAGAGCATTTCTCGCAAAATTGTGTGCCACACACAGCCAGGCTAACACACACACACACAAGCACACACATTTGTATAAGTAGAATTTTATTTATTTATGAGCGAGCCGGCAGCGGCAACAACTTTCACACGGCTTCACGCGCACAAATTTCATTCGCATTTGTCCGATTTCCACTTGGACCCGGTTTTTTTCTCTCAAAATTTCCTTCTCGGCCAGAAGCGCAATTTAAATCATTTAATTCCAACGTCTGTTAGCTTAACAACAGAATTTATGGCCCAACACACATTAAAAGCGATTTCTTATGGGGATTTTCACTGCATTCTCTGCTATGTTTAGCTCTTTAAAGTATATTCCAATTGGATGACTTGAGCCTGGCTTAATTTTTCAATCAATTTTTCTCTTTAGTACAATTTTCTTTTATTGTGCCTCAACTCTACCTCGACTCTGCTAATAGCAGTCTTCAGTATCATTCCATAAGCTCCTCATTCTCTAATTGCTTTAATTGGAAAACAATTGCGCTTTTGAATTTGTATCTCTCTTGCTGCCTTAACAATTTTCAATTGAGCAAACACAGGGATATCAAATATAAACCCATCAAGAGCTTAGTCTAAGCTTCATTTAAATAACAATAGGTTCAATACACACACACACAATCATCTATCCCTCTATATATAATAAAACGAATGGAGCTCAATGCTCCTGTCTGTAAATTATCAGTCAAACTGAAACTCTTAAAGTTCAGCAATGGAATTTGAACTCTGGTTGAAAGGGGGCGATGATTGTGTAGCGCATGTGGCATGTGGCATGCAAAGTTGGCCCGCAGCAGGCGGCTGAAGTCTCGGCTCTGCTCAGCTCAATGCCAATTCAATGGACCATGCCCACAAACACGCCCACCTAGAGCTCAAAACTGGCCAATGGCCAAGGCAAATAGCATAGTTCGGCTGAGACGAATGGAGGGCGGGCCGGGAAATGCCGGGAAATGCTGGGTAACTGGTTGCATAAAATGCTTTATTTGTCGAGGCCAAACAAAATGAACTGTAACAATATTGATACAGCTGACAGTCGAGGACTCCAGCACAAAAGGATTGTTGTTCAACTGCCGACCGTGCTCATGAGCTCCAGAGCGAAGGACTCCACGCCCACGTCTAGACTCCGCCTGACATTGTTCACTGTGGATTTTTGATTTCCGCCAATGCAAGGCGCTTCATTAACCCGGCCAACAAAAGTTGGCATTGGGCATCGGTTAGTCAGGTGATTAAAGGCTTCAACCTAATCCTGGCTGTAGCCTGGCGCCAAACGATTTGCATGCCAACAGCAAATCCAATTTATTCCCGATTTTTCGTTTTATTTTTATCGAATGTCGAAGCACATAAAACGCGACCTGCAGTAAAAAATGTTATTTGATTTGTCTATAAATTGAACGATGATCGCTTAAATCCAATAAAAAGCGAAATAAACTTCGCCCGCAGCGACGACGGCTGACCACAAATTGTAAATGCAGCGGGGGCCAAAGATTGCCCAGGGGGGCCATGGGAGGTAGGTGGTCTAAGTTTAGATACCTTTTGTTATGCATCTTTCACAGGGCATCGGGCCATTGACATCATCGAAGTTATTTGTACACATTCCGTTCATTTTCAGAGTTGAACCCAGTCTTGACTGTTGGCATGGAGTTTCCTGCATTTTCAGATAAGTTCTGTCAACTTTTTACTTCCAAATAAACTGTATTTATTTATTATTTTTTTTTTTTAGTCTTTTTAAACTTTGTTACAAAAAGTTAGCTAAGCAAACTGAGTGATATACTGCTCTTAAATGCTATAGGAGACGCATATAATATAAATAAGAGTTTATAAATAAATAGATTATCTTATGGTAAGAAACAATTTCAAATTCAGATAGTTATATATGTTTTGTTTACCCAGCTTTTATTTGATAATAGAGCATTGTCCTAAATGAATATTTATTAACTAATAACAGTCAAATAATTTGTTAACAAATTACATGATGAGACATGTAGCATGGTCTTTACACATCCGTTCGCTTTCGATAATATTACGACCCCAATGATGCGAAGCTTTGCATCGGCGGCGTAAGTCATATTCATGGGGTAATATCTTCGAAGTGTCAGAAGCACGGTAGATTTGCCAACAGCTTTGCTGCTTTTTCTGTAACGACTGCGGTTGCTCGTAGATACGATCAAAAAGACAAACCTTTGGAATATCCGGAATTGTTAACTTGTTGCAGCTGCATGGGCACTGGGGCGGTGCATCCTGGGAGGGTGAAACTTGCGGTGGTGGATCCCGGCGGTTAGATAGAGCAAAGGTCTTTAAATTGGGGTAATCACTTGGCTCGTCTTTCGGAATTGTAACATAGAAAGATCCCACAGGTGGATAAGTCTCCGACTCACTAAACCTGATCCATAAATCATTACCAGTTGAGTGTAATGGGGTTGATAATTTAGCGACCCTAGCAAATCTGGGGGCTCTTTTCCTAATTGAAGGTAAGCGCGAAGGTGATTTTCCCTTCTTATTTAGTTTCTTGGCCCTTTTCCTCCTTGACACCAATGTGGATCGTAATTTAGTCGTATTAATCAGTTTTATGAATTTTTTACCAAACGGGGGCAACGGGGAGAGTAGCTTAGGGCGCCATTTACGCCGCCTTATTTTAGCTCTCAATTTTTTGTAATATTTATTCATTTTCTTTATTTTGTAATCGAAATTTTTCATTTTTGAGAGACAGGAAAGCAAACAGGTCTGAAGGAAAAATCAGGAAAAATCAAAAATATAATATAGTCGAGATTCGAACTGTATGTACTCGTTTATATACTTGCTTTATTCAGATTTCAATTGTCTGATACAATGTTGTCGCTCTCTATACATACATAACATGAAGTGAATTAAATAACTATTCACTTAGTATCTAATTAAATATTAATGGCAAAACATAATGTTTATATGATAATATGTGTAAGTGAGTGTGGGTGTATGTGTGTATGTGTATTTGAACTAGCGTGTGGGTGTAAGTGAATGCGTGAATGAGTGTAAGAGATAAATGTATTCTTCCCATATATTGTTTTCAATATATAATTGTGTTCCAATCAGTTTTCGTTTCATTCGTACTAGTCTTGTATTTTTGTGTTTTATGTTTTGTTCTTTTTGTTTCATTTTATTTATTAGGTATAACTTGTATTCTGTTAATTTTCTATATATTTGATTCTAATGTTTAGCCAAAGGGTAATACGGAATAGTATTATGATTTAAGTATACATGAAATTTTCGACTAATTTTATGATTATATGCAAAATGAGTTTTTGTATTCGAAATTTACCTGTGTCCATCCGAAATTAATGTGTTATATATATACTATATCATATAATCATATAATGATTCGTATGTATGTGAAATATGTATGTGTATCTATGGAATTGAATGACTGCAAAAGTTATTCGAAAGAGAGGAGAGTCGCAAACATTCTTCTCTTTCATTTAGAGTGCTAGAAGTTTGGATGTTATAATAATACTCTCATTGATCTCAAGCAGCAGTGACGAAATCAGTTGTTCTGTTTACCAAGTTTAATAATAATGTATACAGTTTGCAATATATATGGTATAAGTATATCTTATGTGTAATTGTGTGAGAGTTGGTGTTGACGTGTGTAAATAAACGTAATGAGAAATATTGCATACAATCTTGATACATCTATATATATGTATATCTGTTCGGAGTTTTATATAGCTACTGTCGGCTTTCCAGTTAATATAGTTTACAGTTTAGTTCGGGATTTGTTGTTTAATTTCGCATTTTAAGTTTTCTATTTACCTTAAGTATCTACAAATAAAATTAAACAAATGTTTAGTTTGTTTATTTGTTGATTTGCCTTAAAAATAAATTGCTAAAATTAAGCAAACATTGTAATAGTTAGATTTTAAAGAAACTCAATCAATACATACATAATTACAAAATTATATGTAAAATTATGTACAATATTTTCAAAGGTTTGATTTTTCTTTTGTTTTAAATATTCTTTTTTTTTTTTTAAATCATATAAATTTTTCGTGCCTTATGTGCGTGTGTGTGTAATAAATATTATTCATATGCATTTTAAAAGTAGATTTTAGTGTGTTTTTCTTGTGTGAAAAACTGATATTTCGAATATGAGTTTTTTGGAATTTGAAGTTTTAATTTTTTTGTTTTTTTTTTGTTTTTCTTTTTTTTTTTTGCTCGACATTTGTTTTGGTTTCCTTCGCGCATGTTTAACATTATTCGCTTTAGAATGTTGGGTTGAAATTAAATATTTATAATTAAATTGTTAATGTGCCTCAGCTCTATAGATGCCCGAGCGCATTTCGTATCTGTTTTCTGGTTATCTGAAGTTTTTCTTGTTTATCATATTAAGGAGGTACTAATTTGTTAACACTTCGGCGATGGCTTTGATCCGTTCCTTGCGCTTTATCTTGTTCCATATCCATAGCCGTATCCATATATGTATATCCTTAATTTTCATTTTCATTCCATTTACAAAGCCATATTATTCCTGCGTCCGTTGACCTTATTCACTAGATTGCATATTTTTAAGGCTGGCCCCAGCTTCAGGCCCATATATTTCATCATCATCTCCGAGTTAAGTAGCAACAATGCCTTGCCATCGATTTCCTTTAAATCAAAATCAAAATGATATGTAAATATATACAGATCTATGATTGTATATCAATTCCACTACTCACATGTTTTCTAAAGAGATCGCCGTGCACTGCCAGCGAGTTGTCATTGCTCTCAATGTACTGGATGACCTCCTCGATGGACCAGTCGATGGGCTGCGCTCGCAGATGCGAACACGCAGCCGATGCCGATGTGGGTGTGCTTAGTGGTGAGGTAATGGCTATGCCCGTATAGCTGCTCGAGGCAGCTGCTGCCGCCACGGGCGCTGTTGCCGCTTTGGCGGCACTGGCTGCCGGTGCCGCTGGGCAGGCAGACTGTGAAGCGGTAAAAGGCGTGGATACCGATGAAGGAAAGGAGGCGCTCGACGACAATGTCGTTGGAGATTTGTAATAGCTACTTGGTGGCTTAGCGCTCAGCTGCTCTGGATGCACCTCGGCGACGAGGGGTGCCAAATATTTGGCATTTGATGTGCCGCCAGCTAGACTGCCGCTGCTGCTACTGCTGGTACTGGAGTTGGAAGATGTGGAGCTGTTGTTGGTGTTGTTGCTGCCAGTTGATGCTGTCTCCTGCTGGTTGTTGCCATTGTTATTGTGATGCTGGAAACGCACCTTCCGCAGAGCTTGTGCTTGGCTCTGGTTCTGCGATTGCGTTGCGGGTGTCGCTGACACACCATTTGGCTCAGTTTTGATGGGCAGTTTGCCACTGCTCACATTATTGCTGTTGCTAGTATTGTTATTGTTGTTGTTGGTATTATTATTATTATTAATGTTGTTGTTGTTTTTGTGGCTAAGCGGTTCCTTTGTGGCATTTGTATGTGTTTTGCTTGCGGGCTGCTGCTGTTGCTGCTGCTGTGGTTGCGGTTTGACACCCGCCTCCTGTTTTATAATCAACGGCTTCTCAGCGGGCGAAGTGGGTGCGGGCGTGGGCGTGGCGGATTTTGATTGACGACCTCGTTTCTCGGCAAGCACAGGCGACGATGGCGGCGTGGAAGTCTGCACCAGCTGACGCTTGCGACTGTGCGCACACTTCTTGCACTCCTCGGTCTCAGGCACCAACGAGATAAGATTCGCACATGCCCGGCATGTGGTGCACAGCGTCTCTATGAACAGCGCCAGGCTCTCGTCGTCCTTCATGCGCAGCGGCGACGGTATTTTAACCTAGAAAAACCAAATAACATTTTAGCACGAGAATTGGGAGCAAATGCAACCATAGTTACAGTGAAATTCTTTCCAGCTGCAGTCACAATATGCACATCCCCATCGAGTGCAAACAGCAGCTTGGAAAGCTGCTGCGTGTCCGTGCTAGCGGCCAGCACCTCCTGCAGGCACAGCTTGGCGAGCGTCTGATGCGTGGGTCCCGTCACCATAGACGGCAGCTTGGAGCCATTGATGAACGGCCCTCCCTTGCAGTTGGTGTGAAAGTGCGCCGTCACTGGCGAAGCGGCCACCATAGCGTCCGATTCGGCGACAACTGTATATTTGGGACGTGGACAGCGCTGCTTGCCTGAGCTGGAGTCCATGCGCGACTTGTGGCCCGGCGGCTGCATCGGATGGCAGCTTCGTGCGCACCAGCCAGCGGGGAAAATGTCACGTGAACGATAATTGCACCAGTAGTCGAAGGCGCCGCGCCATCCATCGAAGGTGACGTGGATCTGATCGTCCTTGATGGCGTCAACTGTTGCGCAGCAAATCAGTTGGGGATTCTTTTTGTCCACCGCCTCCAGTTTCTGGCCCACTTTGAAGAGATTCTCTGGCGGTGTCGGCGGCTCCGGTTGGAAAATTTCCTCCGGTGCGACCATAGCATTGTTGAGTATCTTGCAGAGGTAGCCTGGCCAGCTGGAAGCATTCATGCGAAAGCCAAGCGGCGGCTGCAGCATGCCACCATTCTTCTCGCAGTGTCCGATAGCATGGATCTCGTTCGAGTCGACCAAGCGCCAGAAATCGTTCTGGGAATCACTTCCGTCTAGGCGCAGACGCAGTCGTGAGCCGAGCACGCCCACCACCGTCGCAATGCAGGTGGACGTGACGTTGCGTGGATCTAGCGCCTCCAGCTTCATGCCAATCTTGAAGTCGTTGTTGGGCGGATTTAGCGCCTGCTTGAAGCACTCGGCTGGCGCCGCATCGCTGCCCGTTTCCTGAAATAAAAACAGAATAAAGCGTTAGGTTGCTCCAAAGACTTATACAAATCCTAACTCACCTCCAGGTAGGCGTCCCAATCGAACACATGGAAGCTCTCGTACTGGAAAGGACCTGTAGGCGCCGGTGCACCACTGCTCAGCAACTTTCGATCGCCATCAGCACCGCCGGCAACGCCAGCTGCGCCGGCGCCGCTGTGCCGCGTTGAGCCGTTCTTTTTTTGGTGCTTGTTCATGCACATCATGGAGCAGAATTCCTTATTGGGCGCCCCCTCGCGTATCACGTTGTCGCACTGCGTGCACGCCCCCTTGCTGTACGCTTTGCGGAACTCGGCGATGCACGTCTCTGAACAGAACTCCTTCTTGCCCGTCTGTGTGGGCAGGACGTACTGCAGCGGCAGCTTGCCCTCGGTGCACCAAGTGCAGGTCGCCCGCTTCGCAGGACGGCCGCGGGCGCGCTGTTGCGTCGGCGTTTGCGGCGTGCCACTGGAGTTGGCAGAATTGTTGCCGTTACTGCCGCTACCGCTGCCGCTGCTAGCGCTGGCGCTGCTTTCGCGTCCGCCAGACATTTTTGCGGTTTTTTTCGTCTTATTTACGTTTTTTTTTATTTGTTTTTATTTGTTATTTCACTTTACCGTTTTTATTTAGTTGAACTGCATCTGTGACGCAGTACGCACTCGCAGTATCGCATTTGCTGTTGAGCTGTTCGTTTTACCGAAAAATAACTATTTTTGCCAATGCTCGGGGTAATTCAATTTTAGCGGCGTTCTCGAGGTCACGTAATAACAAATTTGTATTTGTGTTGATTCTACAAATTGCATTGCAGCACCGCGCGAACACACCAACACACATGAGAAACCGCACAGAGGGAACTATTAATTTATAAATTCTCAACAATTTTGCATTGGCCGATTTTGGATGATGCTTGCGATTGCGATTTAGTTAATTTTTTTTATTTTTCTTTGCGTTCACGTTCCGCCATATTTGTTTTTCTAGCGATGGTATGTCACTAGAGATGGGTGCTATTCAAGTAACTGTTATTTATCGCTTTCGTTTGCTAGTGACAAGTCACACTGTACACAACAATAAAATGAGATACGCATATTCACAAAAGATCTTATTACTATTTATATAAAATATATACTATACTGTAATCTTCTTCAATTTTATAGGATAAATATATAAACACATTATTATGCATCCCTTATTTTTAACAACAGCTTTGCCACTGTTCTGCAACTGTTGAGCAATGCACAGCGACAGCGCCCCCTACAGTTGAATTTCACGTTCACTCAACAGTTGTACAACTGCTGAATAAAGTTTATATGCGAATTCAAGTAAAAACGGTTCATAGTGAATATGTATTGTAGCCTTTTTCAATTAAAGAGTTTGCCTGACCTAGTTTTCTGACTTTATTAATATGATTAAGTGCGCTTCTATAAATTGCCCATGCTCTACACGAAATTATCCTAGTAATGCAATTAGGCAAAACTAAATGGACCCATTCCCTGCTGTGCTATCCAATCCCCATACCCCCACCACACACCTATTGATTTCTTTCACTTATTTCTGCATATATCACAATGCGCTCATAAATCAAATTTGGACTTGCCGCAGAGACCCAAAAGCAGTTGACAAATGCTTTGGAATAGTAGGCGTGAATTTCTGAATGTGTATGAGTGTGTGTGTACGCATGCACTATTAATCGCCTCCAACTACAAATCAACGCCAAAATGGGTGGCGAAAAAATAAAAATTCAACACACACCCACGAGCGCACTCAGTCTCATCTACGCTCCCTATAATATATGTATGTATGTACAATGTTTGCATGTAAATTCGTCAGTCTTTCCGCTGCATCAGTCCAGCTAGCTGTCCATGTTATTCAGCCATCTGGCAACGCTTGCATGCTGTCATACGTTACGCACACAAGCATAAACACGCGCCCACACGCACACATTCATATATAGACCGCTTAAAAAACCATAATGCAAATAAATTTTCACGCATTTTCGCATAGCTCAGATAAGAGTTACCTGTCCGTCTAAATAACAAAATGATCAACCCATTTATATTTCAGTCACAGTAAATGCCAAAAGTTAAGCGCTTTACGTGAAAGTTCTTCACTTTAATTATTGCTGTCCGAAGAGAAAAGTTTCTTCTTTTGCTTTTTTGTTTCGTTTTCTTAGTTAAACATTTTGCTTAGCTTGTGGCAAAAAGTTTTGCGGGATTTTGCTGGCCCATTTTAGCCCAACTTGAGCGTAAATTCGCTTCATTTTTAGAGCTTCTTTTGCGGTCAGACACTCGAATTACGATGTAAATGAAATTTAATCAGCAAAAACTTTCAATCCGAAGCAATTCGTTATGGCAGAAAAAATCCCTATAATGGTTAGTCGACTTCTGATAGAAGTTTTTCGAATGAGCAGTTAAGCAATAATAATAAATCAACAATCAGTCGATTATTTACATATGTTGTTATTATTTTTAATATGTGCATAAATAAATATTTTATTTTACATGTTAAATTAAAAAAAAAAATTGTTATTATTAAGTCATTGAATGCATTTCATGAACTTTTTAAACTAGTATACTTCATTAGCGATTCACTCTGTAGAGAGCAGCAATTGGAGTTGAAGCTGTGAGAGCGGAAGTGTCGCTCTCCCTATGATTGTATTCCCTATGCTTGTTCTCCCTTTGCTTGCTCTCCCTATAATCGCACTCCCTTTGCCTGCTCTCCTTATGCTGGCTCTCTCTATGCTTGCTCTCCCTTTGCTTGATCGGCCTATGATCGCACTCCCTCGGCACTAGCTGCGCTTAGTGTGTGCATTGATGAAATAAAACAGTATAAAATTGAACTTCAAGCTGTGAACAAGCTCAGCACAAGAGCTCCTCAATTTTAATTTATTTTCTGAACCCACTTCGGGCTGCACTGGATGCTTATAATTCTTAATAATTAAAATTTAATTGTCATTTCAAAAACAATACCACTAATGAAGTTTATTTTGCTACATTGAAATAATTCTTTCTTTTATTAAAATAAATTATCTTCAAATTTCTTATATGTATTTGTATATTATTTTGATATTTTTATATATGTACTTATAATATAAGATAAGTCAAACTGTGTTATCCTCATATAAAAACAGGCAGAATAAATTAAATATAAAAGGATGATTAAGACCAAATTACAATATTAAGTTTTGCTCTTCCATCTATGTATGCATGTACGTATATGCATACTTATGATACATAATTAGATACATACATATGTACATATATCACGCGATGGTCAAAACTGAAATTTAAGATTACCAATAATGTAATAATTATTTAATATACATACATACATACATAAATACAGTATCGCATTGTGCCAACTAAGCCATCTTCATTCGTAAGTATATTAACTGCTTTGTTGGCACACTTGAGAGCTTGCCATAAATTAATAATTGCTTCACTTTATCGACAGCAGCTGCGAAGATGGCCCTCAGGTCGCTTGGTACTTGCAGCGGGGGGGAGGGTAGCTGAGCTGAGCAGTCTGTTCTGTTAACACGCATAATTGAGCCAAGTGACGTTTACCGTTTAAGCGCCTGTCAAAACTGACGCAGCGCAATTAGAAATTGTCGCTCCCGCACTCCAGCTGCTTTCCTCCTCCTCGGCTGCTCCACCAACATTGACTTATTACGCAAATCAAACAAAAGATTGACGCAGCGTTTGAACTCTGTCGTGATTTTAATCAACATGTTAATGAGTTTATCTCAGCCAACACAAGTGACGTCGTTATAGTCGATCAACTTGAGCTAATGAAAACGGTTCGACTTTGCCAGCAGTTGAGTCTACTTTTGTTGGAGCAGGTCAAAGGGCAGTAGCTCAATAAAATGGCCAAAAACTTAGCCCGAGCTGGTATTAATTAGGTAATTCGAGTGGCTAAGTGAGATGATTTACAATGCCAGCATAAGCTTGAGTAGATGGAAATTCTAACTAGATTATATTTGATAAGACTTACTTTGCTACGTATTGCTTAAAAGGAAAAGATCTCGGTTTTCATTCTTAATCTTATGATTGATTGATAGTTGACTACTTCTATATTTAGGTCAACCATATACTATTTTCTTAACCATTTACAACTCAATTATCGATAACTACTTGTTAGCTTTACGACATGAACAAACATTACTCCACACTCTTTGCTCGACTAGTGCTGTAAAATGCCAGTCAAATGTTTTGACAGATTTCAATCAGCGCATGTTGGTGAAGGGCTAACACAAAGCAAAAATCAGCAGCAGGTAACGGGTCGCGGCCCACGTGTTTAATTACACCTGGGCACGCATTGACAGCAATTAAAAAGGATGTCAAGCTGTTGAGCAACAGGCAGGTGGTAGACACACTGGAATAGGTGTTGGGTAACGGCCTCTGATGAATGGCCGGCAACACTGTTGCACCGCCAATGCGACAATTAATTTCCACCAAAGGTTAAATTGGGCCACCACAACTTGCGAACGAAGCCAAGTTCTGCAATCTTATGGGAATACAAGTGATAAAAAAAATTATCTAAGTATATTTCAGCCTGTATCTACCAACTGAATGATACTCGTTCACTTCGTTATCCTTATCCCAGCCGTAGCTGTTTAACTGTGGCTTAGGGATGACAGCTCCTTATATAATATAGCTTAGAAGAAGGAAATAAATATAAACGATCATTTTGGAGTACTCTTCCTGGGGGTGGTCAACTAGTAAATACCCTCACTTTTGATCTTTTAAATAAGTATAGTAACACATTTTATACTATTTAATTTGTTTTTAACAGCTTACAAAAAGTTAAGGATGTATACAAAATGATGTTTCTTATAGCTATCTTTGACAGCCCGTATATCTATATGTGAATAGAGACTCTATCAAACATGAGTATAATTGTATAATATTATAAAATTGATGGGTATCAGCAATAAAAAAGAAAACAGATAAAGAGCTCGTCGATTTATCGCGCTCACATTCAATTTCGAGTCTAATAACAATTTGTATAGAAAATATATGAAATATAAATAACACTTCATGAAGAGCACGAGAGCATATAAAGATGTTCAAAATTTTAAATCTTTTGTTTTAATAGTGAAATATTTATACAAACCAGCGGACAAGCCAATATTCTCCGTTCACTTCGCGAACAAATATAAGAACGTATTCACAAACGGCCAAGATTAATGGCACGAGAGCTGAACAATGGGCAGATGATATGAGCATATCACAAAAAATCGTAAGAGGCATTAAATATATATTTTGTATGTATGTACAATAATATTATATAACTATTATTTTTCGGAATAAATTTATCTAACAATTTTTCAATAATAATAAATAAATAAAAATAAAAAATAAATAAGAAAAAAATTATTATTATTAAATTGATGATTTAGCAATTATTAATATTGCTACTTATAAAAATTGTTATATACACCATACATTTAAAAAATATATATATTTAAATAATTAAGCTAAATATAAATATATAAGAATAGTATTTAAAAATAAAATACTAACAAAAAACTTATTTTCAATATCATAATTAGCATAATTTTGATTAAGCTTTGAATTTTGAATTTTTACGATAAACTCATTGTCACATATATATGCTTAACGATACTGTATAGGGTGGGTAAAAAATACTTATCATATTTGTAAACATAAAAAGAACTGGCGCCAAATAAAAGAGAAAGGGAGAGTGAAAAAGAACATCAGAAGATTATGTTTGCCCCACCCAACCTGTGCACATGATACAGATATAGAATTATATTTTATTTACCTGTGCACATGGTACATCTACATACAATTATATTTTATTTGCAATGTAGTTAAGCCCCTTTAGATAAAGATTGATTTTATGCGCTGATATTTGCGTCACGCACCCATTGTAGCCAGTGCTGTTCTATGCACATCTGTATACACACATATATTTCTTTAGGAGATGAAGATGAATGGCATGCAATTTCACACCTGAGCGCTGATCAGCGGCTGAGCTGCCAAAAACCGTTAGATGTTAGTTGTTAGCCCGGCTCTGAGGTCAGTTCCAATAACCGAGGCAAACCCTTTGGTCTGGCTAAAAAATAAAATAATCAAGCAATTAATGTGCGCATAAAAATTCATTTCTTATTAATAGAGTTCGATAATTAAAAGGGGAAACACACAAACAAAGAGATAAAGATGGGTAGATAGGTAGATAGCAGATGTTGCAGAAACATGTTGCAAGCATTCACGTTAGTTGCTCGGGCAACATTCGGTGTGAATTTTGTAACTGGGGGCCCACATGTGGAGCCTCCCACGTTGGTGCGTGTCGCACGGATTCATTCATAACTAGTCGCATGGTTTCGTCCTGTCGTCGTCCCTTCATCGTCGTCGTCGTCGTCGTCCTTGTTGCTCGGCTTTGGCGCTCGTCGTGGAGCGTTCAGCGTCGTCCATTGCCTTGCAATATAAAAACAAGCGAGCAACGGCTCGAGCTCAGAGTATTTCGCTCGTCGTCAGCCTGTTGCGTTCTCGGACACAGCCTCGAATAGCAATTCGAAGGAACAGAGCCTAGCTCCTTAGGCCAGCTTTATAGCCCTCCAATTAACAACTGAAATTTCAACATAATTTCTGTGCGAATTTTCACTCAAAAATATATTCAAATTTGGAATTTAAGCTGAGTCCCATTTCGTTTCATTGCAGTCGCGCGTGAGCCCATAAAAATAAAATATTGGCCCTAAAACGTAAATCTTGAAAACCATAAATATTACCCAGTGTTAAGATCAAACGAAATTTTCTCACAGCCAATTACCAAAGTGTGTGAAGAAAAATTGTTATCAAACGGCAAACACCAAACCAATTTGAACGAAAAGTAACTTATTTGCATTTGGTGGCATTCAACGCGTTGTTAAAGCAAACGTTTTTCACTTTGTGGATTAAACCTAATCAACGTAATAACTGGTGGGTACAAAAGATTTGAATTCGATTTCAAATTGCTCGTCAATTAATTTCTAAACCCAAATTATATATAGAAAGAGAACTGATAAATGATGTTCATAAAATATAAAATAAAATAGAATAAGTGAATAATATTTGTTTATAGAAAAAAAAATAAATATATAAAAAAATAAATAAATAACAATACATATGCATTTTAATTTAATAATAAATATATATTTTTATTGGCGCAATAGTTTTTTTTAAGTGTCCTTACTTTATGTGAATTTATTTTAGTAATCTTTAAATAAATTTATTATATTTGAAAAATTTTATATAATATATATTCACTTACTATAATAAAAAGTGTGTGTCTTGAAATATAACTAAAACTTATTATTTCAAAAATGTAGTTCACCGAATATTCTTTTTCAAACTAATAGGCCGTATAAGCCGTTGTATTCAGTTTGATATGTAATTTGATAAAGATAAAGATACAATATTGCATCTGTAATAATAGACAAACAAAATATATAAATTTATAATATTATAAATAAACATAATAATATATAAATATAAAATATAAAATTTCAAGCAAACCAAATATATACATTTAATTTGTTTTTTATTTTAAAAATGTATATGAATATTTAATAGGCAATATTACTATCAATTATATTCTCAAATATTCTTTGTATATATTTTATATTATATATTTATATTTAATATTATAAATATAAAATTATATACTATAAACAACCATTAAAGATATAATTATATAATTCTATATTTATAATAGATAATAATATAGATAAACATTTTCCCTTTATCCTCTCAATTACATATAACTGGATAAATCTATGTACATACATATGTACTTGTGTTTTGTGTACGCCGCAAGCCTAAAAGTAAACATAGCCTTAATTTAATAAAATGTTTTCAGCAATTAATTTGGCTTGTAGCCTAATTTATAGATGTTCATTGGCAATGGAACATTGGCCAAATTCATTACGTGTTGCCAATTAATTTACTTGTGATACAAGACGTTAACGAAATGAGTGGAGCAGCTCAGTTTGGGAATTTGGATTTTTGTTCCCTTAACGAAATGGAACTAGAATTTAAATTAAAAATTAAAGAGATCTTAAATATTGGGTTTGCTTGAGAATGTGTCCAGCACTTTTCAATGGCAAGCACTACAGCTGCTCAAGTAATTAATTTTTATTCCTTATGCAATTTTCACATTGTTCAGCCTCAGCCTCTTCGGCTGCTGTCCTGTAGTTAAGGTCCCGAGTCTTGTAATTTACTAGAGTGCAAACATGTCTTGGCGAACATTTTCAACTTTTGATTGGCTGCGAAAACTTGCTGTCCTGTCATTTCCATCGAGCCAGCCAACTGTGACGTCACTTTGTGATGGGTCACGTTTTGTTTGCGACTCATAAAAGATTGTTTTTTTTTTTGTGTCTTCAAGATCGTAACTGTAACACATGTCAATTCGATTTAGATTGTATTTTCGCAGCTGCAAATGTAACTCAATTGAGATCATACTTTTCGAATAATGGCCTCCCCACAGAGTTTCATTAGACAAATCTACATATAAATGAAATTACTATTAATTACATTCGTTATAATTTCAGTAAAAAAAATACTAACCGGTATTTCAGCAGTCTAATATACCCACTTAGTTGCACACAATGTTTGCACATGATTTGATTACAGTAAATCTCCCAATTGAGCTGCAGTCGAATCATTTATTCATACATTAAATTCATTTATTCACTTCTATGTTTTTTTTTTTTCTTAGCTTAGCTTAGCGGAAAAAATCAAATTGTTCGCTCGTAAAAATCCTTTTTATCGACCTAAAACTTTGGCCTAACTGCGCAGATATTTGCATACATGTTAAATGCAAATAGACGGGACTTTTGCCGTTTTATTTCTTATGTTTTATACATATTATTGTTAATACATATATATTTTATTTATGCTTTAACTGCGCAGATAAAAGCAAGCGAACGCGCTCCGGGCAATCACGATTTCTCAGTGGGGCAGTCCCTTTATTTCGCAGTGCATGTGCTTACGCAGTGGGGCAGGGCAGTTTTTATTGGGCCACATTATGCCGAGCATTGTTTAATGCCCAAACAAAATCTGTTTATTTGCTGAACTTCAAATGCAGACATTTTCCTATGATGGTATTTAAACAATGTAATTTCATTTTTGGGCTACCGAATGGAATTTTATCTCACATTTTTTGCATCAATTGCGAGTGGAGGGAAATAGAAAATAGAATGGGGCAAAAAATTGACACATCCACGAATTTTCATATATTTCTATTTTGCCATATGCAGCACTGCTGTCAACATTTCAATATTCGTATATTCGCAAATCCTGACCCCGAATATGACAGCTGTCCGAATCCCTCATGTCATCGCTGCCACCTTTTTTATGGAGTTGCTTACATATGTCAAATATCTTGTGGCTATGCCATCAACTTCCAACTAGTTAAACAGCCAGAGAGATTTGCGCTCAAGTTTCACAGATGACAGCTCAGCTTAAGTGGAGCTAAGTGCTTAGCAAAAATGCAGACAAATCTGTATGAGAAAAAATATTTTTAACCTGTATTATTTTAGATAACTATCCAAATATAGACAGAAAAATCCATTGAACAGAATGTGATATTTAGTTTATTTAAAGTTCAGTTCTCTTTTTACAGGGCAATAAATTACATAAAAAAAAAAAATAAACGAAAAAAATATTTATCAACGCGCCCCAAAGCATACAACAGAAACTAAACGAAAATTGCGTTGCGTATACGTCACGTAGTACACGCTGTGTACTCATGTTATAATTGAAAAAAGAAAAGAGAGCGCTGCTTATCTCAATTTTGATGACAATTCAAAGAGCAGCTGATAGGCAGATGACGCACGATAACTTGAGGCTGGCATTTTGTCAAAAAAAATTTGATTATCAATCGCACTCTTCAACTCAAGTTCATGGACTATATACGAACTTTGGAAGAATATTGCCTTTGATTCCTGTTGAGCATTAATAAATAAATAGCTTAATGCGGGTCACACAGCAACTGAAATAGAAGGCCCCCGTAAACATTTACTCAAGCTAATCAAAATATGTGGCAAAGGATGCCATGTGGAGCTAAAGGAAGTGAGAGTGGGCCCCAAACGGAACGCAAAGCCAATTCGCAGGCTAAAAAAATAAATAGAGCAGTGCGACACAGCGCACAGCGCACAGCGCACGGCGCACGACGCATGTAACACTATATTTACACGGTGTTTACATCTATTTTTAGATACACAACGATTTTAGAGGATTTACGGCCTTCCTGGCCTGAGGTTAAGCGGAAATTGTAAGCCTGTTGCCAGTCATTGGCCTTTAAATTGAGCCTTTGATACCCTATATCTTAGAAAAAGTCAGCAATTTTTATTAGAAACATGCCCTTCTTCTTCTTTCACAACCTTATTTTGAGGTATACTCTACATTGGCTTAGTATTTTCCAGGGTATTCAACCTTTGACAGCTCTTAAATTATTTCCCAGTTCTGGTTAGCTAAGGGATAGTTTGCATAATCGAGCAGGCGTGCAAATTGTTTTGTGGCCACAAAAGGAATCCTTTCAGTTGGCCATAATAGTTCGTTCCGTCAGTGTCCCCAGTCTGTCTGTGCTACAAGAGGGGGGCACATGTCCATCCGAAACCCTAGCCAGCGACCTGCCATCTATTTATGTTATTTCCACACATTACGTTTATGTTTCGCTGTCGCTGGGCAAAGTCATTTGGCGAGTCCATCCATCCATCCATCCACGGGGAGTGAAGAGCTGAGTTGAAAGTGGGGTTAGAAGAGGTCATGCATGTGCATAAGCCATAAATTATAAGCACACTTCAGTATGTCAAAAGGTTGCGTATTTCCACACACGACTCTCGCATATTCCGGACACGCTTGCAACGCGTTGCAATATCAATGTCAGAGTCCAGATACGTTTTATATATATATATATATATATATATATATATATATATATATATATATATATATTTATATTTATTTATGTATATATATTCTCAACTATATATGTATATATGCGCTGATGTTGATAGATTGCCCTTAAATTATGCTTCGAACTGCTTTAGTATGCCAGCAACGAAAAGCTCAACACGTGTAAGTGTCACAGTCTCTGTAAGTGAAAAAGTAAAGACCAGAGAAAATTGTTACACTTTTTAAATGCTTTAATTATAATTTATTCATCAAATTGAAAGATTGCAACCTACGAAAATAGGTAATTATATTTTTATATTAATTAGGTATTAAATATTATTATTTTAGATTTACACATATATTGTCATGGACAGCATCGGATATTGTTTGAATTTGGTATTAGATAAATATTAGAGTATATATGTATAATTATATGGTTTGGGTTCAATGGAGCTCGAACCATTGCAATGCATTGTTAGGTTAAGACAGACTGAATATAAGATATGAATTATTGACGCCAATTCATATTAATCTTTCTGGTACATATTTACACATACCATATCAACTAATTTTTGCATTTCGAAACCACTATGAAATATATAATGTAAATTATTAAAAATTCATTGGTATATTCAAGGATTTTTTTGCTGTTTAATAAAAATGAAAATCAATTTTATAATCGGAATAATATAATAGAGTCTCGAAAGATTTTTAGTCCTTCAAACTCATTTAACAACATATTTTTTAGATTTCTGGAGCATGCATATTTGATGGACTATACATAAATGCGTTTAATGCAAAAAAAAAATAAATAAATAAAAAAAAATATAAAAAAAAAAAATATATATATATATATATATATATATATATATATATATATATATATATATATATAAACCTGTTTTTGATTCGACAGGCTCTGCTCAATATTCCGTTTATTCAGACGGAATGATATTCAATTTTTATTTAACTTGATGCAATTTGGGTCGGCGCAGTGCCCGTTTTATCGTCCGGATTGTGCATCCGTTTATTTTCCATGCAATTATTGTTGTTGTTTTTTATTAACTTGTATTTTATTTATTTTTTTTTCCCCCCTTTTAATTGCAGAATGATGAAAGCCACAGCGTGGTTTTGCCCGGTGTTATTGACTTTACTCAGCGCCACGAGGCTCGTTTGCACCGCACAGCGTGGTGCGCCGGCAACAGCAGCGGGTGCTGCAGGCGGTGGCTCAGCCAACGGATTTCCGCTGGACTATTTGGATGTACAGGCCGTACAGGTGAGTAGGCCGTGAGCGCTGCTATTGTCCCCCGTACACCAGTCTTTTGTGGTTTTCCGCAGTTGTCGCTCATTTTTCTGACATTTTTTTTCGGACTCACATTTCCTTTGCCTTTTAATCTGTACAAAAGAGAAATGGAAAAAAAATGATGAATTCTTTGATGTTGCCATCGGGGCATTTATAAGCATTTCATTTGCAAACAGACGAGGGAAAGAGAAAAAATAGAAACCAGAAGTAAATTTAATTTTATTGCTTCCCTTATTTAAATAACGGTAATAATTGTTGGTATATGTTCGTAATGATATATATATACGTGTGTCTGCAATTGACAATCAATTGATTCCTTATAAGAAGTTCGGGATTGGGCAACTGGCGACTCATTGCTAAGGATTGGCAGCTAATTGAAATCGCAAAAAACATGCTATATAGTGTCTTTTACATAAAGATTAAAGTCTACCTTTTATAAGTAAATACAAAATAGAAACTCTTTCGTTCTATATTTCGGCCTCGCTCTGTCTCCTGATCTATATCCATTTTTATCAAGATCTCTTCTATTCCAGTCCTATACAAAAATAGTTTGTTTATTCATTATACACAACCGCTTGCCAAAAATGTATATATTTTATATATGTTTATCAATAAATCCTCCTACTTAGCCCTTGTTATCATTCGTGTTTGTCCAACTCCCAAAAATTTTGATGTAGGATAAGGAAGCTCCCTTATCGACTTGGTCGCATTTCCGATTAAACAACTTTTGATTTCTAATGAAGGCGCAATTGAAAAACATTCTAAGTATTCTCAGTATTATCTTGAAATGAGACATACAATAGTCCCGAGTTATCTAATCAACAGAATGTGTCCAATGACCAATCATTAAGATTTAACATTGTGAAAACAAACAAATTAGTCAATGTTCTTTTGTGCTAATTTATGAAATTAAGCGAGTCTATTGGTTTATAAGGGCAATATCTTGATGTCTGGCACTTTTAAGAATTTATACACATTGGTGAACACGAGATTATAACGTGAGTTGTTAATTATTTCAAAATTGTTTACCTAAGATGCGGGTAAATTTAAAAATAAACTGTATCCTATAATTACAATTTTAGATTTGGCCTACTGTTGAAATAAATCAAGTTATATATAAATGTAAAATATTTAAAACTAAATATTCCAAATTTAATAAAAAAAAAAAATAAATTTAATGCATTGTGAAAAATGGGGCATAGCATTTCCCGGCTAATTACGTCTCTTAAAATTCCAAAATATTTATATATTCATACATTCAAGTATTGTTGGACCGTGAACGAGCATTACGCATTCGTTAGTTCCCAACAGCAACATTCGCACTTGATTGTAAATGAATTTTGTAAATGGAAAATTTTTAATAACGATTTATGTACGCTTCATTAGCACAGCAAAAAATAAAATTAATAGAAAAAAAAAATGTAAACAAAAAGTAAACAAAACATATTATAACCTTGTTTGTTTACCTTTGACAAGAAGATAAATAAAGCTTGACGCTTTGTTGTTTTACAGCGTGAATAAATCCCCCAAAGTTGACAACAAAAGTTGAAGTTTTCACGCTGTTTAATTTGGTCAATATGTGTGGGCTCCACTTGGAGGCCACAATGGGGCTTAATGCTTGGGGGCACTGCTGCCATCACTTGTCAAATTGACAGGCGGCCATTTCAAAGGAGCAACTTTTGGGACACACGAACATCTGTGAATGTGGTCTTCATTCTCACAAATATTCTCTTTCTGCCCGAGGCCTGCATCTTTTATCAACTATTTGGTTGCACTATAAATATTTTATCCAGTGCACCATTTGGTAAATTCAAAACTATTTAGAGCCAAGATGAAAGTTTGCCAGCGTAAATAGTTTAGTCAAATGGAAATTTATGCGCAAACTTTGCCAAAAAAAACAATTCATAACAATTTGCGATAAAACTGGGGCAACGAAAACTAGGCGAATGGAGAATACTCTCTCATTTGTAATTCCGGCCATATTCAATATTTCATAGTTGCCTTGATAGATATAGAAATAATTGTAATGGCATTGGCTCCATGCTTACAGACAACGCCACAGGGATATCTACTCCCATCAAGTATCATCTACCCTACATTAACTAATTTTAAAAAAATCAACTTAATTTTTTAAGTCGCCAAATATAGTTATTTATTGCATGATTCTTTTTTAAATGTGAACAGGCAGAAGGTTAAAGTTTTAAGCAGAATTAGATTTTAGGTATTTTGATCGTTGTTCTCATCGCCGTCCTGATTCTCTTCGTTATTCGATTCATTCTCATCTTCGGCTTCGCCAGCGTCGTCCTGGTTATTCTCGTCGTCATTATTATCCTCATTGTCATTATTATCATCATCATTTTGATCGTTGTCATTATTGTCGTTCTCATCGCCTTCAGATCCACCTGATGGTGGCTTGCCACCGGGAGGACCATGTGGACGTCCATGTCCGGGAGGTCCCTGGCCACCCAGTCCGCCTGGACCATGACCACCCAGTCCGCCAGGACCATGGCCACCCAGTCCACCAAGACCAGGAGGGCCCTGGCCTTCGCCGCCAGAGCCGCGTCGTGCCATTACGGCAACCAACAAGATAGCGAAAATTGCTAATGTAATAGCCCTCATGATGTACTTTAGATTTGATTTGATATCGTTTTCTTCAGATAACGATCTATTTATAGGGCCCAGGCTCCAGGCGCCGCATATTTGAACAGTTGTCTTCGATTAACAGGGAAAACATCTAGTTATGCGCAATTATTGATATTATTTCTGAGTAAATACTAACAGCAATAAATGATATAATCTGCTGCTAATATATGTAATTGCTGTTGCGAAAATTTTTCCATAACAAAAGTACACATATCGATCGAATTGCATGAGTAATAAGCCATTTGAATACCACGTTTATTATTTTATGCCCAGCGATATGAGTTGCGTTGAAACATTTTTGCGACGTATCGGAACTGACGATTGGACTTGAATTTCTGCCTTTAACATTCTGTGCGGTAACAGAAATCAGCAAAAATTTTATTTATGGACCCTACATAGAAGGCAATCTTAAGTACCCATTATGATAATGTCATGTTAACAAAAAAAAGTGTATGATATTCTTTAAAATCAATCGTAGCAATTGAATTTTTGAAGTACTCAAAAAATGATGAACAATAAAAGATTACGAAATCATTTGACTAACATATTCTATAATTAGAATAAAACCATCTACTTATATTAACATATCATTTCGCTTCATAACTATGTTGGATTCCCAATGCTTACTACGCTCGCTTAGCATTGAAATAATAATGATATTCTAGTTGTCAGAGCGAGCTTATGACCTCGCCGACCCGCTTCCCTCCTCTGCTTCTGTCGTTGTCTCAACAGGTTCTCCCGAACCTTCGGTCGTTGATTCTTCTGGCTCTACGGTGGCTTGGGTAGTTTCAGTCGGCTCTTCTGTAACTTTAGTAGACTCTTCAGGCTCTTCCGATGATTGAGTAGTGTCTGTCGATTCTTCGGGGACCTGAGTAGTTTCTGTCGGCTCATCGGTTACCTGAGTAGACTCTTCAGGCGTCTCGGGTGCCAGAGTAGTGTCAGTGGGCTCACCGAATGACTGAGTAGACTCATCTGGTGCTTGTGTAGACTCCTCGGGTGCTTGCGTAGTCTCCTCTGGTGCTTCTGTAGACTCCTCGGGTGCTTGCGTAGTCTCCTCTGGTGCTTCTGTAGACTCCTCGGGTGCTTGCGTAGTCTCCTCTGGTGCTTCTGTAGACTCCTCGGGTGCATCTGTGGTCTCTTCGGGTGCTTCTGTAGACTCCTCGGGTGCCTGCGTAGTCTCCTCTGGTGCTTCTGTAGACTCCTCGGGTGCTACTGTAGTCTGTTCGGGTACCTCAGTAGTCTCTTCGGGTGCCTGTGTAGATTCTTCCGGTGCTACTGTAGTCTCTTCGGGTACCTCAGTAGTCTCTTCGGGTGCCACTGTAGACTGTTCGGGTGCCTCAGTTGTCACCTCGGGTGCTTGGCTACTTTCAATTGGCTGTTCAGGGGCCTGAGTTGATTCGGGAGCCTGGGAAGTCTCCACGGGAGCTGCTGTGGAACTTGGCAATGCTGTAGGTTGTTCAGGACGCATTCCATGGTTTGGGAAATTCGGATGCCTCCAGCGGTCGTCTCTATGCCAACCACTCTCATCTCTGTGCCAGCGGCCAAACCTTCCTTGCCATCTATCTCCATGCTTATTCCAGCGACCATGTTCCAGATTGCCTACTCTGTCATGCCATTGATCATCGCGATGGATGTTTGCCCCCCAGCCGCCGTGATTACGTCCCCAGTCAAAGCCGTTCGGCCTGGCCGCGACTACGCCGCAGAGAACCAGGAATATCGCAATTGTTATAACCTTCATTTTACTATTGTTCGATGTATACTAAATAACCCGGAGTATAGCCCGAGCATTTTATATCATGAAAGCAAGGGGCTATTGGCAGCCAGTTACCATGGCTCGCAGACATGCTGGCCATCCATGACTACAACCAAAATTTCTTATCTAATCGCTATCTGCGCTACAATGTCTGATAACGAAAAGGGCAAAAAAAAGTGAAATTTCATTGTGGAGTACCCGGCGATAGATTTGCGGGACTTCTTTTCGTACTTAATTATGTTCTTTCGTTGGTTAATTCGATTAACCTTGAAAATTGGCGTTGGGCAGGTTAAGGTTTTATTTGACCTTATGGTATTTTCCACTCCAAAATAAACAATAACAAGGAACTGAAACTTATTCGGCAATCGTCTAACCTTCGGGTATTTTCCACAAACCAATTGCTAATGATTGAACCATCACAGGCGGAGCTAGAGTTATCTATGATCAATTACCAATCACAAGACTTTGCCAGACTTGATAATTGGGGGCGTTCACATTGTCCAACTTGACCAATTCGCGGTTTAGCTGATGGCCGGCAGCCTTGGGGCTTATCATGTTCTCTATAAATTTCTGAGATTTTCTCTAATATATGACATAGATTTTATTGACTTCCCACACTTTTACGCATTGGTCAATTTATGCTAATATATGAAAATTGTAATTGGCATTAAGTCTTATGATACAATAACGAAAATTTATTGATAAGAAATACTTTCTGCTGGCCTTGATCATGATACGTGTACATGTTAGCTATCATTAGTCATTCAAAAATCATCTAGAATGTCTCAATGTTATCTACATTGAGTTGTTTACACACAGTCTGTTATCTGAAAGCTGCCCGAGTTTGCAAATTATTGTAAATATTTATTCATTTGGATGCAGCAAACAGCGAAAACCGCTAATCAGCTCTTTAATTATAAAGAACAATAATAAAAAAAATGGCAAACAGAAACTCGGAAATGCTTATCACACTTTGGGGTTTAATTGTCAAGCTAAATGATTTATTATTTGCCCATTAAAAACCGATTTTCATATATAAATTTAAATTATTGCAGAATTCATTTTTTTTTTTTCTATTTTGTTAGATGTTCCCAGAATTTAAGTTTATCTTCAGACTTTCATTATATCAGAAATAGGACAAGTTCTCTCTTATTCAATTTTGTATATTATATAATTCTGGCGTCAATTGTCTGTCTCTATGAACATTAATATTGTCAAAGACCTATATTAACTTATCTAGAAACTTTCATAACTTGGCTATTCAAGAAGATATTTGTGCAAAACAAGCGTAACAAAGTGAGAACCAACTCAAACAGATTCTCAGTTGAAAACTTTTTGAATTAAGAATTTGTTGTGCACTGTAAGCAGAAGTTAAAATATGAATGCATAAAAAATTGGATCTCTCTGTTTCCCTTTCGTTTTCTATTTTCAGGATGAGTACTCGCTGGCCAAGCGGAATAAACCGTCGCTGTCCATTGTCAATCCGCTGGATGTGCTGCGCCAGCGGCTGCTCCTGGAGATTGCGCGCAGACAGATGAAGGAGAACACTCGGCAGGTGAGCGAAGCGTACAGGTGGCCGGAGGGTATTCATTGTCCGACTTGGTATTTTTAATAAGCGCAAATGAGCACTGAAAAACTTTTCATTAATGTTTTGTTCAGCTCGCAAGATAAACAAAAGAAATGCCTGGGCAATATGCGATTTTCATTTGAGAGTGCGATTCAATGTAGATGGAAAATTGTTGCAACTAATCAAAATTAGAGTTGCAAATGGAAGAGCAAGTTGGACAGCAACTTCAAAGTCCATGAAATGCACATCGCTTGCGATAACTTTTTTAATTTGCCAGCCAACTGAAAGGGAAGAATGTGTTTTTATTTTTTGTTAAACAAACGCCAAATGCCTGGCTGGCAAAAGTCAGGTTTCCAGCATCCCCTTTCCTTTGCTGCCCGTATCTGGCCACGCTGCTGCCCATTTGTCAGACAATAGCCCAAAGGCGATTCTTATCGCTAGGTATTGACAGACCCGCATTGGGTAGACATGTAAATAACACTGCGGTAGATATCAAAGGTTAGCGGAACGAATCTGTTCAAATGGGTATGCCGAACATATGAATGACCTCTAATAAAGTCGACTTTAAAAACTGAATACGTTTTACATTTTCTATTTATTATCATTGGATATACTAAACTATTGGTAAAATGCTATTATCTGTTTATACTCATAAAATTGTTTTCTCAAACACCCTTTCTCAATCAGTTGGCATGCACAGGGTATATAAAAAAGGCCTCAGAAGCTTAAGGATGGTTGGCAGCTAAACAGGCAAAGGCTTAGGAAATCCTTTCTCTGTACGTTAAAAGGGAAGCCAACGTGTCGTATGCGTAATACGAAAAATATTTCGCCCTGGCAACAAAGTAAAATTTATTTGGCTACCTAAATGTTGATGCAGCCCACGGCGTTAGGTAAATTGTGGCGAATAAAAAAAAATCAAACGATTTAATGGCAGGAATTCAAATGATTTGGCCCTTGGGTGCCTCTCGACTAACGCGGATTCTTCGCTTGCAGATGCGAGCGGGTCGCAAGAAATTGTGTGCTCCATTTACACATGTCAAGGCACACGTATTGATTTGTCAAAGGGATATTATAAATTGCTGCATGAATGCGAGCCGTTAAAGGAAAGATGTCGAGTGCATACGCACAATTGGGCTTGGGCAACGAAAGAGTGTAGAACAGAAAACTGAAGATTTATGTGCTTGTCTACCAACACTTTAATAGAATACTCAATTCAATACAAATATATTTTCATATGCAATAGAAAGTGTTTACCTTTCTATAATGTGGTACCTTCCTCTGGCTCCAGGGTCATCTATTCCTCAGGCTCGGCTGTGGTCGACTCTTCGGGCTCGATTGTGGTCGACTCTTCAGGCTCGACAGTGGTCGACTCTTCAGGCTCGACTGTAGTCGACTCTTCAGGCTCGACTGTAGTCGACAGTTCAGGCTCAAAAGTTATGCCATCATGATGACGATGGTGCGCATGTGATGGACGCTGATCGGGTTGAAGTTCTTGTCCGTTGGATGAACCTTGCTCGTGGTTATAGTGAGGTCGCTGATGGGACTCAGGACGTTGACCACCGAACGGACTTAGCTCGTGGTCATATGGAATACGCTGTACACTGTGTGGACGCTTGTCAGTACGACCTAGAAAATACAGCCGAAATTGTTGCCTATTGAATGAGCCTTGCTCGTGGTTATACTTAGGATGCTGACCAGGTTGGGATTGCTCTTGGTTATAGGGAGAACGCTGATCGGGTTGGGATTGCTGTCCATTGGATGAACCTTGCTTGCGGCTATAGGGAGAACGCTGATAGGGCTGGAACTGCTGTCCATTGGATGAATCTTGCGATTGCTGTCCATTGGACAATTCGGATTCGGATTGCCATCCATTGGATGAATCTTGCGATTGCTGTCCATTGGATGAACCTTGCTCGCGGCTATAGGGAGAACGCTGATAGGGCTGGAACTGCTGTCCATTGGATGAATCTTGCGATTGCTGTCCATTGGACAATCCAGATTCGGATTGCCATCCATTGGATGAATCTTGCGATTGCTGTCCATTGGATGAACCTTGCGATTGTTGTCCATTGAATGAACCTTGCTTCTGGTTATAGGGCGAACGCTGATCGGGTTGGGATTGCTGTCCATTGGATGAACCTTGCTTGCGGCTATAGGGAGAACGCTGATAGGGCTGGAACTGCTGTCCATTGGATGAATCTTGCGATTGCTGTCCATTGGACAATCCGGATTCGGATTGCCATCCATTGGATGAATCTTGCGATTGCTGTCCATTGGATGAACCTTGCGATTGTTGTCCATTGAATGAACCTTGCTTCTGGTTATAGGGAGAACGCTGATCGGGTTGGTATTGCTGTCCATTGGATGAACCTTGCGATTGCTGTCCATTGGATGAACTTTGCGATTGTTGTCCATTGAATGAACCTTGCTTCTGGTTATAGGGAGAACGCTGATCGGGTTGGTATTGCTGTCCATTGGATGAACCTTGCGATTGCTGTCCATTGGACAATCCAGATTCGGATTGCCATCCATTGGATGAATCTTGCGATTGCTGTCCATTGGACAATCCGGATTCGGATTGCCATCCATTGGATGAATCTTGCGATTGCTGTCCATTGGATGAACCTTGCGATTGTTGTCCATTGAATGAACCTTGCTTCTGGTTATAGGGAGAACGCTGATCGGGTTGGTATTGCTGTCCATTGGATGAACCTTGCGATTGCTGTCCATTGGATGAACCTTGCGATTGTTGTCCATTGGATGAACCTTGCTTGCGGCTATAGGGAGAACGCTGATAGGGCTGGAACTGCTGTCCATTGGATGAATCTTGCGATTGCTGTCCATTGGACAATCCGGATTCGGATTGCCATCCATTGGATGAATCTTGCGATTGCTGTCCATTGGACAATCCGGATTCGGATTGCCATCCATTGGATGAATCTTGCGATTGCTGTCCATTGGATGAACCTTGCGATTGTTGTCCATTGAATGAACCTTGCTTCTGGTTATAGGGGGAACGCTGATCGGGTTGGTATTGCTGTCCATTGGATGAACCTTGCGATTGCTGTCCATTGAATAAACCTTGCTCGCGGTTATAGGGACGACGCTGATCGGGCTGAGAACGTTGACCGCCGAACGGACTTAGTTCGTGGTTATAGGGAGGACGCTGTCCACTACCTGGAAGCTCGTCAGGACGATCTAGAAAATATAGCAGAATTTCAAAAATAGTTCGACTCTCGTGTAAAATATATGAATATCCGCAGAGATTATCAGACACTTACCATGAGAGCCCTCAACAGTCATCGGTCGTTGACCCATTTTCTGCTGATCATTGCTCGCTTCATATGGCCATCTTTGGTGTTCAATGCCTCCATGGTGATATCCTTGTGGCTTTGCTGTAGCCAAAGCCACAAGAAGGCTCCCTATTAGTACTACAAATGTTAGAACTTTCATTGCTAGGTTGTGAGATCCCAACTGTTTGACCAGTCCATGGTTTTTGTGTCTTTTATAAGGCAACAATAATTGAAAATGAAAAATTCCCAATGATGCGTACTGACGCGTACTGTCTTATCTTCGGTAAACAGTCCAAGGAATTTCCCAAACTGTGACTAAATTGGGTGATATCTAAAACACACCACAGTTCCGCAAGTGAAGCTCTGTTCTATAGGTTTATTTTGGAAACCCATTGAAATGGGTATTCCGACAACTGGCTGCACATCGTTTTCTGATAAGCATGATTGATAATACAATTATAGTAGCAATGCAATTATCTTTGCAATTATGGGCATTGATTTTGTCTTACAAAGGGATTATATTATTTAAATGAATTTCCGTATAAGACGAAAAATATCGATGTATTAAAATAGAAACTTAATTATAAACTAGGGATATCTTATACCAAAGATCGATTAATATCGATTGATAATCATATAACAGAAAGTAGTTCTTAGTTATAATATTTAATTTTTTTTTTATACCTAGATTCTGTCTTCTTATTATAAAAAGATTTTTCTAGAATTACCTCTCTCTCATTTATTTATTTACATATTATTTGCATGACACTAAAATATAACTAGTTTAGTCGAGAAAGGAGGTTTTTCATTTATTTATTTCCACATCTGCAGGAGACTAAAATGTAATGAGTTTAGTTGGGACAGGAAATGACCCAACAGAATCGAGTTAAAAATGTAAATTAAAATGTGTTAAACTTGAGCATAAATCAAATCGGCTGTTTGAGAAATTAAATATGAATGTCATATAAACCATACGTGTGTCTAGAGACGGGTTGAGGTTGTAGGGTTAATATAGGTTCATATCTCTTAGGAGCTGTGGCTGACTCACATTGCGAATTACTCGTGACATGTTCTGCGCTCACTTCCTTTAATGCCAAGCGTTTTCTCTCTTTACTTTGCACTTGATGCTCACAGGTCGAATTGAATCGGGCCATATTGAAGAACGTTGGTAAACGTGTTTTCCTGGAGCCAGCGCCGTGGGGGAGCATGCGACACAAGTTGCTGCAGCAACAGCAGCAGCAGCAGCAGGTGCAGCTAGAGCGGGAACGGGAGCGAGAGCAGCTGCGTCGCGAGCAGCTGCAGCAGCAGCATTTCCCCAGTCAACTGTGGGGCTACAGTGGCAACCCAGCTGGTTCATCCGATCCCTCAACGGCCTCAGCGGCGTCACGGTTTTTTGATTTTCTACACCGACCCGCAAAAGAGCAGCAGCAACAGCTGCTGCTTGACAAGTCCCTCAAGGAGGGCGTGGCCAAACATCATCAGTCAAACGGAAATGAAATTGCAAACGATACAAATCATGAAAACGGCCATCGCAAAAGCGCAACAGACCTGATGTCTACTGAGGACGAACTGGATAACTCTGGCGAGGATCGAGACGAAATGCTGTATGAGCCCAACATGAACTGGGCCAGCGAGCAGCACATGGATGATATGGACAGGTCGCTAGAAGCGGCTAACGGAAATTCTCGAATGCCGTGGCGTCTCATCTATCGCATGCACAAAGCTTCGCACTATGCTAATTAAGTGTCAGCAGCCAAGGCTAATGAAACAGATACAGATACATAAACACACAGATACAGATACAGATACAAATACTGCTATAGCTACAGATACAGCTAAAGCTACAGCTACAACAGACAGCTTTAGACTTTAACTAGATGTTCGTAGTTGCTAAATTGACGGTTCCTAATGGCTGGCTATAAGGCAGACATTTTGTGTGTGCAACCCTCCGATGAAAACGAACCCCAACCACCCCACCAACCCTATAAATGTACACATGGCTTACACCGACAACTCGCGCACTCTACTAACTATTTGAATTGAAACTAAATGGCTTACGTAACGATTCATGCTACCTCTCTCTCAGATGCATATGCAACACAAACCACTCGAAACGAACGTTCCCTAAACACTAAAATAATGATACTCAACAAATTATATTTATTGACTAGCAAAAAAAATTATAAAAAAAAACACAAACATAATATAAATACTACAAAAAAAAGATAAATAAATAAATATATATATATATATGTATATGTATATGAATTTGGTTAAAAGCCAGAAAAATGTTGTTTAATAAAAAATACAAAAATTAAAACACGTGTAGTTTTTAAAAGCAAATCTTTTAGAGTGAAATATGCACGCTTCATATATATGTATATATGTATACATACATATGTACCTAAATCGCTATATGATGTATGTGTGCATGCAAGCTTCAAATTTTAATTCAATATTTCACCATTTTCAATCAATTAATTAATTTATTATTTTTGCTAATTATTTGCTAAGCTTTATATAAATTATCAAATAGTTAAAAATCATCCGCGGGCGGAATGCTAATTTGTTATCAGTTCTTTCACATTTATTTTCATGAATAAAAAAAAATATCGTCCTCCCCGTATAAACAAGTTCAGATGCTCAAAATATTTATAGTATACAATTTTCAAGACATTCCAATAATGTAAATCATTTAAGAGTCTCAGACACTGAAAACTTACTGGCTCAGCTAAAAGTAACGAGCAGTGAAGCAAACATATATCAGTTCAGTCTACATTCTTACATATTTTGTAGCTATATGAAAATTATTGCAGAATTAGGAAACTTATTGAAGAGAAACAAATGGTTGCAAATCATATAAATATGACTAACGATTTTAATGTAGATGAGCTACTCAACCCTACCCGAATTAATTCAATTTAACTATCTACAAATGCATGATATACTATATAAATGTACAATCTATGCGTTGTCAATGGAACGAATCAATACACATACATATACACTTGCATACACAAACAACTTATGTATATTAATGAATTCGATGTGAAACAATTTGATTTTCTCTATGTAAATAAATGATTTTCTCATAAATAAAGCTGAATCAAAGTAACAAAAAATGGAATCAGATGATTCGATATTCAATATTATATTTAAATATATATATTACATGGATTACACTTGTATGTATTTATTTTAATGAAAACAATGAATAAAAAATACAAAAATATTGAAATGGCATTCAACTCCAAAAGTCTTGATATTTTATCAAACTCTAGGGAATATTCATATATAAAAATTGTTAGTTGAGAAAAGTCGTTTCGTTAGAAGTTGATTATTCGCCCGCGACATTCCCAAAATAAAAGCTCATTTTAAATTTACTAGATAAGTCAAGGAACATTTTATTTTCGGAGGACAACGCACTTAAGTGAAATTCTATACATGGTTCAAACAGCTAATTATGGTGTACGATGCACGTGCGCTGGGAGCCGCCACTTGAATGACTCGAGGATATAATTAATAAACTTGTAGTATCTCTGACGCACTATACGAGACGCTCCACAGACAGAGGCGGCTTGGCCCCCTTCGAGAACAGGACTCCCGAAGACGATAATTATCAGAGGGCCATTGCGAGGGCCAAGCAGCGCGTACAAAATAGTTGACAGCCAAGCAAACAATAACAAGTGGATGTATGGGTGTGTGTGTATTTTGTTGTCCATGTTGTTGTTCCACTCCATATTTATTTAATGTCACAGAGCAGCGCTACGCCGCGCAGTGTCCAGTGCTTTGGATTGAAGTCCGTCTCAAAATCAATGGAGCCCACGTACTTGAGGTCTGTGCGCTGTGGTTTCCTGTAGATCGGACACTCGTACAGCTTGGGATCCTTGCCGGCAGTCGTGTTGATGGCGTATATGTAGATAACCGGCATTTGTTCATAGAGCACCTTCATTTTGGACTCAATCAGCTTGCCGCTGCGGCGATCCAGCGAAGCACCTGCAATAAAAATCAAGTAAGAAGCTAAACTTTAAGCCATGCCTACAAATTCCACCTAATTGTGACAATGTAAATATGTTCATCCCATAAACTTAGCTTACACTCGCAGCACATGTGCTAGGGCCCACGCATGTTGATTTTCTTTTTATTAGCTGGGGGCCAAACTTATCGTCTTTTAATAGACAGACACAAAGCCTATAGAAGCCCCCAAGAGAAATGGCTTCACCTGGTCCACATCCTATACCGAGCTAACTTTTCTCCATGAATATATAAGTAAAAGTCCAAATTTAGGTGTGGCACGCTGCGTATACGTAATTTAATTTGTACGCTGCACTTGGCGTCTTGTTGACTTTCTCTTTGAATGCATTCCCTTTCTATTGCCATATTCGAAATTGGGTTATTGCGTCACGTAGCAGCCGTTAGAGACGCGCTCGTTGGCACTTATCTATCTCCTCAGATAACAATGAAAAGCAATTGAAGGTATAAAGCAGGCAAATCCATTGAATACAAAATATGTGAGCTCAAGAAGTTTTCAGTAACCACATCAGAAAGGCTATTGATTGATGAATATTATTATTATGTAGCTTAACAATATTTATTCAATATATAAAGATTATTACATATTTAAATTTTTAAATAAATATATCAGTGTGGAGGGAAATTATGTATAGACCACAAAAACCTTTTGACAAAAATAAATAAAAAGGCAAATTTGGCATATTTTAAATATTATATATAAAATATGTGACAAATATGCAAAACAGTTTCGTTTAGCTGCGCACTTGGAGCTTCCACGAATGCTGGTGTTCCATTCCCACAGCTAATCAAGAGCTGACCACAACAAAGATCTGCAGGATGGAGCACACCACATGCAAATTATGCCTTTAACGTTCAAATTATCACACAGAGGTAGGCGGGTGCAGGGGAGAAAAAAGAGAAACCGCACAAACAAGCCAGGTCCACTTTGTTGGGTCAACAAAGGGGCATGAACCTAGACCAACGAGCAAGGACTAAGGAGTAAGGAAAACATCTGAATATGGCAATTGCGGTTACATTATATGCAATATATACAAATATAAAGGAGACACTGAATGCGAACTAGCAATTGGCAGCGGTCTAGCACTTGAGTTGAAAGAAGTTGAGGTAGGGCAGGCAGTACTGGCACCGGCTCATGTACTTACCTTCTAGAAACAGTCCATGCACGTATACACCCTCTGTGGGATACTCGGTAATGTCCTCCTTGTTGTAGCGCGTTATTTGATTCTGCAGCACAACAGAGTCGAGGGCCCAACCTTTGTGCGCTCGTGTTACCTCCTGACAATTTCAGCCATCACACGCGACGTATACGCAATGCCAGAGCAGCAGGAGCAGCAGCAGCAGTAGAAACAGTTCGATAAGCACCACAAATGGTTGCAAGAGAAATTCAAATAATTGAACGAATGTGTGAATATCTTAACATATGTATATAAAATGTCAATAAATTGCTAGAAAAATAATATTGTTATGATGGGAATGTTGGGTATTTATAGTTGTTGGTAATCATAGTTTACAAAATGCACGTCTGATATAGTATTATAAGTATTATATAATTGGTATCTGTACTTAAGTTAAGTTAGTCAACTTCTTTTATATCTTCCTTAGAATTGCATAATTTTGTATACATTCATAATCGAAAGCCGATTCATACTCAAAATCCCTTACAGGGTACTACAAAATGGACATCTATTAAATATCTAAAATACGTTTTTATAATGAAATTTTTATCATTTCCCTTGGGTAACACACTATTTAACAACGTATGCGTTAATTATTCAGAATAATTCCCAGCGACGAGAGACAGTTTATAATCCAGCTTAAGAGAAAATCTAACCCAGATCTCTAAACTCACTTTGAGATATATACAATTTTCACTTGGTTGTTATTCAAGAGTTTTCTCTAATTCCGTTGGCATAACAAATACTCACCTGCCGCATGGCGGTCAGGAAGCCTTGTGGATTAAAGAAGCCCGTCATCCAGAACACCTTTTTATGTTGACAAATTTACGCAAAATGTAACGAAAGAGTTAAAGCGATAATAAAATGGGCGTTTCAGCAGAATGTATTAAGCAATTAGCGTGTCTGCCTGCCAAGGTATTTTTTTTTTTTTTTTTTTTTTTTGTTGGCTTATGTCAAGCGTCTGGGACAGGTTGACAGGCGAATACGAGAGTAAGAGGTGCTTACCCTTGGACGATCCGTCGAAATCCAGGTACGAAATTGGGCATTGCGCTCCAGCAGCTCAGTGTACCAAAAGCCGAGCGTTGTAGACTCCCAGGATATCTAAAGAATAAAAGTGACATTGACATTGGCACACATTAAGAAAGTATTGAGCTTGCAGGACTTTATTGACTAAGGTTATAAGATTATAAATTTGGCATAATGCGTTAACGTGCTAACATGTATGGTATCTAATGACCGAAGCCTTTGCTTATCTTAATGTTCATAGCATGACAGAAGTCCTCCATGTCTTTCAATGCTTTCAGCTGAGATTCCCGGGTAGAATGCTTGGGCAGATTACTCTCATTCCGTGCATGGTGCATATCGCTAATCTTCTTGCCTTTCGTTATTGTAAATTCAGCCATATGGAACAGCTTTCGTTTCATTTCAAACGTCATCTCCTGCTTCGGCTGACCCATAATTAGTTCGTCAGAAACATCATCCCCATTGTCACTCGAGGACATGGCCAACCCGAAAGCAATATTGCTATTCATTTTCCCTTGAGTGTATTTGAGACGATCCATCAACAATTTCGAGTCAATTGGAGAGTCTTTCTTAATATACGGAGTGCCTGCATTTGTAACTTTAACAAATCCATAATCGCGCACCTCCAATGGAATGTGAGAAGTTTCATTCACATTGCTGGAGTCAAAGCCTAGACTTTTTTGCGCCTTGAATGTAGCCTTAGGAGGTGAACTCCTCAACATGATTGCCAATCGAGTCTTCTTCTTATATATTCTTATGAATATATCAATGTCTTAAGTGCGCTTATGTAAGTCGTTTTCTTTTTTTTTTTTAACTGTTCTTTCCCGAGTTGTGTATGAATTTGTTATAATGTGTGTGTTGTGTGATGTTGATGCCGTTCGAGTGTTTTTTGTTGTCAGCTGTAATACAACGCTTGCTTTTCGTTTGTCATTTGATAATCCAAGTATTTGCTTAAAATTTAACAAGTACATTGAATTTTAGAATGAATTTCAACTATAAAGTGATTAGAAATCGTATTTCATTTTGAAAGCGATGTAATTCTATCAGTGAATAAAATAAATAAATATTGTACCTGCAAAAACTCTTTAAATAATTTCTACATCATAAATTGACATAAATTCGATATTTCGAAGAGACAATCCGCAAGATAAATCGTTAATGATCTTGCATGACTATCATAAAAAATAGCGGAACTTATCTGTTTTATTTCAAACACCCAATTGAGTTGGCCAATACTTATTATTCATACCCCAAAAATAAAACTGAACGAAAATAAAAATAAACTCATCGTCTGCCCTTGTCTTGGCCCGCGTGTCAATTAAAGAAGGTGCGCTGGGCCGTCAAACGTTTACACGCATAAATTTTGCATACCCGAATCCCAGCCCTCAAAATCAATCAAACTTTTATAAGCGGCAATTGAAAAGGCGCCAACAATTTGGCATTCCCAGCCAGCAGAGGTTCTTTATATACATACTTATATATAAATATATATGTAATACATAAGCATACTATATAAAAGCAGCCCAGTTTTGGGACCAAATTTGTGTTTGTGGGCCGATAAAAATCTCGTGAGACAAAAAATAAAAATACTAGGGAAGGAGAAAAGCAAAACCAAGGTGGGCTGAGATTACTTTAGGCCACGTTTCGCTGTGGGGGACCCGTTCGTACGTACATAAAGAGGCCAGCACCTAAGAGACCATAAAAATTGCCACAGTTAAGGGCAAAGCAAATGCTAGTGCGTAAAATCTGCTCTAATTTCACACGCAGACATGCACACGCTCACCTTCATCCAGGTCTCCGGGATGCGGGCATCGTACATGGCGTCCAGCGACTCCTTCAGTGCCGGACTCATCACAATAGTACCATCAATGGCCAGCTTCAGATCGCAGAGGCACGTGTGGACACGTTTGATGACGCGTTGCATGCGATCGATTTCCTGCCTAAAAACGTATACAAATAGGTTAATCACACCGAGTCTAGGCGGAGACCACTGCCACCACCGCCTCCTCCCCTTCACGGGCATCGTTGATTCACCTGAGAAAGATGTTCATTGGCAGCAGGATGCCCATGCGTGTCAGATTCTCACGCACCTCGTACGCATTGTACTGGGCGGGTAGCTTGCGCAGCATATCCTCGGCCAGTTGATAGACGATACTCTCACGGGTCTCGCCGCCTCCCCCGCCGCCCTCTTTGGGCTGGACACTCAGGATGGTGTCAAGTATGCCTGCAAAGTGGTAAGTGAAAAGATGCAGTTATAGACTCTGTAATACTCTGTAAAATCAGCTATTTGCTATTTAAAATGCACCTATCCATATAGGTTAGGTAGGTATATACCCTGTACACAAAATATACGTACAAAGCGTCGCCTGTTTGTCGCTTATGCAAATTCGTGGTTGCCGATTGGTTACACCATTCGGGCTCCAGAAATAGAATCAGCCACAAAAACCGCAACTAAAACGTATATAATTCATTTATTGGTTGGTCACAGCCAACACCATACACACATACACATACACACGCACACACAGTCATGCTCAAATGCAAATTGTGTATTAAATCAGAAGCATTTATCTTATTTATTGACTGGCTTATAAAGCTCTGACGTCATACGGCTAATTAATAGGCCTTCAGATGTAAATGGTTAAATAAAAGGAACGAGCCATATATATCGAGTGTTCGACTAGAGAATACCCTGAGCACAATATCAGTATAGTATTATATTACTATATCCAGTTTCTATTTTATTTTAGTTCTTCACAATTCAAGATTCAGAAACATCACACCTATATGTATATTGAAATATAATTAAATAGATAGCAAAGCGCATTCATTTCATTTTCTATTCCCCAAAAAACATTTCAATTTGTTCGTCCTTCAGTGAGCTGTGTCATTGACCTGGACACAGAAATTCAACAATTGTTTCATGTGAGCGAAACGGCAAATAATCGAAAAACCAAAACCAAAACCGAGAAGAAAATTAAATTTAAGCTCACCTTTGGCCGAGTTAATCTGGTACGTGATGTCAGCATTTGAATGTAATCCAAACACCTCGGGCGTGTCGTAGGCGGGCAGACTATTGATGTAATCGATGAAACCCTGCAGGCTCTTCGTATTGGGCACCTTGTAGCCCTTGTAGAACTCAAAGGTGTTGGACAGCAGCTGCTCGCAGAACCACACTGAGGTGAACGTGGTCAGCAGGCGCTTGTCGAAATCATCTGTGACTCGGCCACCATACTGCACCTCGCCAATCATGTAGACCAGCGTTTGCCACGAGACGCCCTTCTTGGGATCCATTTCGTCCAAATGGTTCTGTATGAACTGTACGCTGGCTGCAAAGTCCGCCTGATTGAATTCATAGGGTATATTCCAGCCGAGCGGGCCGAATTTGCGCCGCTCCTGGACAATGGTGTGCAGAAAGGCAACGGTATACAGCAGAGAGGGCCACTGGGTGGCTGAGGTGTAGTCCAAAAAGTCCTGTGTAAACGACTGCGAAAGAAAAATGAGAGGAAAGGAGTTAACTGAATACACTCTTAGAAATTCCTTAGGCAAAACAATACTATATTTATAAATAACTGAAAATTTTATATATAGATAGAGATAAAATTGCGATTTAGAATTGTGCTATAAATGTTCTAGTCATAAAAATATTTTATAAAATGTAATAGAGTTTTTTTCTGTGTTATCAGACACACCCACCTGATAGCTGCGCTTCAGACTGGCTCGAATGCCCTGTGGGGGCTCATTGGTAAACTTGAGCGCCATCTGGAGCAGGCCAATGGGAAATTCGGAGTGCGGCTCTGTCGTGACCCACATGCGGAAGGTGTCATCAATGTGTTCCGTCTCCACCAGCATATCGATGACCTCCGAGCAGAAGGGCAGCGATAGATGCACATTTTGCAGCAACACCCAGCCGCCATGGGCCATCGACTCCATGATCATTTTGCGGGCATGATACTCCTGGCCCTGACCCATGGAAACGCACTTGAGAGCTGGTGAGAGAGAGAAGCATAAAGTGAAAAGGTTTAATGGAATGCCCTATCCCACATACTAATGCCCTTCTGCTTGGCCAATGCACCGATTTGGGTCGTTGGATCTGAGCCAATGGACAGCAGGCAGACGAATGGCGTACGTGGCTCGGATTCAGCCCAGGTTGCCTCCAAATCCAGGATTTGCATCTCACTGTACTCAGGCCCCAAAGATTCTGTAGTGACCAAGAATTAGAACTGCCTGCATTACAATTACCATTCAAGCTCACCCTCTATATATTTCTTAGCCTGGGATATTGTGCGGTCCGGGCACCAGGACCGTATTAGCAACAGCTTGCGGAAGCTATCTAGTACGGAGTTATAGCCGCAGGGTATTTCCTCGTTCTCCGGCTTCTCACACTCATACCAACTGCGCCAGTCGCGTTCGTTCAGCTCGATGATCTGCAGCACTGTCGAGAAGGTCTCCAGCTTGCTAATCTCCACCAGATTCAGCCAGGTAATGTCCAATATCCAGCGGAACGGCTTGGGCGTCACAGCGTTCAAATCAAGCGAAGCACCACCTTTTATGAACGTTAAGAACTCTTCATGGCTGATATTCCCATTGTGGTAGTCAATCTTGATGGCCAGCATCAGGGTGAAGAGCTGCTTGTGCCGCTCGTACAGACTGCGATTGGTAAACTTGTAGACCTCGTAGGTGAGGTAACGCAGGATAATGTTAATGCGCTCCTCGGTGACGCTCGACTTGGTTGACTTCGTGATGGAGTTGTTGAAAATGACGAGGAACTGCTTGAGGGAGTTCTGGTACATGGCATTCACATTGCTCATCTCGACAATGAGGAAGTACAGAATGGAGCCCCGTTTGGCCACCGCTCGGAACTCCTCGCGTGCCTTCATTATCTTGCGTTCGGTTACCTCGGAGATCTTTAGCTTCTGGTTGACCTCCTCTGCCGTGGTTTTGGTCACACGCAGCACCTCGATGAGCGCCTCATCGTCCACTAGGGAGCCTTGCGAGGAGCTCAGGCGCAGTAAGAGGTTCGCTTCGAGCTCCTTCATGTTGCGCTGATTTTGCATGACCGTCTCAAAGAGAGCCACGCGCTCGGCTTCCAAGTCGGATTTCTCCATTAGGATGACGCGTCCCAGCAGCTGATCTTCCAGGCCACGCATGGTTACGGTAAAATCGATGATTGATGTCTTGGCGCTGACCTCTGGACTGAAGGCCGGATTGGGCAGCTTGGTGGTTATGTAGAGCATGAAGCCAGGCATCACATCGCACTCCTTATCGCCCACCAACACCTTTTCAATGCTGCCAGACTTGATGAAGTTCTTCTCTAGCACATTGTCGATGACCGGATCCAGATCGATGCCCACATCCTCTATAAGCAACGGTCTGCCCAGGGATAACGAGTCCTCCAGGTGTGTGCGAAAGTATTTGTGATTCAGCGAGGTTATCTGAAGTTCATTGCGATCCTCCTTGCACTTGATCCAGATCTTGCCCTGTGTCTGAGGATCCACCAACAGCGGATAGCTACTCGACTTGGTCGCAATGAGCGCATTCTGCACGGATAAATCATCATTGGGCAGACCCTGGAGCGTCCACTCGGATACCGTCGAGGAGTCCACCAGCATATTGATGATGTTGAGGCCTGTGGTAAACGGAATGCTTTTCTGCTTGAGTATGCCCATCCACGTCCTGATCAGATTAGCTCGAAATTCCTGATTATACGGCCCGCAATAGGATAGAAATCCGGTGGCTAAGAGCACGTCGCCCACCAACTTGCCCAGCTGTATTTTGAATTCTTTGCTCTGGTTGGTCCAGCGATGCTTCTCATCCGACAGGCCATTGATGAGCGCCGTAGCTGCCGTCATCTTGCGCAGACAGACATTGGCTGCATCCATGAGGCGTTGCTTCTCGCCTACGGCTTTGTCGTACTGATCCTTGACCGCCTGTAGCGCCTCCTCGCGCTCCCGCAGCTGCTCTTCGGCTCCAGCCAGATCGTCCATGGCAAGCTGTGGTAAAGTATTTACGAATTACGAGCTCTAGCTTTTCGTTTACCTAAAGTACCTTAAGGCGCGCCTCCTGAAGCGTGAGATTTGCCTTCAGGGGCAGCACTTCCTTGTTGACGCTGTGGAAGAAGCCCATTGCCTTGGTCCAGGAGAGCAGACCCGCAACGTCTCCGCACACACGTCTTGCCATGTCCATGTTATAGTCCTCCATGCGGAAGTAGGGCTGTAGCAGATCTATCATCTCATCGTTAATGGTATCCTTTGGGTAGTTTTGCAGTTGCAGCAGAAACGTGGCACTGGCCATCATCTAGATGCAATCAGAGAATAGCCTGGAGTGGAAATTAGTGGACAAGCAGAACTGACTGACCTTTAGGGACTCCTGCCAGGAGGGTTTCGGACACGGTGTGCCCGAGTCGGGTATACAGGGGTGCAGTTTGCGTTTAAACAGGATGAGCACGCAGTCCATGATGCGCATTATAAGATGCGGCGGACGACCTAACTTACGCACGGTGGCTATGTGAGCTGGCTTGATGGTATTCAGCGCATTCTCAGCCTCCTCTAAGGCAGGCTTCGCTGCCTCAAGCTTCTCCTCGGCCAAGGCCTTCTCGTTGGCAATGCAGGCAACGAGAGCCTCCGCCTTGTCCTTGACGATGAGCACCTGATTCTTGACTATCTCCGCTTGCATGGCACGCTCAGTGACCTCGACTAACACAGATTCGGCGTTCTTGGAGGCTTCGACTAGCTCTTCCTCCATGACGACCAGATCTTTTTTTAGAATCTCAACCGAGGCGGAGGCCTCTTTCAGTTTCTCCAAACCCGTATCCATCTTCTCCACACCATCTCGCAGCTCTTGCTGCTTGAGCTGGTAAATGTTCTTATAGCCGGCAATGAAGTTCAGATAAGACTTGGGTGTCACGTGAGTGGCGCGACGGAAACGCTGGAAATATTCGTGCGATGTTTCCGCAACAATGTCCTGAATGGAGCCGAGCGCATTAACCAGCTCTTCCTTAACGGCCGGTGTACACTCAATCTCGAAGTGGCTGAGAAAGTGTCTGGCAACCGAGACCAATGCGTCCTTGGGCCACGGATGCAGCCAATCGATGGTGCAGCCGGAGACCAAGGCGGGAAAGCGCTGCACCCGCGATCTAAATGTCTCTCCCACAGGTGAGAAACAAAAAGCTACGTGCAAATTTGTGCAGGTGCGCGCCAAAAAGAAATCCATCACACTCTCCGGGGTCGCTGTTTTGCGTTGATTCTCGCGTTTCATGACCGGCGTCAATTCCTGCACGATTTCGGCCTGCTCATCGCGCGAGAAGAGATTGGATATGACGCCGCTCGAGAGTATGTTATTGAGATACTCAAGGAAACCTTCCTCTTTAATATCCATATCGGTGAAGAGAAAGGTTGTGCCCTTGCCCTGAACGCCGCAGGTGCGATAGAGCAGCTTTAGGTCCTCTAAAAAGTTGGCCACATTGTACGAACGCGTCAACGCAATTTGGAATGTCTTGTAGCCGGCAATGAAGGATGCCAATTTCGTCAGCGACTGTTTTCCAGAACCTCCGACCCCGACTAGCATAACGTTGCCTCTCGGATGCCGAATGATGCGGGAGATCTTCACCAAATGCAACATTGCATCTGGGAAGAAAACCAAATCCATTCCGGAGCCTCGCACCATCTCATTGAATTGGGCGAGAAACATAACGAGACGCTCGCGTAGCGCTTCATACGAGTTATGAGAGTTCACCGGTTCATAGACCTTGGGTAATTCCATATCAGTGTCCTCGCCCTCCTCGCCAGTCGGCTCGGGGGCATCCCGCATGAAATCCACAAATACCGGATTCGGTATTATCATTTGGGAATGGGACTCACCCAGCTCCTCGCGCACTAGCGCTGCCAACTCTGAGCCGAACCACTCCTTGTCCTGGAATGTGGTAAAACGATCGGCAAATACACGCGTACACTCATGCTTCCACAATGACATGAGCACGCTCTCCGCGGTGATCACTGTGGATAAGGTGCCAACCATGCCCTGCCAGATGCGCGACAGATCGCGCAAACTAAAGACGTAGTGGAATTTCGCTGGCGTAGGCAATAGCTTTTCTCGTGTGCGCTGCCATAGATGCCGTGTCACCAGTATCAATTTCTTGACCAGATTGCGAACCTCGGGCACAAAACCGCGCTTGGCGTTGTAGTGACCCTCACCGATAACGCGGAAGATCTTATCAATGGAATCGTTGTCGGGAATATTGCAATTAAATACACAAAATTGTCGCTTCAAACGGGATGGGATGTCATTGCGTCCACCGCCGGGCAGACCCATGGCCGCCACATATTGTACATCCACAATGGTGGTGAAATCGCCCGGCTTCTCCAGGCTATAGAAGCCCTTCATGTCCATCGACTGTCGCACAATCTCGTTGGTTATCTGATCGCCCCACTCATTGATCTCGGGCAAATTAATGTCGTCAATGAAGACGATCAACTTACGACCACCGGGTGGTCCGAACGTAACACCAACTCGCTTCTCCACGTAGCTTTCGATTGTGCGCTGAAACTGATACGGACTGGTGGCCGATGAGAAATTGAATGACCTTCCCATATAGGTCTCAATGTTCATTTTCTTCATGAAGTTCTTCATGATGACGGTTTTGCCAGTTCCCTGTTCGCCGATGACCATCACGGCGCGCTCCTGATTGGCAATGGTGCCGATCAGATAGTCGATACGCACATTATCCACAATGGGCACCAGAATACTTAAATAGTCCGGTGTGGAAAGCTCCGGATACATGTAGGGCGTGACCAGCGTCTTCCACGACTGCCACACGCCCGTTGGAGAAACGAAAAAGTCAAATATTGTATTCTCATGGGCGCTACCCTTCGGGTAGTCCAACTGCGGAAACGTTTCCTTAACGAACAGATTCATTTTAACGCGATCTGTAGTCGAGAGATAACCCCCCAGGCCCCAGGCCAGCGCGAATACATACAAGCGGTGCAAATGCTCCGGCGTACAGGTGTCCTCCTTCTCCTCCACGGCATTCTCCTCTGGAATTTCTGTCAAATTAAAACCAAGATCTCTCAATATCCACATATACAAATCCCACTCGGTACACAAAGACACACAAACACATATATCTAGTACAAAACTATAGGAAATCAGTGGGGAACACAGGCTTACATGGGGACTACTACATCATTGGACGTACACAGGATGGGAAGGAACAGCAAGTTGTTACAAATATTATCCAGTGCCCGATAAGACAAGAGTCTAATATTGAATACTTTAGATATACTAGATATACTCCAAGCGTAATCAAGGCTTGATTTCATTAACAAAAGCTTGCTTCCTTCCCAGAACAAACACATAGACTATTTTACTGGGTGCAATTAGGTTTAGTAGAGGAATTATTATGGATTTTACAGCTCCAGCTCAATACAAACACACAGAAGCGATTTATCAGCAAAAAATTAATTTCAATAAGTTATGGTTTTAGAATGTTAGCTCTACGAGAAAGGTTTTACACTTTACATTTATCTATAAGGAGATTACGAATTTTGTATACTTTACCGACAATCTGACTGCCAATTGATTGCCGTCGCACTTCTTCGTTATGTTTTTGTTGCTCAAGGCGCTTGGCCGCTGATGATTGAATCGTTTTGGATGGGTACAACTGCTATATAGGTTAAATTCGCTTCGGTATTAAACTTACCATCTTGACTCTCCTTGCTGGACAAGCTCACAGCCTGCTCATCCTCTTTTTTGGTGGGGATCAGTCCCTCCAATATAAACAGCATCTGCTGCACTATGTTGCACTGCAGCACAGGCATTTGTAGCTTCACATTCTGTGCACCCCAGTTATAGACCTCGACAAAGTTCTGGTCGAAGAGTTGAGAGAAAATCGCCTTCTCGCCAGGAGCTCGATTTTTCAGCCAGGCCTGCACAACTAAGGTTTGGGACTGTGAATATAGATGAAAATGATTGCCATTAAATATCCTTACTAGGCCGCGAGTCTAAGCCGGAGGAGCTCATGTAAACCATGCCATTACGGGAAACCGTTGCCGGCGATGCATTATCAATGTTGTGTGGCTCAAAAATGATCTTAACCGTGGGCGCCATGGTCAGTCGATCGCCATTGGCCAGTGTCAGGGTCTTGTTGTCGTCCAGCACAGAGTTCAAATTTTCTATCCAGATACTGTCCACGGGACCATCCAGCACCAGCCAGACGTGCTCCCCAGCTTTCAGCTTTAGAGTTTTGCGCCACAGCGCCGAGAAGATGCCATCGGTCCAGTCATTCGTTGCCACATCGAGGCGTCCGAACATCTGAGCTGCTGTTATAGCCTTCGGATTCATGCGCATCTCTCGATGATAATCGCCCATCTGGGTCATGGCTTTCATTAGCGTATGGATGCAGGTACTTTTGCCAGCCCCACTCGGACCTAGGGTCATGATGCCGTGTCGCACATTCTGCGTCTCGTAAAGCTGTATTAGCTTTAGAACCCATGGAGGATGGTAGACCAGACTAGCCTCTTCCGTTTGCTGTAGTATGGCTGCTTCCAATTCAGGGTAGTTGGTCTTTTCGAGAGTCTGTTCGAGTGGTAGATTTAATATGAAGTTTAGATTTTATAACATTTTACTTATAGCCGAATATGTGGCTCACCTGATTGGGAAACAAGTCCGACACCAGCGATATGAAGAGCGGCTCATCGTCGTCAATCAGCTTGGAGAGATTCATGTCGCGCAGGACCCGCATCACAATCGTACTCTCGCTATCCTTAGAGTTCCGGCGCTTGGCTGCGCCCAATGTACGCAACACGGACAATATATTTCTCAGCCCGAAATCATAGTGAACTTGTTTGGTCAGCTGCTCCTCGCACAGCTTGTATAGAGTATAGAATTTGCGGGCCAGGGTGATGTTCTCCAAAAATCCACAACTAGCCAATTTCACTCTTATGATTATCTGTCTATCAGGCACCATCATGGCCACCGTGCGAAATTGAATTTTCAAGTTCTCCGGCAGCTCCTTGCGACCAGCATATCCAGGATTCTGTGGGTAAACATTTCAAATCGCTTTACACATGTTTCGATTGCTCTCTGCATGTGGACTGTAAATAAATAATAAATGCTTGCAAATATTGTGCACGAGTGTACCACACAGTCACTACGATGGGACCCCACACACAAGAGTGGATCCACTCGGCACCCTTTACCCTGGCACCCTGTCACCTCAGCCATCGTACATAACTCAACCACCTGGCGGTGTATTTTGACGCATTTGGAAGCGACTTCGCAAATATCAATAAGTTTATCAAATACAAATTGATTTATCTTACTCGCACTGTGCATGTGCTCCCCCCTCATTCACACAGTCAGCAACAGCGAGGCAGTCAGCCAGTGAATAAAATACAGTTAGTGTGCGAGTGTTAGTGTGCAATTCACAATTTTACGGTGGAAATTTAAAAGGTGAGTTGTGTGTGATATACATACATATGTATGTAGTTGCACAAATTAAAGTGGGTTGAAAGGTGCCCCAGGAAAACTTCATCAATTTATATATCAATATACATACATATATGTAAGCTGATGTGATGATATATATATATATATATATATATATATATATATATATATATATGCAGAAGAGATAAATTTACTGATAGTTAAATAGAGAATAAGTAAAAGAACATAAAATTTACAAATTAAATTGAATATTTTTTTAAAACATCTAGGAAGATATTTTGCCTAAAATATATATATATAAGCCGAATCAAAAGATTTATTTTCAGTAAAATAAATGAAATTATAATAGAGAATAAAATGTAAATTAAATGTAATATTTCATAAAACTCATATTTAAAATCTATTATAATGGCTAATGCTTAAAAAACAGATATTCAGTAACAAGAACTAGACTTAAGTAAAGCAATGCACCATTGCAATGGTAAAAGCATCAAATTTACGAGTTAAATATCCAGTACTAGCACTAAAAGAAGCTAAATTTGCATATTTATAGTACTTAAAATTAGCACATATTTATAAAGTAGATTTATATAATTAGCACTTATTTATAAAGTTGATTTATATAATTTATATAATTAAATAAAAATAAACAACAAATTAAAGAATGATAAAATTTATATATATGATTCAATAATTCTTTCCAAAGGTCTATAAAAATCTTAAATACGACTCTGAACTGCAAATTGGGGGAAGCTTCTTGCCAGCAAATCGTTTCAAATTAATCGCAAGTAATTTCACACAAATGCTGGAAACATAATCTAGATAGGCAATCAACTTATTAGAACGTCGAAAACTGTCGCATGTTAACAAAAAGTAAGAACCCATTTGTCAATTTATGGGGACATTTGATACGGGCAGAAACTAGCAAAAAATGAAGGTAAATGAGAAGAAAATAAACCAATCGATTTTGTGGCACGCTAATCCAAATGTAAACATAGTCTATGTGTTGAATGTGGGCGGCGGTGAATTGGCAAGGTGTGGCAAGGTAGTTGCGACAACGTGCTATTGTGGGGTTGCCCATTATATTTCCTCTTTTTTTCTGCATAGAAATAAGCAAAGTAGCCACAACAAAGGATTTAGCCAATAAACGGGAACAGCAAGCGCATGTGTGTGAGTGTGTGGATGTATTTATGGGTACTCTGCTGTCATATAATGTTTCATTAGAATCAAAATGCAGTCCCAAAGGGGACGGCAACTGTTACATAAACGCGCCCAATAATTCAGTTGGGCAAATTAAAATTGCGCATACGACCCGAGTGCCCGGCATAAACAAAAACCTGTGCTAATGGCTGTGCGCGTGTGCGTGCAGCAGAGCTGGCCAGAGCAGGGCACAGCAGATTGTATAAGAGTGTGCCAGCTAATCGCATTACATATTGATAGTTGGCAGTGGGCTGATAATTAAAATGCGGCACTAGACAGCCCTTTTTGGCTGCCTGTTAATAAGCCATTCATTCTCGCCTAAAAGCCCGAAATAATCATATTTTATATGCGATGTCAGAGATGGGATGCTCAGCTATCTCTCTCTCTCTCTCTCTCTCTCTCTCTCTCTCTCTCTCTCTCTCTGGGTATGTGTGTGTAGCTGTCAATTTAATTATCGCTTAAGTTGAGTAAAATTTTACATGACTAATAACGTGGCATTGCAAAAAGCTGCTGTCACTTTGAACCCCTGACTTCCCCCTCGCCTTGCCCCACCTTCCATCCACCCGAGCAATTCGCCAAGCGACCTTAATGTGTTTGCTTTTTATGCTTTACTTTTTTACAGGCTGGCGCTTCTTTATACAATTTTATAAAAATTTTATATGTGTTTCGCAAAAAAAGAGTGCGTATATGTATATTTAATAAATATCAATTTGACTTGAAAGCCTCGCGCTTGACGCAAATTTTTTTTGACCCGTTTATATTTTTTCTGCATTGCATTTTTTGTCTGGCTTTTAAATTTGGCTTGACGGCAAAAGTACGTTGGACGTACGTACGAAATATGTATCCTCACATCGCATTTTCAAATTGTTCCATATTTATATTTTCGCTTCGCAATGTGTGGCATTCATTAATTAAAATATAACCAATTCAATTCAGATATCGAACCTTGAAGCTCGCTTGACTCACCACATTATTAAAGCATCTCACAATTTTTAAATAAATAAGAAATTAGCTCGACTTAATGATATCCCTTATACACCGTCCAATGTCTGTCGGGTATAATAAACATTTATATTAATATAGGAATTTATGCCTAATAAAGCTTTGCTGTTTATTGACCCACGGGTCATTGTTCATATTGTACAATGTACACACATGCTTAAAGGACAAAACGAGCATTTTTAATCAAAAGGGTCTCATATGAGTTTCACACACCTACACACGCACACACACTCACACACAGAAATTGCTACTAAGTATATTGAAATTAGCGTTAAGTACATTAGAGAAAATGGCAATTGCGACGAGCTGAGAGCGTGATAAAGTGCGCTAGTTGAATTAGCAGGGCCATTAACTAGGCACTTGGGGTATGCAATAAAATATGTTCATCTAGAGTCAAAGGTTGCTTACCATGGTTATGAAGATGCCGAACTCGGGATTCATTTCGATGGTGTCGCCGTCTGTGAAGAGGAAAGTCTTCTTTTTCTCCTTCTTGGCGGTAAGGACAACGGCCACCTGTTGGGCCGCTACGGACAGCACGGGCAGCTCGATGCGATTGAATTCGTCGAAACAGCCCCAGCTGCCGGACTGTGCCAGACCTTTGTAGATACGACCCAGGCCCCTGCACAAAGGGAACAGCGAGAGCAGCGCGAAATTGAATGAGTTGTTGCGCACCGATGTGGGCCGCATTTTAAGTGCCAGCTGTCTTTTGTTTGTAGTCCTGTCTTACCTGTAATCCATTTGATCGGAACAATTAAAAACGACAACATACTTGGCCAGCGTCTTGCCCATATCCTTTACAGTTTCCGTTTTGCCCGTGCCCGCCGGGCCACACGGCGCTCCGCCCATGCTGAGTGTCAGCGCCTGGGCTAAGGTGATGTAGCAACTGGAAGTGGGCGTGAAAGAGGATTACTTATGAAAAGCCGTAGAAAATTGCATTTAAAATGCAAAAGTCTACAAATTAATATTCTTTTTCATTATCATTTCTTAGGAATATTTTCTATTATTTAAGTGCCAACGATTTCCTTAGAGACAGTTGGCAACTTAGCATGAAGACAAATTACGTTAACGCCGTACAACACTTGCCATTTAGCTTAAGCAGGTGCTGTTAGCCAAGAGCTAAGCTACGTATTCCCCTTGGCATTTCCCCCGCCACGATATCAAAGCAAGCGTGAAATTTACAATAACTCGCAAAGAACAAGGCCTCTATGCTTCGCATGATAAACAACGCAAAAGTCGGAGACAGTGCAGAAACGGAAGTTCGAACTGAACGCTGATGTCAAAGACATAAACTCCAAATACCCTCTCAGACATGAAGATAATGATGCATTATTTAGATCATTTTTGCAATTTCTGACTATGGGATAAGAAGTAGGTCTGATATATTTGATATATGTATATGAATATAATTTATAAATAATCCGTACTTTACCTACGAAGGTATAAGAAGTAGTTCTGATATATTTGATATATGTATATGAATATACTTTATAAATAATCCGTACTTTACCTAACTATATAAAATCATTAATTTACTTATACAACAAATTAAGGTTTTTATTTTTATGGACTAGAGCTTTCATAAGTTTGCTTTCAGCAGAGTCGTGATGCCCTTTGAAAGTGTATTGGCCAAAAATTGCCTCGGGATGTTTGATGAAATATGCCGTCAGTTAGCTTTCCGGGAGTTCAGTTTAGGTGTCGAAAACTTTATTTATATTCTTCTAAGTGAAATTTATCTTCTCGAGCATGTCAACGACGTCGCCGTCGCCCGGCTGCGTGGGCTGTCCGCCGTACACTAGCCCCGTTGAAAGGATTTCAATGTGGCCGCAGTTGCTGCCACTGTCTGTTGGCATTGCGTATCGACTTTGAACTTGTTCAAGTGCCGACCAGCGCTTGTTGGCCATGTTTGAGTTTTGTTTGGCCAGCGCAATTGGGCAACGTCAATGGGCGAGGACTGTGCGGGGCCTGTGCCGTACGCCCGAAATGCCTCAATTGCTGGACTGCGTGAAAGTTTTTGCACGTGCCACGTGGAATGTAAATACAATAAATTAATTTATCTTAACTTCTGTTTCACAAACAATGAAGTTAAACTTGAAGTTCTTATGACATTGGCAATGAGACTGAAATTTAATTGCTGTTCCAAGCGAAAGTTTTACAACAAAATCGATTAGTTAGTTAGGCTAAATATTGACATTTGATATCTTACGATAGCGGCTGTAATAAGTTATATTAAATGTATATATATTATTCTACAACTATAGAACATCAACTCTGGCAAAAGCCATTTTCGTAGAGGGAGAGAAGTGTTTGTAAAACTCCCTCCTTCTCTCTGTCCCTCTCTATCCCACCCTTTGTTAACCCTATGTGCGGTTTCACCAGACAGTTTCTCCATCCAAAAAGCGGATGACAGAATACAGTTTGTGCCATTAGCCAAAGCTTTTTTTAGTTAGCTAAAGCTAAAATTAACTTAACCAAGCTGTCGACTTTATAACATTTTAAGAGCAACCATTTAATTCAATTTAAAAGGCAGCCATCTGAAGCGCTTAACGTGGTCACATAATTGCATTAAATAGTAACGGTAAAGTTGTTGATGGGGAATGTATATAATTATAAATAAGGCTTACCGATCCGTTAGTGGTGTTATCACCAGCCGATCTGTGCAACCCAGGTATTCGTTCTGGTAGGTGAATGTGACATCTGTGACAGATATCCAGGTCTTGTCCAAGTCCTCTTTAAAGTAAAAACGGCATTGCTTTAGCCATTCGAAGTCATTTGAGGATTTGATGTTCATGCGACACTGCAAAGTAGACGAGATATTTCAGCAGGGTATACCTAAGAGTCGGTCATGCCCTACCAGTATATCAAAAATATCCCGCTGATGCACATGGATGGTAATCAAGGTTTCGAAATTGGTTCTCTCGCGCTTGGACAGATTGCGAGTCGTCTGATCGATGAGCGTGTTGAGCATCTCAAGGAATTTGTTGTTTGTCTCGGACATGACCTTCCTCTCATGCCTGGCCTGCATCAGAGCCATTTCTGCATCGCGCGTCCAAATCATTTGTATGCCCAATAAACCAATCTGTGCCGGCACCTTCTCTAAGAAGCTCAACAACGTGAAATTCGGGTCGTTTATTGTCGCATAGGCTGTGCGTATGATGGAATGCAGTGACTGCTGTGCTGTGACCAGCAATTGAGTTAGCCATGTCTCGACCGAGCCCTCGGCTCGTATGGCTCGATCCAGCTGTATCATCTCGCCCTCGCTGCTAATGATCGCCATCATCTTGTTGTACTCCACGTCATGGAACCTGCAATCAGGCATATTCAATCCCAAAGAAATTTCCACTTGCACTTCAATTTGTAATACTTGACGCATTTGGTGTTATCGAAGATGTTTAGCAAGTGGTTCTGAATGGTATGCGAATCGGAGCCCTGGCCAAGTATCTCGAGCAGAGCTGGGTCCGAGACGAAGAAGAAGCGCGGAAACATAATCCGCTTACGTTCTAAATAACCGCTCAGGGATTTCTGCATAAGGAGGGCAATTAAAATAAATAAATATTTTAATATTTGCTCGAATACAAGTTTTAAGGCTACATCCACGTCAGGCATTTGTATATTTATATCGGTAGTACCTGACATATTTCTAGCTGCTCCTGAAGATGTGGCAACAGCTGCTTGAGCAGATCATCGCCCACGCAGCAGGCCACCACGCCTGTTTTTAGAATTTTTTATTAAATTTTAAGCATATGTAATATAATAATATTTTAGGAAAAGGCCACATTATAATGAGGAATTGAGTAGAATTTATATTAAAATATATATTTTAGCGGAAAAATATTGCAATCGACTTACCTGGAGTCTCGTGAGCGCGCTGCATTATCTTCTGCCAGGACTTGTCGATTTTGGAGAAGCGCTTCGCCTCCTTGGGCAGCTGCTTGGCTATGTCGCCGCCCACGAAGACAGCCTCGAGGTAGACCCACATGTTCTGTACAAGCAGCCAGCGTTCCAGTATTTCATTGGAATTGGACAGATCGTAGACCCATTGCTGGATTTGTTTGCGAAAGGGCGCATTATAGCGATTCGATAGCAATGAGCCGAGCACCATTAGACTATCCTCCAGCTGGCCAATGGTCTCGGCTGTTGTGTCGCCGCGCAGCAGCAGCTCGCCGCGATTGTTGAAGCTCATGAATTGGAGCTCGTGCACAGACCATTCGTTGGTCACCTGCTTAAGCTTGGCCTCAATGTCCTTCTCCTTCATGGCGCTGATGCAAATATCCTCGATGTCCTCCTTGTGCTTGAGCAGCGGCGCCTCCAGTATGTTCTTAAGCGAGAAACCCTCCGAGTCGAACTCGAAGATGTAGCGAGTAACATCCATGATCCGTTGCCAATGGCGTGGCTTCATGGCTTTATTCGCCATCAACTCCAATAGTGGACACATGTCATTGAAATCGTCGATGGTCTTCTTCAGAGCATGGAAGGCGGGCCATTCCTTCAAGCCCTTGGGTAGCTTGCGACAACGGTTCTGGAACTCCATTAGCTCATTGTTAATCTCTTCAATGTCGACCTCGTTCCACGGTATATCGTAGTAGCTGCTAACCCTATCAATCACATCATTGTATAGCTTGTAGAGCTTCTGCAGCAAATTGAGCTCCTTGCGTATCTGGCCCAGCTCTGGATAATCAGTTTGTGGCAGACCGAAGAGTTCCTCGCCGCTTTGGTACGTCTGCAGGCGGCGCCACATGCCCTCGAAACGATTCTGGAACAGTATCAGACGGTCGGAAGCCTCGCGCGGCGTTAGACCCGCCTGCATGGGTCCCGCTGTGCGATATTCCGTCACATAGGCAATCTTATCCTGCTTAAAGTTGTCTAGATTGCTGCGCAAGTCACCCTGGAACGCCGGCTGCATTTCCAACAGTTTCACCTGCGCCTGCAGCGCCGCAGAGAGTAGGTTCTGAAATGTTGTCCGTAAATTGTCCACCAAATCGAATTGTTCCCGTTCCACCTGCACCTCATACCGGGTGAGCACATTGAAGGCTTCCTGAATATAGTAAAGAAAATAATAATAATAATTTCTAGAACTTATGATGCCGTGGCACATTTGGAACGCACCTCAATGGGATCTATGCGCAGCTCCATGTCCACCTCCTGTTCGCGTATCTTACTCAGTGTCTCCATTATCATGCGCACATCGTCCAGGTCACGTATGGGTCGGTCCAGTTTACGATCCATCTCATTGATCACCGCATACACATAGTCCATTTCCTTCTTATATTTCTTCTTCATGGCTTGCCCAATTTTATGGTTGCAGGCTGAAAAGTGAAACAGAGCCAAAAACTGTTTACACCTTGCTAGGGCATAAGGAAAGCCATTAATCAATGCAAAACTCTTGGCAGGGGGCTAATTGATTTGCGCTCTCGTATTTGAATTCGCATTCATGCAACCAGACGTGGCAACATGGACCCACATTTATTTGCTTGGGCTTCCTACAGCACAGCTAATGCGGCAAAATAAATTTGATTACCTAATTGGAAACCAATAAATTTGAATAGCTGACTGCTAAGGTCTATTTGTCTACGACTCAATATGTGTGTGTGCTGAATGTGTGTGTGTGTGTGTGTGTGTCTGTGTGAGGGTGCTAGTGTGCGTGGGTGTCAAATTTATGACGAATAAACTGATAAATGTTTAAGGTGTTGCCAAAGGAAATCAAATTAACATAACCCAGTTGTCAAAACAAGTCGGAGGCATATGTGGGAAGGAGACTTGAAGTGGACTAATACTTAAATTTAAATAAAGTTTAACTACTAAACGTAATAGGATAAGACAATCAAATTCCATTTTTCAGTCAAATCAAGATATGGTATCTCTATAGAACATATACCTTTTAGCTCATATATGATGAATTTTTATGTAATATATGAGGATTATTTTCAGATGATATATAATTTGTTAATAAAACTCGAATGTCTACTATAATGTCTAAAATCCTTCTGTTAAATTTATATATTGAGTTGAATGTTCTCGATAAGCTATAATGAATATGAGGTTATATGACAATTATTTTCATTTGATAAATAATTTGTTATGGGATTATACGTTAATGTAATGTATACTATAATGTCTACAATCAATCTGAAGAACTACATATATGATTTATATGGTCTTATGATGAATTGAATGTTCTTTATAAGTAATATGATTATAAAAGTATATATTATAGATGGGAATTATTGTTTGTTATAGGATTAAAAGCTTATCAAACTCTAATGTCTACTATAATGATTCCAATAAGCTTTGTACAATTCATTATTCTTACTTCACATATGAGTTATATATGTATATATTGATGAGTTGAATGTTCCCTATAAGCAATGTTATTATCAAATTATATTTACACATAATATATACAGATTATTTACAATACAATTATGTACCCCGGCTGGACTACTCACACTTGATCTCAATGGCCAAACCATACTTGAGCCTCTCATTATAGACCGCTACGCACTGCCCGAAGACCTCCATGTCCGGCTCAATTAGAAGGTTCGCATCCAGCTCCGCCAGGCAGCGCAATGTGGACTCGAACTGTTGCAGCCCAAACTCCATCAGCTGGCGTGTGGTGCGATCGTTCTTCCATAGGAAGTGATACGGCTTCCAGCGTTTGATGTAGGTTTGAATCTCGGGCTTAATGTTCTTGGTGCAGCTGGAGAGCTGATTGAGTGCCTTAGCCACCTCTTTGTTGTCCATGATGGCCGAGTAGAAGCTCTTGAGCATGTACGGCATCTGGGGTCGCTCCTCGGAGGCCAGGCAGTAGATCTTGCGGCGTCGATTCTTGGAGCCACCAGCGGCATCCGTGTGATTGCGTCCGACGCGCGGCTGCACCGTCATCGAAACTTGCTGCGGTTGGTAAGACAAGATTTTTGAGAACATTGCGAAGCTATTTAACGGTGTGGTACGAACCGGCGGATCCTTGCCGCTGGTCCACTGCGCCACACCCTTCGCAATGCCCGTGATATTCTTGCCAGCCGTCACCAAAATGTCCTGCAGCTCGTCCAGACTCGGTTTGATCACCACATTGGGTATCTGCAGCTGCGCGTGCAATGCAAATATCGGCTTCTTCAATGCCGTCTCATTCTCATCGGCGATGAACCGACGCCGCAGAGTGTCCAGGGCCGCGCGAATCACCTTGATCAGCACATCGATGACCTTGCGGCTGTAATAGCGGCGCATCTCGACGACAGCATTGCAGACCATGTCCTAAGGCAGACCGGGAATATATTAGCTACTCTATATGCTAAGCAATTTCTGCGTCCACCTGCATGCCCTTGGGCAGACTGTCTGTGGTGGATAACAGCGTCAGCGGATTCTCAAAACAGGACCACAAAATGCTCCAGTCCTGCTGTTGACCGCCAGCCCCTCCACCCGATGTAGCTCCACCTGATGCATTCGCCGTTGAAGCTCCAGCTGCACCGCCTTCCTCCGCCTTGCGTCCACCCGATGCGGACTGGTCGCCCTTGGGCGTGGCTATTGAAGAGAGATTTGCATACATTGAATCGAGTTGAGCTGCATAGCAATTGCAGGACTTGCCGTCGAACAAGGTAACCACATCATCGCCAGCAATCTCCTTAAACGTCTCCGTTGCCTTGTCTACCAAACTGAGAACTTCCTCCACTGCCTCCGAGACCATCTGACTTTTCCGATTGAGCTCGATGGCAGCTTTTCTGTGGGTGACAAAAGGAATTTTAATAATATTTAGACAGTTGCAATTGCTGATATAATGCTTAATAGAAGAGCAAATCAAATACGAATACTTAGGTAAACTTGATGTGTGCACATGAAATCGCATTTGGTCTGATTAATGTTGAAGCTGGGGTGCACAGAACAACACATACTCGCACACATTCCTTTATATGCAGATCAAGCTTTGTATCTATGCAAATGAAAAATCTCATACATAAATTAAAATTGATAAATTCAATAAATCACACAAAAGCTGGCAAAGTCAACCGCAGGCAGCTAACTTGATGGCAAAGTTCAAGCGAATCTTGTTGCCACATGCCACAAACACACACACCACACACACACACACACACACACACACACATACATACATACTGGCATATACACATATTCATAGCTGGCAGGTAACAAATTTACCTGCATGCCTCCTCGCTGCGCTCCAGAAATTCATCAACTGTCCAGATTTCATCGTCTGCAGCAGGAAATAAATGTGCAAAGTTTTCGAAAAGCATAAAATTAAATAGAGACCCAAGTGGGCTCCAGCAATTAGAAGGGGGGTCACACCTGCTGGCAATATCTGCAGCGACACCTCCTGCATCCACATGAGCACGTTGAGTATGCGATTCGAGTAGATGTCGTGCACGCGCGCCACCAGCACTTCGAAGGTCTCAATGGCCTGCTTGCAGCGGTCATAGAATTGAGTCCAGTTCTGGTTGGTCCACTGCATGAAAAAAACGGAACGGAACGCAACGGAAGTGCGATTGTCAGTGACAGAGAGCGTCAGTGAGCAGACTGTGACTCTTACATTGATGGTATGCAGACCCGGCTTCAGCATGGCCGTCAGACGCACCAGCTGGGGCAGGAACAAGGGACGCACCTCCAGCTTGACAGCCTTGACCGTGGACAAAAACATTTTGATAAGGCTCTACGGAAATAGGAAAAAATTAACAAGTAAGAGACGAACTGTGAGCAGTTAAAGCTGGCTCGCCTTACATTCAGCGAGTCCTGTATGGTGATGAAATACTGATGGCGACTCATCAGCGTGGCAGCCACAATGGGCAGCTCGATTTTCAGCTTGGCCAGCATCTTGGCCTCGCGAATCAGCAGAGGAATTGTGGGATGCAAGTTGACAAACAAACGATCGCCCTGTAGACAGAGCAGCGGCTGCAGCAGGCAGGCATCGGCCACACTTATGTCCTGATCCAGCCAAATGGAGACTATTTCATCCTCATACTCCTGCAAGACGCCCATCACATTGTTGAAGCGCACATCCAGATCTCTGGCTAGGGGCAGTGTGCTGAGCACTCCATGATCCATGACGGCATCCATCAGCTCCGATAGATGCAAGCGCAAGGCGCGACACCAGTGGATTCGCCCAGCCATGGGCGGAAAATTGCGAGCCAGAGGCGGATCATCGCGCTGCCGGCGAAAGGTCTTCAGTATGCGGTCCACCTCTTTCTCCACATAGCGCAGTATGCGAGTGTACTTCTCGTCCATGCGGGTCAGCGGTATCTTCTCGCTGACCTTCTCGAAGCGCACCAGAAAGCGAATGCACTGAGGCGTCTCCCACACCGTGTCAAAGTCTCGCTCGATCAGTGTGGCAATCGTATCCTTGAGCGAATCCGTTTTGCTCATGAATCGATCGAAGTCGTCATTAAAATCTGCATTGCGATGATCCAGGTAATCGTACTTCTTGGATGTGATTTCCTTTTTGGCCTCCTCGAAGTGATTGGAGGCATCCTCTAAGGCCTCGCCTAACAGCAGACCCTCCAAGCGGCGCTCAAACAGATGATTGTAATCGTCAATCAGATTAAACATATTTATAATTTTCGACAAACGCTCGCAGAACGTGTCGAATTTGCCTAAAGAGAAAAACAATTAAAATATCCTTTCATTTATAATACTCTTGCTCACCCACCAAATACAAAGTTTTCGGAGAATCCAAATGGAGTTTGATGCGGCAAAAATGGCTGCTCTCTGACTGTATAATAGGTCTCATGGTAAATATGATTCAGTTTGATGCAGTTGCTCAATTTGGTGCGTATAAGAGTTCGATCTTGAGACCAAATTGTTTCCTTGCAGCGACAAGTGATGTAGGACTTGCATGTCTCAATCATTTGATTTGTTATCTATGAAAAATAATTATTATAAAACTAATAATTAATATAAAATTTATTATAAATTTATTATTACAAAATTATATGTTTAAAAAGATCGTATTTATATATGTATATGTATTTGTTTTTTTTTTTTTTATTTTATTTATTATTATTTACTTTATTATTTATTTACTTTTCTTTTTTATTTATTTTATTTTTCTAGATTTATTATATATTCACATGAAATTAATTATACTTATTGGTGTATATTTATTTAAAAATATTCTTCTACATTTAGAGTGCAGTTCTCATATTTAATTTATAATTAATTTAATTTTATAATTATATAATTTATATTTATGCACTTTCATTAGGGCATGAAAAAGGCAAATTTTGTATTACAAAACAAACCCCTCAAAATGTATTTGAATTAATAAACTGCAATATCTAAATTTATTACAATTTGGAGCTTTGAGCAGCTATTTGAGTGCTCAACCGTCCAACCATCTCATTATTTATTGTAAATAACTGATTTGACACGTCCGTACAATAGACCAAAAGGTCAGCGGACAAATAATATCCTGAAAGCCGCAGTGGTCCCTTGGCAATATCGAGAGGTAAGTAAACTCGAAGCGCAAAGGTCGCAGGAAAACAATCAATGCGGCATCCTGAATCAAATTGACAGGTTTTCAGCCAAAGTAAGGGCCAATAGGAATGGCAGCATGAACAACAATTTCAATACGCAATGCGATTGAGAAAAGTGCACCTAAGTAAATGCAAAAAGCATTTCAGTTTACATTATTTTTAACTAACAAATATAAAAATAGTGCGAAAACAAAAGGAATTCGATTTCAGGTCCTTGCACTTACCTTAACCATCAGCGCCGAAGTCCGCTCCGAAGTGTTGTAAAATTGGGAGACACTGTAGATCAATCGCACCGTCTGCAAGAGACTCAATATGGACTCCTTCATGCTGACCGGATCGTCCAGATATAGCGAATGGCAACACGTTTCCATGGCCTGGATGAACTTGGAATTGTCACGCGCCTCGTTGTAGCAGAAGGTTATTTTGCGATCGGTTTCCTTCCACTGGCGCATAATCCTCGAACCGGCTAGGAAGAGACAGTGCAGTGTGAACTGCACTTCCTTGTCCTGCAGGTGAGCCAGCAGTTGGGAGAATTGAGCGCCTCGCTTCTTCCAGTACTCCAGTTCGTCCTGGGGTCCACTGTGATCGTTCTCCTTGCGCAGCTGCTCGCTCTCGCCCAGAATCTTGAGTATGCCCTTTGACCAGTTGTTCACACGCTCCTCCAGCTGTGCGCAAAACTCCTGATTCTTGGCCATGTCCTTCACCTCATCGACCACAACGCAGCCATCGAACATGTCGCACCCATCGGCAAATACGTTATAATGATCACAGACCTGCTCGCAGACACGCAACGCGCTGCAGAAGGATCGCAAACCTGGCAAGAGCTGGCCCTTGATAAGTCCGCAGCTCACATCCTCCTCATCGCCCTCGAGGCTGGGGAAGGCCAACGCCTGCATAAACACAAACTCCACAATGCGCTCGATGGAGGTGACCAGGCCAATATTCTTGGCATCGATGACGCCACAGTATCTATTCGAATGAACGAGACGGCAGGCGAAAATATTCAATTACCAATACCCTCCAGCAGGGTGGATGGGAATTTATATATGTGTGGGTGTGGAAGTGTGTGCATTGCATAAATCCCCGATAATCCATGTGCCAACAAATAAACCTTAAATTGGCTATTCTTAGATAACAGTTTTTGAATTTGGCCAACAAAAGTGAAACTTATGAAAGATAAATAGAAGCGCAAACTGAATCTAAAAACAAACAACGAGAGTAGACGACTTAATGATACCCAGTAAGTAGTCAATTTATATTTGTTTAAAAATCTGCAGCTGAACTACATAATTGATCAGACTTGGATGTCGGAGTGAGCAAGCAAAAACCGAACGTAACCGATGGGAATATACACTGGAGCCACATAGTGTAAATGAATATACCCCATTTGCAATAATAACAGGGAATATATTACTTCAGCCACTTACAAATCCTTTTGAAAGCCCTCCTCTGGCAGCTGCTTAGACGTATTCACGCGAAAGATATAAATACAGACTCCAGTAAAGGCGCAGGTCCAGCCATCAGTTAGAAATAGTTTCTTCTGCTTGGGCGGAGGCAATCCGCTGGGCGAGGCGCCACCTAAAAGAGCAGGCGTATCATTTAGATTAGGGAATATGGGCATATATTATAGAGCTAGCATACCCTGTGGCGTCTTTGAGCTACTCGATGCCATGCCCGTACGTGACGGTCCCGGCTTATTGGCATCCACCACGGGCTGCGGCTCCGGCTCATCCACCTCTTGATAGAACCAGAGTAACTTGTTTTTCATATTCGGCAAAAAGAGCTGATTGATCTCATCGAGCTGCGAATTTATAAAAATAATCTATATGATTCGTTGCCATTAAAGCTAGTTTAAAATGCGCTACCATATCCCCTTCGAATATATAATCCATGAGCTGATGCCGCGGCAGCTGCGTCGCATCGATCAGCAGTTGGAAGGTGAACTCCAACCGAGGATCCATTTCCCCGCGGCGAGCTTTGCGTTCGCATTCTTCGCGCCGACGCTGCGCTTCGTCCGGGTCCATGGCCATAGTTTTATTTGTTTTTATGAAAGGTCCAATAAATGGATCATATATATATTGTCCGATATGCAATCCGTTGAACCGTTGAAGTACCATAAAAAACGCGCAGTAAAAATTTAGCAGGTGCCGCAGAATATTATTCATGTTTTTATTAATTATATTTATGTGTTTAATTTGTCATTAACAATTTTTAATAAAATAAATATTTTTTATACGATTTATTTTTCATCATATTTATTATTATTATTATTTCATATATTTTGTAATATAATTTATTTAGTTAATATTTTTATTTTAAAGAAATTGTTATATTATTCACACATTTTTTTATTTTTTGTGAATATAAGTTTATTTATTTATAGTTTTTCGCCAAAATTCAAAAACGGGGAAAGACCAAAAATATATTAGTTTAAAAAATAATTGTGTTGTTCTCTTTTTTTTTTTTTTTTTTTTTTTGTGCAGATTAAGTGCCGCAATGCGTTCAAAAGTAAGTAAATATATTTATGCAAAATTCAAAACTACTTACAGCAAGATTTGCCATAACAACAACTAGAACAACTTTTACTTTCAACTTTTACTTTCAACTTTTACTTTTGCTTTTACTTTCAACTCTTACTTCAAAAGTGCAGCTAGAAAAAAAAAGAATAATAATATACGTTGTCTCAAAAAACAAACAATTATCTATTGTTTAAGGTTGTTGTGTGTATAGCTAAATTATAGTTTTAGTTATTGAAAATTCGAGTTTTTTCTGCAAAGAGAGTGGAGCATTCCGGAAATGGCATTACAAATGTGTTTCGAAACAAAATTATAAAATATATAATAATAATAGGTTGATTTATATATACATATACATATATACAGACAAATATCGACAGCTTTATATATGTATATATAAATATATTTATTTACATATGTATCTAATACGTTAGCCAAATTCCTTATTAGCTCGGTTCAACTACAGCGCATAACCTTATAATGTAATATACAAATTAATTTTTTCGATTTTTACACCAGTCAAAGGGTTACATAATCAGCCAACGAGTACAAGGCGCTAAGAGGTTAATATTACAATTTGTACTGAAGCAATAGTTATTTATAATAATTTTGTGACAAATTTAATTGCCCACTAATTGGTTAATTAGTTAGTTGGTTGTTGGGTTTGGTTTAGTTTTGCTTAATCGTTCAATTGGCACCTGTAAAATGTCTCCTTCGTCCTCCTCCTCTTCTTCGTCCTCACTAGCACTGCCTGCATTCGCACGCATTGCCAAAACATGTTCCACCAATTTTTTCTTTTGCACAAACATGCTGTCAATAATTTCACAGAATAAAAAACAAAATGTAAATAATTTTATAAATTTACTATTTTTGCAATTCAACGTTCTATCCCACAGCTATTATGCACGACTATGAAAATCAATGCAAAAACTTTATTGAACAAACAAAGTCGCACCGAAATCGAATTTCGCGCCGGTCGTCATGGCAACAAAAAGTCTCCAAAGCGACTGTCATGATCACTTTTGGCGCCAAAACTCAAACTATTTTCATAGCCGCTGGGATATTTACTAACACATTCATCCAATTAAAAAAGATTTGTAAAATTAACACATCTACATAGTTAACAACCATTTTAATATCCGTTATATACAGTATTTTTGTTTTGGTAAGTTTTTCCGAACTCTATCCTACACTGAAACATCGATTGGAAAAGGCTTCGATATTTATACACATCGATACACAGTCTTGAATACATCATAACAGCGATAGGTCTGTTAAATTTAAATATGCAAGTAGTTTTTTTTTGTATTATTAATAATGTCGTATTATTGGTACCATATTATTGCTTTAGCTTACACATATCACGTCAATATTTATCGCGAAAAGAAGCCAATCCCGCTTCAATAAAATAAATAATTTTAGTAGCTGTTAACTTAACAGTGACAAATGAGAGCAAAACGATATGAACTAGATGAACAAAAATTTGTTCGCTCAGTTGTGTGAATCGCTCCGTCGAGCTGAATGATTCGATACAACTTTAATCCAGACGCGTGCTGTTCTTTATACAGAAAAATTGTGGAAAAGTGCCGAAACAATTAAATTAGGAGACTAGTAACAAATTCTAAATACCCAAAATAGGTAAGTTATGCGTTTAACATATGAGTGTAACAAAATGCTGTATAATTAAAGCAGTAAATCGTGTAATAAACGTGTCTGAAAAATAAAACTACGGCAATGGAAAAAATCAAAATGGCGTAAGCGGTGCAAAAAAGGAATGAGCAAAAAGTAGCGGCATAAGAGCCAAACAAATATTGTAATAAAGTATATACATCTGTAAATAATATATTAAAATATAATTTTTGTATGCATATATTTATGTTTATGTATTTTTGTGCTTCCGCTTCCCGGTTACCTCATTGACAGAGTTGCCGCCATCTGAATCAGCACCATGTCGAACACAGATGTGCAGTACAATCAAGGCTTCAATCAGAATCAGGACAATAACGAGGATTATAATGATGACAATGACCAGCAGCAAGAGGATGACGACCAATACGATAACGATCAAAACGATGGCGACGACGACTCAAATGTGAAGATCGGAAGCGTTGGCGAGAGTCCCAAGTTTATAAGACTACGCGGTCTACCCTGGTCTGCAACGCACAAAGAGATTCTTGACTTCTTGGTTAACGTGGAAGTGCTTAATGGATCGCAGGGCATTCATCTCGTTACAAGCCGACTGGATGGCAAGAATACAGGCGAAGCCTATGTCGAAGTTGCCAGCCAAGAGGATGTCGAAGAAGCACGAAAGCTAAATAAAGCTAGTATGGGTCATCGATACATCGAGGGTACGTCGAAACCAACAATTAAACTTAAGACGATATTAAATTGTTATCCTTATGCAATTATAGTCTTCGTGGCAACGCCCAAGGAGGCAAAAGAGGCTATGCGCAAAACAGGCGGTCATGGTCATGCCTTTGTTGTGAAACTACGTGGATTGCCCTACGCTGTCACAGAACAACAGATCGAGGAGTTCTTTACCGGTAAGACCATTACCTGATTCTGGCGTCAAGTCTCTGTTTTGATTTGCATAAATTTAGCGGGCAGAGAAGAACTCACTGATTCCAATGCATGTGAAAACATATTTATATTTATATATTCATATATGTATTTTAATAGATATACATATATGTTATACTTATATGTATATTTCTATACCATTGAGCTATGAATTGACTGTTAGTCTTGGGCTCCATCTAAGTTGTATACCCAAACGTCTGGGGTGTTAGCATCCAAGGACCAGGGGTCGTTAAATGCTCACACATCAAGAACAATACATTATCCATCAAATTTCCATTTTACACACACACGTAACATTAGTTTTTGTCTAACCCAGTACAAACATTTATTTCATAAATGTATTTAGGATTGTTAATATAACCAATATATTCCAATCGATTAAATCTATAATAATGTTAGCTTTTTGTTTCTTATATTTATTTATCTGATAAATATTTATTAACAATAATGCACAATCAGTCTGCAAGTCAAAAATATTTATTTCCAAGTCGTTTCTCGCTTATGTATTTTTGAAAATGCCATCCTTCAAATTAGGTGGCCTACCAGGAACTCTCAAAAGTTCTTTGTGAGCAACAACAAAAAATAAGACAAGCACCACTTCTCTATAAAACAAAAAATATATTTTTGATATCGCCCACTCTTTCTTTCTCTGTATCTATCGTTAACCTTGCAATACATATATATATGTATATATATATCACTATATATTTGTATAAATCTTTGTTGGTTATCGTCATGGGCAGGGTTGGAAATCAAAACGGATCGGGAGGGCATACTTTTTGTTATGGACAGAAGGGGTCGTGCAACTGGGGAAGCTTTTGTTCAGTTCGAAAGCCAGGATGACACTGAACAAGCCTTGGGCCGAAATCGGGAAAAAATTGGGCACAGGTGGGTCTCTTACACATCATTTATTTACCAACTACAACAGCAACAACAACAACATCGAAATACATTCAATGGTAACATGAATAAATAAAATTAAAATGTCTTTAAATTGTTGCAATCTTGTCAGCAAATTAAAGCAAAATGCTAATTTTTATACGTTCCTATTTCAGTAAAAATATATTGTTTTGAGCAACAATTACATTGTGCATATATATCTAGTTTATATATAGAGCACAGGCTATGGGTGCAAACGAACAACAGATAACGCCTTATTAACCAGAGAAATTCTTTGATAAGCTATATACATGCTTCTATTTAACATTCCTATATCCAATTGTCTATTCTTGTAAAGGATAAACATGAATAATAATATGGAATAATATGTTTTTAACCATAGTAAACCTCTCTATCTATTTGAATCTCTTGACTGATTAAGTCTCTTATTCTCTAGACTATTTGAACTAAAGTTCTTTTATGATTTTTTCTTTTTCAATGCTCCTAGGTATATTGAGATATTCCGCAGCTCCATTGCTGAGATGAAGCGAGCCACAGGCGGCGGTGTCGGTGGACGACCAGGACCATATGATATACGCGACCGCGGTGCCAATCGTGGTGGAAACGACTTTGGTGGACGCAATGGTAAGTGTGAACCATGCGACCCTTAAAATGGGTCAGTCCAAACTCAGCTGAAAGCATATTTATTTTTAATTGTATAAAACTAATTTGTTGCTTGCTCCGATTCACTCCTATCATAAATGATATTTTATATATAGCATTAGTGACTAATGTTTGAATGAACCATTCTCTATTTGCAGACTGGGGCAACAACAGCAACTTTGGTGTGGGCGCCAATAATATGCTGGGCTTCAACAATTTGCCCAGTTTAATGAACTCGGGTAATTTTGGCAATAACTCCGGTGGCGGAGGTGGTGGAGGCGGCAACAATGGCAATTTTGGTCAAAACGCCGGTAATTTTGGCAATTTTGGTAACGATTTTGGCGATTTTAACAATTTTGGAAACAATCGCAGCAGCAACAATGGCAACAATTTCGGTAAGTCGGAACAAACATCTGTGGAAAATCAGAGCAGTTCCAATAAATTCAATAATTATCTGGTCATTTTGGTTTAATTTAATTTCTAATTGCCATAATAATTGAAATCTATGAAAATTAATTAAGCTTTATCTAGGCCCAGCTATTTCGTTTGACTCCCTCACAAATCTCTATTCGGTGTCGGTGCAATTTTGTTTTAATTGAATCTAGTCACTGCTCTTAGAATTCGTTACTCACTATATTAACTAATTCTAAATAACTGAGTCAAAATGTCGTCTATTCTCAGATATGCCAGGAAACTTTGGCAATAGCGGCGGTGGTTTTGGTAATTTTGGCAACAATTCAGGTGGCGGTGGCGGAGGTGGTTTTAACAGTGGAGGCGGTGTTGGTGGCTTCAACAATGGGGGCAGCGGCGGTGGTTTCAACAATGGCGGCAACTCCGGCGGTGGCTTCAACGGAGGTGGTGGCGGCTTCGGCAACTTTCCCAACAATTCCGGTGGTGGCGGCTTCAACAGTGGCGGTGGCGGCTTCAATAATGGTATTGGTGGCTTTAACAACGGCGGTGGCGGCTTCAACAATGGTGGCGGCGGTTTTAACAACGGCGGCTTTAACAATGGTGGCAACTTTGGATCGGCCGGTGGCAACTTCGGACCCATTGGAGGGGGTCGCAACAATGATGTGGAATATTACACCATTCATATGAGAGGACTACCCTATAATTCATTCGAAAATGACGTATTCAAGGTGAGTGTTAAACTCCGAACAGCTGTACGGATCTTTCAAGCTAATATGCTTTATTTTATATGACAGTTCTTCGATCCCATACGCCCGGCCAACGTGCGCATCAACTACAATAAGAAGGGCCTGCACAGTGGAACCGCTGACGCCTACTTCGACACGTATGATGATTCGCAGTTGGCCATGAAGAGGCATCGTGAGCAAATGGGCTCCCGCTATATTGAACTCTTCTATGATGGCAAAACTCGCGGCGGTGTTAATGTCGGTGGCGGCGGCTCGGGCGTTGGAGGCGGCAGTGGCGGTGTCGGCATTGGAGCTGGCAATGGTGGTGGCGGTGGTGGTGGTGCCGGAGGTGGCGGTGGCTTCTCTCGACGTATTTAAACGCTTCCTTTTACATTAATTCCATAATTTTTCATATGTTAATGTAAACGCAAGTATTTTATAAGTTTGTGGGCCACATTTAAACGGCGGACAACTATCGAACGCACCATAGCAGATACCACAAGGGGCAGAGACCATGTCGCTTGTGAAAAGAATTGGGATGTTTCAATTCTAATGAAACCACTCACACACCCACATACACGCATATTTTAAATAATTTAAGCAAAAATGTATCTACAATCTAGACGGCCCCCGTCCCTCAAGTAGGAATATAACAAGACAAATGGAATAGGAACAAACAAATGTCAATTTTATTTTAATTTCTGAATCAATGATCCTGACATGACAACAACAAAAAATTGTAAACAGCTATTATACAATAAAATTTATAAACCAACAAATAAATTTGCATTTAATGATAGTCTTGATTGAACTTATAGATAGATATAAGATGTAGTAGTACACGTACATTTATTCATATTGTATAATATTTAGAGTGATGATACGATATGAAGAAGTTCTAATTATATATAAATAAGGACTTGAATTTGTAGCACTCGTACTATACAATATTTATGTGGATTGTATTGCTTTGTATATATAATATATAAAAACTACTGCCTGAATCAGTTCATTAATTTTCATATTTCGAAGCCCAAATCATACTAGCCTGATGTTAGGTCTCATCTAAGCATTCTTTTTTTTTTTTCAAATAAATATTTGCCCACAATTGAAAAGTATCGTGGCACGATCAACTTGGCGAAGCAAGTACAATTTCCCAGACAGTACCAATTATAGGTATATATACTATAGCAATCCAGATCAGCAACAGATCATACTATACACATACATGCAATACTGTAGACTTGGTCAACAAACGTCGCGGCAGTTGCATTATTGTGGCGATCGCGCGCGCATTCCGCAATTCTAAAATTCTACGGAAGCCGACGCGAAGGGGCAAACAAATTGCAATTTCGTTAAACGTCGCCCATAAATTGGTCGAGCGCAAGTAAAAACAATTGTTAATACAGTAGAAATAAGTATATACTCATACATAATGTGGAATATCTAAAGCAAATACGGTTTATTTATTGTAGCGCCGTTAACATTGCAAAAGGCAAAAAAAAAAGTGTCAATTCAAATAGACTGTTATTGTTTTTTCCATCCGCTCTCCAGGTGAGAAATGAGGCAGGGAAAAATATGCTACCATGTAACACAAAATAAAATATATAATATTTCGAGATCTACTTCTAATGAATGGAAGTGTTAAAACGAATGTCAGTTGGAAAACATGAGCGATATTCCCTATATTACGGTCAGAGAGAATATTACAAAAAAGTGGATTACTCTCCAATATATAAGAAACAACATTAGAATGTAATGTATGCAAATTTTTCTTAGCTTTAAAATTAAAATTTTGTTAGTTTGAAAAATATATATTTTAAAATACATACTTATACTTACTGTATGTGTGTGTACATATACTAGAAGTATAATAGTTGTGGTTGTGTATTTAAAATATATATAAATTCCAGACATAATGTATGATAAAGTATTTATTGCTAATACTTAGTACAGTCGACATATTTCCACTATATATTATATATTGCATTAATCATATTTCTAGGAATTTTACGCTATTACAAATACAATCTTAATCCAATTGACGTTAGCGAAATTAAATTGATCTCATAACACATTTCACTTTCTTCTACCTAAATAAGTATACTATTGGTATCTCTGTAATGTCAGATAGATAAGTTGCGCTTAAGCGACAACGTCAATGATAATTTTCGCTAATTATATGTCAATAAAATATGTACGAGACCCGAAATAGATAATGCCGTCACATACCAGACCGTAAAAAGAGGTCTATCAAAATTCTGATCACACTTGGAAGATCTGCTTTTGTTCTTTCTTGTGGGTTGGGTGTTTTATTACTATCAGCCATTTTAAATGGTGGGCATAATAAATTCACGTGACAAAAGAAGGAGATATGAACATCTTTACATATACCCAAAAATTATAACGCTCTAATCAGCAATATCTATTTGCCAGGTTATTTATGCGCTTCACGATGCGACAACAGACGAAAACTCAAACTCAATTGTTTGACTTTTTTGCCTTTATCTGATTGTTGAGGCGTGTGTGCAAAGTTTATTTATGAAAGTACTCGTAATTTATAAGTCAAATCGTATCGTGTTTAAGTTAGCAATTTCATATTTAAATATGTGAAAGCACGATAATCCAGCACGAGTAAAGCTTAAGATTCACATAGACAGTTTACGGGACATTAAATCAGTTTACTATGTAGTCGATATTTATAATATATATCATTTCTTTCACATTCATAATATAAAATATTTATTCTAAATTTTATATTTATTTCTTAAATATTGAATACGAATTTTGGGTTTTTGGTTGGGCTAATATATAGTCTTTTAGAGATTTTTATTTTTTCTACAAAATTATTATTAGTATTTATTTTTAAAATTTTTATGTTATTATAATATGTTAAATAAAATTTTGCTTGAAAATTGCCTAAAGTTGTCTATTATTATAAATTCTATTTAACATATATCAATCATAATAATAAATATTTGCGCATCGTCTCTCCTCCGAATGAAACGCACGTACTATTATTTAATGTGACAATTATAATAACAATAAAAATGATTGAAATTTACACAACAAGCGTGAAAATGTGACTATATGGAACATTTAGAAATATGGTCAAGCTGTAAAATTTAACTATACGAATTATAATTCTGAATACGGAGCACTAATATGCAAAAATGTAATTAATCGTAGCATCATTAACTGTAGGTGTAATGGCATCGGTGGTGATAGTAGCTATAATTGTAGCTGTAAAGCACAATTATCAGTTGGGATATCGAAGATTTTATGCCCTTGTGTGGGGTGTTAATTAATGTGCTGAGAACGGATGATTCGATTTCAGTTAGTATGGAAATAAAGCGAATTTATGGCAGCAAATTAATTTGAAAATTGTTACACAAGTCTATATTGCTGACAATTCAGCAATATAGCGATTCGATATTAATTAGTATAGATATAAATAATATGCATATATCGAAGTTATGGCAGCAAATTAATTTGCGAATTGTTACACTCATCTAGGTTAAATTCGAATGCCGTTTGTTAAATGGAATAACTATAACAAAAATCCCCGACATTTTTTCATTATACAAAACCCCAATAATTTCACCCATTAAACAAAAACAAGTTGTTTAACTATGCGAAAGTCTGAAAATTTTTTCATTGGGACAGGTCTAGAGCTACTATATATGTATGTATATATTAAAATACATATATTCATTCTCTTATTACGTACGCCAGATTTATAAAAATGGGAGTAAAAGAACATGTATTCTTAAGTTAATGTGTATAAAATACCTCAAATAACATACATAAATAATTTAGCAATACGAATTTCACGACGAGCGAAGTGAAATTTCCGACGAACGCGAATGAAATTCGAAGTCAATTCGAATCAGAGAGGCAATGGGTGTATCAAAATTTGCTCGAATGCAAATCAGCTGATCAGCAACGTCATCAATCGAAACGGAACGAGCTGCCGAACTGTCCGAAGGTGATAACCGGGTCCGGCAGCAACCAAACTACCCAACAACAACAACAACAACGATGACAGCCGCAACAACAACAGCAACAGCAGTAGCAGCAGCAGCAGCAGCAACAGAGCTAGCAGCACCGGCGACGACGACGACGACACCGGCAGTCAATGTCAGAACGCGAAACGGCGGCGTTGACAACGGAGCTGCTCTAGAATCGCTCTGCCAGCTCGGGAAACTTTCAGCTAATACGCAAAGTGAACGTGGCTAATAGCATAACAAAGCAAATTAACCGAATCAATCAAAGCGTCAATCAAGCGGAATATGCGCACTCACAACAACAACAAAAACAACAGCAACAGCAAGTGTCTTGGGCAACAGCAACAACAATAGAAATGAACAAATTAAAACACGCGCTCAACAGGTGACACAGGTGCGATCAAAGGGTGGTGCAGAAGAGGGGATTTCGAATTACGAGCTTTGCACAGTTTTCTATACCCCGCACAATTGGCTTCATTGTTGTTATTTTAATTATATTTAAATACCAGTAAATTATGTACCGTGTAAATCATTTCGAACAAATCTAAATGATTGTATTTTATATACATTGACATGCAAGCCCATTAATGTGTATCTAAATTACAACTAAATATTAAACACAAGTCTTTTAACATTTCTAAGTCATGTCATTCCACTCAATCTTTTTTAAACTAGAAAATTCCAACACTTCAACTTGTGCAAAGCAAAAACAAAATCAGTCTACCCTGAATTCCTACTTTCAACTGGTTCAAAAAAAAAAAAAAAGAAAATACTCTACATATGAGTGTTTAGTAAAGCGGACTTGTTAGGGCTCAAGAGTCAGCTTAACATACAGATTGTTAAAAATCTTGAAGAGCTTTTTAATTTTTAAATTAAATAAACTTGAATCTTGAGCAGGCACTTTTATATGCCTATCGGACATTCCCATTATAGATCACTCATAATAGGAAACGTAAAATGATCGCACTCAACTAATCGACTAAAAACTAACCGCAAATCTGGCTGTTAATACGATTACAATAAAAAGCAAGTAAATAAAGTAATAAACAATTAAAAATGAAATCAGCATGATTTACATAAAATATATTTATGAAATACATAAACTATTTTTAGCACCTTGTCAAGTGAAAAAAATAAAATCTATAGAATTGAAACAGTCAACAATAATTTGTTGGATTTTCGCAGTATCATAAAATGAAATATAAGCCGAATGGAGTGAATAATAACATAAAGAAGCAAAAGTATATATAAATATATATATATATATATACATATAGTTAGTATGCAAATGACACAGATTTGAATAATGCAGTTTTTTAATTTTTGTTAAATATATATATAAATAATTCACATTAGCTTCGAAAGCAAAATAAAAATCGAATAAAATTTGAGTGTTTACAGCTCATTATCAGCGCGCTGTTGGATTGAAAAAAATACGTGCAAGTATATAAAAAATATCAAAAATCCAAACTGGCTAAAACCGCTTTACACTTGATTTTCTGCTGTAACGCAAATAAGAACTTTGTATGCAAATGCCAGAGCTAGACATATGTAAGTGTATTTACCCTCGTCGTATAACTGCTAAGTGTTCTGCGCCTGTTTCATAAATCTTTCGAATTTGTCGTCATAATGCTGACAAAAGATTAAGGCATTTTAATAAATCTTCGTAGGTAGGCACGAACTTGCAAGTGTTTGTTTTAATTTTTACAATACAGCGATTGTAAATTAAAGCCAGTTGGGCACTTGGCTTTGAAATTTCTGGATTACTCAGTTTTTGTTATACGATAAGACCATCGCCGGCCTATTTAGTAGGGAAATGGCCTCGTGAGCTCCCTCTAGAGCAAAATAATTCACAAAGATAAAAATGTACTGGAGTTTTATTTTCTCAGCTCTTCTCTACGCCAGGCGATCTCATTTTGAGTAATTAGAGAGTGCTTTAACACTGCTCAACAAGATTCGTATCCTACGATTTTTTGCAAATGAAACAGTTTGAAGACAAATAAGCAGATGATTTCCAAAATACAGTTAGTATTACGAATGAATTTGTCAACACGTAAAATTAATATACTCCAGATTTTGTAAGTGTTCTGAAAACTGTATTTTGCATAGTAAACTATATTTTGCTCTTCGCTAATCCTGTTCAATAGTGTAAACTTCACCAATACAAGTGTACCGCTGCATTATCGCAGCAGCCTTCAAAGCAATGTTCTCCTTAATTCACACTCTCTGCATGTAATCTTTATCATATGGCATTCTCTCTCTTTCACTCTTTATCACACTCTCTCTAATAAGCACAAAACTTGTTTTGCATCCCAATTCACAGCTAATTTACATGTGTGGGCGATCGTTGGGTGTTTAGTGTTAGTAAACTGCAAGAGAGAGACGGAGAGAGAGTGCGGTAAATGGGGGTGGGTATAATGTTTGCTCATGCATAATTTAATTATCTTAGCTAATAAAGCAGCTCATATACAGTTATTTACAATATGCTATTTATTTGTGTATCATTCCAGCCAAAAACAATAAATACACGACCATAATATATTGGCATAGTTAATTAATTCCAGACAGGAAAAACAACAAAACAACAAAAAGAAGAAGCAAAAAAACAAATAATTGTTGCTAATTTCTGTCCGTATTTGGCGTTAATCCAGGGCGCAGATAGCACAGATAGAACTGATAATGAAACTGTGATACATTTGACAACTTTTGTTGTCGTCGTGCCTAATTAAGCCGTCACACACTCAAGTGCGCCACTTCACATAGCTCGGAACACCCCGCCCACAAGCTCGCCCACTATCGCAGTGCCAAACAATAGCAACAACAACAGCAACAAATAGTCGTAGCCGAAGACGAAGAGGAAGAACTATAAGAAGTGAAGGTTTTTACCGGTAACCAGCGACGCCAGCAGCAGCAACAACAACAAACGCGCTGTCAACGCCGCCGTCGGAGTCAGCTGCTCCGCAAACTGAACGCATTTTCGCTTTTGCTCGCTAATGTAATAGTGCGTGTGTTTGTGTGTGTGTGTGTAAAAGAGACTGAGCACGACGCGACGCGTCGCGACGTTGGCTGCACTCCCGCTAAGTGCGCCCAACTTTCTGCAATCGAGAATCGCGGCAGAGCTTGGGATGTGTTGTGACTGTGGCGTTGGCATTGCCGTTGACGTTGGCGCTGGCATCTCTGCCGCTGCAAAGGAAGTCGATCTTGTGACTCGCTTGGTGCAACACAAAAGTGCAGCTAATTGAATTTAATGCACAAGCAAAAGGAATTTGATTTCATTTTCACATGTGACGCATACGCAGAGCCCACAGCAGAGTCAAACGCAATGCGGAAAGAAAGTGCGAGCGAAAAAACAAAGCAAAACGTGAATCTGCACAGTGAATGCAAATCCAAAGTAAACAACGCCAATAAAAATACATAAACAAAAGAAAATCAGTGCAAAGAGTGGAATTCCAGTTACAATACATTAATATTCAAGGCAACAGCATCTAATTGTGATATTGCAACATGTTCAACAAGAGTTCAAACACAAAATCAAATAAAAATGGACCCGAATCTCTGCTCCTCGTGCCCTCGCCGAATCACACTCTGCCCCTGCGCACGTGCTCCAATGCGTCCTCGTTGCGCTTCAATATGGGTCACGACCACGACCACGACAAGAGCCCGGATGGTTCCGAGGAGGGTCTGGGCTATACACACACTCTGGTGAGTTCATGCAAAAAGTGAAATTTTTTAATATAGTTTATATTTTTTATCAATTAAAATATTTATTTAATTTTTTTAATTTGACTGGACATTTTTCAATGTATTAAAAAAAGGGTAAATATTTTAGTATTTACAGCCTCGAACCTCAAAAATCACATTATTAATCTCTGTCCCAGTCGAGCTATGTATACTTTTTATATGCCCGACAGATATGACTATATAGATTTGTAATCTTATTTATTTTGGTTTCCATGCGCGACCACATGACTTTCCAGATCATATGATCTGATTTACGAACACAGATCGAACACATGATCTGGCAGGCTAGGCCAACAAGACAACCAGTTGAACAAAGACAAATATGTATGGCCGCACATGTGTACGAGCGTACTCCAACTGGGTTTCTCTCGCCATACCTGTTGGTTAGACATGACGTATCATATATATTCATATATGTACATATTCATTTTTTGTATAAGTCATATTTATTTAAATTTGGCAAGGGGTTCCCCCAGCAACAAAATAATTCAACCGTTTTAAATATATTGTAGTAGTAAAAGTATCATATCTTCGGAATTCCAAACATATAGGATGTATATACTTATAGTGTATGTATATTTAAATATATAGGTATTCTGTCTAGTCAGTCGCATTTTTACGCTGCTTTTGTTTTGGTCTTTCTCTTGCTCTGATCAATATACCCATAATGCTTATATATACCCATAATTAAATACAGACTGTATTTGTGCATATTCTAATATTCTTAAATAAACATATAAATATACATATACATAAATTTGCATCATCGACATGACAAATTAAGTATATAGTAATAATTATATTCAAATTCCCTTTGAAGTGGTTTGACCTTAGCGCGTTGCTTTGATGTGGATGCTGCGAGTGGGTCGTCAGCTTATCTGTTTGCTTTAGAAATCTTATGATTAAGCGTTTGTTGTGTGATAAGAAATAATTAGCATGTGAGAGCTGGTCGCCAAAAATAGCATAAGTATAAAACAAACATTTACACAGAACTCTCTGCCGGCTCTTGAAAGCTGTCAGAGATCTCTTCTCTGGCGATTAACGATTTTGGCACGCGCTCACACGGATCCCAACTAGGAATAATAACTTGTATATATTATTTAAGATAAGGCCTGAGATTTCTTAAAATCTTTTTGCACATTTAGTAAAAGTAAAGAACGATTTTTATACATGAGTACGAAAAGGGTATTTCATCTTCATTCTTGTTAGGTATATATTTTTCGGATTTTTATTAAAATTTGTCCAAAAATTTGCTACTCATAAGTTATTCATAAATTATTTTATACTTTTATAACGTCTATCGAGTTGATTGATTGATTTAGCACAACGATTGCAATTTAGCATTTATCGCCTAATGAATAAACAAAAGTAGCTCGTGTTTATGCCCTGAACCCACTCTGTTTATGTTAACTCAGAAGGAATTGAAATCGGATTTTTAATTACTCGCTCATGCGTTATTTACTTTTTACCTAAGCCTAGTTGATAACGGCTATTTCCGTAGCTCATTTATTATTATTTTGACATTAGTAGGAAAATCCAAATTGCTATTCAATTGTTTCCCAAATGCGCTAACTGTTTTCAGTTGACAATATCATTAATATGGGTATTACTTGGGAATCTTTTTAACTTGCCGACAATTGTATTAATGAAAGGTTTCTTATTGCGCTTCAAAGCTGTTCAAATTCATTTTCAATGTTTACACAAAGTGCAACATTTCTATTTTATATCAAATGAGGAATACTACATGATGACTGCGAGCCGTATAAATAATGTTAATAGTTAATAGTTGTCTTGAGTTGATTGGAGAGTAGAGAATTTTTATCGAAAAAATTAAAATTAATCAAATATGTGGGTTTATCGTATATCATATCGATATTTTATTTGGTTTTAGAGGTTCACAATCAATAACATCAAAATGTTCGGAGTCCATCTGGAGAGACAGCAAATAAGGGCACTTTGTGAACAACACGGCGTATGAGTGACAAAATTGCAATTAACACATAAAATTATATAACAGTCAAATTTGGGAACCCCTTTTACTTATTATACATAGATTACTTAAAAGATTTTTAGAATTTTTAATTTCTTTAAATACTTTATAGTTGTTCGATCATTGATTATAGGGGCTTATCTGGCCTAGGCTCCGTAAGCCATCATCATCAATCAAAAGAACTTCCCTATCGGCAATCACTTTGATTTAGGAGGGGCGACGATTGAGGCGTAAAATCCGAATCGATTTGATTTTGCGGCTGCACTCATTGATTATGAATGTTTATGGTCGATTTATTGTTTAATACAATTAACAATGTGCTTTATTGCAGGGCCTTAAAAGCTGTCGGCAGCTATTTCGCTACCAAACAGTTGGCTCGGGCCATAAATGTGAATTGCATTTGCGATAATATTGAATTCTTGATTCTACTTACATAAGTTTTGAATTTATCTCGAGAATCTGTGCAAATATTACACGATTACGTTATTTGTTAACATTTTTAATTAATTTTTGCACAGGTGTTGTTGTTGCTGCCGTTATTCACGCCTTTATCTTGGCCCGAATATCGGGATTGGGAAGCTGTTGAACACTGAAATCTACGGCTGCGGCCAAACATCTTCCATGATCTTCAGTTGCCCTGGAATGGTGGCCAAGTTCACTTTACTCTGTTGTTGGTTGTGGCTTTTTTTGTTTCCTTATAATTCAAAAACAATAAAATCATGTTAAAAAGTAATCTTAAGGTTTGTCCAATATTCGGAAAATTTAAAGCTAAAGTTTTGTTGACACTAAAAATATACAAATACAACTTATTTATTGAAAAAATTACAAAAATTTATATTAGTTAAACAAAAAATATATTTTGAAATTGAAATTTATTTCTGTAAAATATACAGAATATACAAATATTTGATTTGTAATCATTCGAAGAAAGCAGCATTTAATTTAAAATAAAATGTTGCTGTCTTAAGTATTCGAAAAGATATACGTCCTAAAAAGCAAGTGACCCTTTGGTTTCGTATAACAGTTTCTAATAAATTGATTAATATGTATTTTTGATTTGGTTTCCAAACAACATAAATAATTCACAAATTAGATACAATACTATAGAGAAATACAATAGAGATATCTTAAATATTATTTTGAACTATAAGTTTAAATAAATTTAATATATCCTCCATTTACGTATAGGACGTATACTATGCAAGTAAATCTCTAAGTTTTATATACAAAATGATTTATAGATGTAATGGAAGTGGCAAGCAATTCAATTTTCCCCCTTAATGTGAATTGATGTCATTCTGGGAATGTGCGCGTACAGATATTGAAATAAACTGATATAATGGGATAATAGTTATCGTCCCACCATATGACGCAAAGGTAACTGGAATTATTAGACGAAAATCTCAATTTTTCTAGGCATTTCTCAATCTTATTCTCTTCTCTTATCTTCAGCCGTAGAAAGATTTTGCGAATAGAATTAATATAATAATATTGGAACTAACAAACTTAAACTTAAAATCCTAATTCATATACTATTTTAATGTGATATTCCATTAAACAAAAATAGTAGTATTAGTACTTTTAGACACAAACAAATGAATGATAATATTTTGAAAACAATTCGAAACGAATTCCAAAATTATTTCATTCATCATATAAGATTATTATCAGATTATATGTAAACGATATTATATCATATTTTTCTCCCTCCCTGTTTCTCTCTCTCTCTCTTTCTCTCTCTCTCTCTCTCTCTCTCTCTCTCTCTCTCTCTCGTTGACTTCCTCTATATTTCCCTTTTCTTTCTCCCTCTACATCTGTATATTTGCACTCTCCCTATCTTTATTTTTATACCCTCCTCTCCCTTGCTCGCTTTTTCTCACTCTTTCTCTTGACCCCTATCTCTCTCTCCATCTATCTAAGTATTGTCTTCTGCTTTCTGTGCTTTTATATGACTTTCTCGAATATTCCACACCGTTTCTACAATTTTTGTGCTTTTGACACTTTACTGAGCGACCCACTTCAGCACTGTCGCGTGGACTGAATGATTAAAGATCATTGGATCGTATAATTTGCTAATCTCAAATGTAGGATCTATATTGAATAAGCAATGTTGGGTGTTTGCATCGCGCTTGTTGATCACCCAGTATAATCTGCGACAGAGTATTCAACCTATTTAGGGTTAGGCACATCATTAATGCCGTCATTTGGACAGGCGTCGCACTAAATTGAGCAATTCAATCAAAACCAAACTTTGCACTGGCTCACGACACTTACAGAGCAACAAAAAAAGATAAATCTGAAGAAAGATACATTTGAATCTGAGAAAATGCCGCATAGACAATCACAGACATGTGACTCGGTGCCATGTGCATAATCCACCTACACACGTACATATATTGAAAAAAAAAAAAAACACTTGAAGAGTTTAAAGCAAGATGATGTCGGCGAAAAGTCGACTCAATTTGAGCTGCTTAAGTGACAAGGCACAGTGGGGCAAGATGTAAAGCAAATTAACAAAAAATAATTGATATGCATATATGCATATATAAATACATATGCGAAATAAGCAGTCAAGAATGTGGCTGGTCAGCAGTTTTCGTAGCCTTTGCACCACTGTGCGCCGTGGCATTTTCACTTTTGCTCTAGCCCAGGCGGCACAAATTATTAAATTTATGAAATTTTATTGATGTTTTACACACAAACTTTGACCGCTTGAGTGCGGTTGTTTGTGTTGGTATGCGTGTGTGCTTGTGTGTGTGTGTGTGTGTGTGAGTAGACGGAGGGGATAAGTGCATGTCGGTTCTAAGCACTTGAGACTCTGTGCCACATTTTATGTAGAATCTTGAGCTTAAGCGAAACAATATCGAGACGAGTCTGCCGCAGATTCAGTTCAGTTCTAAACTTGATGCGAGACGCACGCAGCTAAAGATACTTTATCTCACAGATGCAACAGTGCAGAGTTGATACGGGAAGCGCTTAATTAATGCCATTGCTTTAGCAAAGCGAGGATTTCGTTAGCCCTCAAAGGCCTGCAAAGGCCCGCAAAGCCATGGCAATAGCCACGATCGATTAACTAGTTTTTAACCTCGTGCGTCGTATCGATATCGCGTTACTCTCTCTTCAGCTATATTCACCCCACACCCACACAGATATATACATACACAGACACAAGCAGCCATGGTGTACTTTGCCACTCGCGATAATCGTGATCGCAATGGCAAAGCCAAAACCAAACAGCAAGTCGAACGTATCATACACGATGAAGAGTTTGGTGAAGAGAATGTCGAACTGGTCGACTCCGAGTGGGCCGATTTTGAAAAGTTCATTCGTCAGTTGCGCCAGAGACGTAACAGTAACATATCCATGGAGACGGAGCTGCGTCATGTCCAGAAACACCCGAAAATCAAATCGCAGGCATTCTATCCGTGTCCGCCACCAGCCGAAAATGGACCCGATTCTGACTCATCCGATGACGATGATCCGTTTGGATATATCGACACACTTGTAAGCACAATATACATTTCTATATAGCCATCCAGTAGGCATCGATGTAAACGATCGATTAACTCGTATTAATCTATTTAAGTAAGCCATCCGCTGAAGTGATAAGATTTCTTGAACTAGGTGTACCTGGTAACCGAAGCGCCAACAGCGCCTTATCTTTATATCGGATATGAATGGTCTATTCACCCAGCAATTCAATAACAATCTGTCTGCCTCTTGCGTATATATCAGTTATATTGATCTTGCTCACTTTGGCAACGTCTGATGTGTTCAATTATGATACTGACGTAGTGATAGAGCAACAGGGAGAATACAATTGATATAATCATAATAACCATAAATCAACTAAAAATTTCCGAACATTATAGATAAAATCGTACAAAGTAAAACTTTAAAGAACAGAACAGAGGAAAGTCAAACATTGAATCATCAAAATAATCTAAGAGTATAGACCCTTCCCTGCTTCTCTTACAGTCGAATGTTAGGGTATACAGCGACAGAGTTCGCATATTTTTGTTTGGCGTGTTTTCCCTTTCCGAGTCGATGTGCAGAAGCAATGAAAAATAATGAATGAGAATGCAGAGAGGTGCAAAAAATATGCTGCTATTTTTAATCGGATTATAATGAATAATATTTAGCGTTTATTATAAGTTAAGAAATTATTTCACTGTCGAAGGTAGTAGGTTGCAAACGAAAGGGTAACCAGGCTAGCCAAAGAAAACAAATAATTCAGGTATACTTTAGCTTCTTTTAAAAAAGTATTTTAACAAATTTTCAAATTTTCTTACTGTTAAATGGAAATCATAAACTAAAAGAAGAGTCTATGAAAAAAACCTCTGTTGCTCTTTTTTCAAACTTCATCAATATTTATAGGAAATTGTGAAAATGTTTCATGTTCTTGAACTTCTTACCAATGGGTAAACACATTTGAGAGCATTTTAACAATTTATTGTTTATATTCAATGTTAAGAGTTTTCGGGCGCAGCTGATAACCCTGGGCAATGCACAGCGTCTAGTGTGTGGTCGAAAGAAAATTTCAATAATTTTTCAACAAGCGGAAAAGCTCGCGAGCATGTCCGTTTTAGTTTTAAAAAAGTTTTCCCAAAGATTAGAACGCAGCGTCGGTGTCGGACAAATGCGTGAAAATCAATAGAAAATACTAAGGAAAATCGTTGCAAATTATTGTGTGGATATTAATTTAAATAAAAACCAGTGAGAATATGCATAAATCAGTGTTAATAGATATTTGAGCACCGATGAGAATTGTGCTGAAATCTTTTGCCATATAATCTGATTGTAAAAATGTTAAAAATAATTGCGATAAAATTTACAAATGTTGACGGGGCGCGCCTCAAGGGCAGCGACATGTAATCACGGCGACTTGCAATGTGAAAAATCAACAGCAAGAAGAAGCTGAAAAACTAAAAATAATTGGCAACAAAATGCGAAACAGAAATTCGGCCAACAGCCACAGGCATGTCAAAGGCCGTAATACAGATCTAACCGACTGACACGCAGCACAACAAAAACAACAGCAACAACAGCAACAAAAGCAACATCAACAACATATATAAGATCAATACTATCTATACTATCTAACATTGAACGATCAGAAAACAAATCGCATTCGTCTATTCGAAATTCGAAATTCGTAACGTAATCAAATTCGGTTTGCTTCATGTTCAACAACAGTCGCACTCACCAGGATGAGTACATTCGCGAATACGCCTTCGAGCCGGAGCTGCTGATCAACCGCGAGGAGTATCTGCGCGAGGAGCAGCGCGCCCAAAAAGCACCCTCCACTCCCGTTCGCCTGCGCTGGGATGAGGCCATTGCCAAACAGAAGCAGAAGCAACAACAGCAACGCAAGTCCGCTGAAACAGAGAGCGATGACAAGAATCAAATTGAGTTTGAAATTGAGGCGTTCTACTATGTAAGATAATATTACTAAATAATATACATTTGTGGAACCAGCTCCCATTTAACACACAAAGAATTCAATTCGAACTTGACAACGAAAATAAATTAAAATACTGAGTGCCTTCATTGCAAAAACAGTTCATGGAACAGAAACCGTTCCATGATAAGTCAGCAAAGTGCATAAAATAATTTATTTTTTTTAATTATGCTTCTTGTGTACATCGGGAAACAGAATCAGAATTGCAACCGTTGGGGCAGCTTGTGCGCTCGAAATTGAATCGTTGATTTCTGTGAACATATCGGTAAATAAATTCCGAACTTCAAATGAATGGAACTAGCTCACATTTAAAAAAAAAAAAGAAATAACGTTCGATATTAAATAATATTCATATTTTTGATATAAGGATATTCAAAAACTCGAATACGAAAACAGCTTAGCTCATTCTCAGCTCTCTAGTTCTAAGTGTGTGTACTGTACAGTGAACCAGATCTATTTACAGCAAAAAGCTATGCAAAAACTGCAAAATTCTATGTTTCTCTACCCAATGCAGACATATGTATTTTCCCAGGCTAAAGAGACCTTCGCCCAGACCTCTGGGAAATTAGCTACGTTGCTCGTTCTTCTGCTATGTTATTTTTGTTGCATTTCTTATATTTTCTTACGATATTTTCTTTTCTCATGTTCTTTCTTGTCGCATGCCTAATTATTTATATTTATTTGGCTTTTGTTTTGACCATGGCATATGTGCTGGGGACCTTTCGTACACGTCTTTCAGATTGCACATTGTCAATGAATTTTAGTTAAGGCATTCGGGGTCTACGGATGGACTTTAAATTATAATATTACAAATATTGAGTTTTAGAGAATATATAACAGTTTATCATCCAATAGTTTTTTATAGTTTATGTTTCATGAATAAGTTGTTATAAATTAATCAAAAATAATTTTTTTCTAATTGGCTGAATCTTTCCATATATATATAACATTTTTTTTCACACATATTACATACATCTATGCATATATCCTCTCTTTCTATTATATCTCCAAGCTCACGCAAATAGACTGCTCTTATATTAAACGCTCTCTTATATTTTTTAAATCATATATAAAGACATATTTGTCTAAGAGCATTTATCTGCGTAATCATTGTCAATTTCTTAAAATATGCGAATTTTATGACTTTTTTCGTTGCTATGCTCTCCATCCATGAAATGGGAATTTCCGCAAATAAAAATCGTTTTGTGACGAAAATTCGTTACTTATGAGATATGCGCTCTCTTATTTTATTTTTGATCTATATGCATATTTTTGTTTTGATTGGCTTTTTTATATACCCTGCACATTTTGTAAAGGGCCTAGCTAGGGTATGATGTGCGATGAGAATAACAACTTATAATATACATTTATATTGCGACATGGCATAATAGAGTATTAAGATCTCAGATCTCGGGATCGACTCACTCAAGCCACTCATATGAGATTGTGGATTTTTTTAGCGAGATATTTATAATTTTTTCTGGTATCTACTAGTCGAGCACCGCTGGCTAGATCACGCTTTTTGTATTGTTTGGTTTATTTTAAAAGACGAGAGTTTTCAAGTTATTTATATGTATGGGACCTTTGGCTGCTGCCAAAATGATCAACAAGTGAAACGAATGCGTTAGTAAGTGGTTGGTATTCTTGGAGGATGGTGGACAACGTTTATTTATATTTAATTTCCATTGTTTTGTACAATTGAAGAGGCATTCAACGAAGCCTAATAAGTATAATAAAATATATAATATATCATTTGAGTGCTTATAATTGTTATTAATTCACAGATGTATGGTCGTTATACGAAAGATCTAGGAGAATTTGCTAAAGATGAAGCCAGAAAACTCAAACTACTCGAAAAGCGAAGAAAACAAGAAGATAAACAAAGAAATAAGGTAAATTCTAAATATAAGAACAAAGAGAATATGTATATAAATTTATAATTTCTTTAAAAAATTAAACATGTGACAATCTATATATTATAACGTGCCTAACGTACTGAGCAATATATAAATACTTAAGGTAAAGCATACAATTTTTATAGACAACCAAATTCCAATATACATACTCTATATATTCACTTAACATCGAAATTATGCAAACTACTTGCATTCATGAAATTCACAAACGCCATTTTGAGTCTGCACAAGAATAATTTGGCATAGATCCCAATAGATCCCATTGACAGTGGTAGCTACATACACTACTACATGTAATGTTCGACTAAATATCTAAATAAACATATAGATGTATATATGCACATGTGGTATATGTACGTATGCTAAGACCATTTTGAGCGCATCGGTTTATAAAGCAGCAGTGCTGGGAAATATTTACAGGAACTGTTGGGCAAACGAGCGACGCGCATAAAACGCATCTCATCATGGATATGGAAGCATACATTGGCGCGGCTGGGCGAGGATTGGGTATTCCTGGCTCTGCTGGGCATCATAATGGCCCTGCTCTCCTTTATCATGGACAAGGGCATATCAATATGTACAAATGGTAAGCCCATGGCCAACCTTTACAATCATTGTATCTCCTATATCTATTCTTATTGGAACACATCCTTGGTCACATATAATTTTAGCTCGTATTTGGCTCTATCGCGATCTTACTTCACAGCCCTTTATACAGTATATTGCTTGGGTATCATTGCCGGTCTGTCTAATATTATTCTCAGCCGGCTTTGTGCATCTCATCGCACCGCAAAGTATAGGTAAGTGCAGAACTAATTATCTAACTAACTATTACTAACAGTTGGTATATAGAAATTGTCAAGTATTTGTTGTGCATAAGTAAGATTAAACGTTTTTCTATCACCTAAGTATTTTTTTTTTATATTTGGTTTTTTTTAACTTTAAAATCGTTTGGTAGTTTTAGAACTCGTAGTTATTTGAGTTTTCCAAAGCAAAAATAAACAAAAAACTCTAAACAATATTAATTTTTTTACTTACTTACTTACTTCGATGGTTGTTTAGAATTCGAAAAGAAAAGCAAGACATTATATCGAAGCAAAAGATGTTTACCATAGGTTTCTTTAACTAATCATATGCAAATAAATTTATATAATTTTTTAAAACTAAATAATAATTCGAAATATTAAAGCAGACCTTTATATATGTCAGTTGGAGAATTAAAAAACACAGACAATTTCAATGGAAGTATACCCATTTGCATTTAATAAAAACCCTGTACCACTGCAATCCGGCAGCTGCCCGCACCAAACGCACTTGGCACCTCCAATAACTGAACTATTCCAACTAAATGTCTATATGTATTATACTCGAAACTGACTACCCCATAAATGAGCACAACAAATTTACTAATTGCTGTATATACTCACTTACCAGAGCACTAAGCGCATGCTAATTGCAAATTCTAGATATATATTGCATTTTATTGAACTTCGACTATGTATAGGTTCCGGTATACCTGAAATGAAGACCATACTGCGCGGCGTTGCGCTGAAAGAGTATCTCACATTTAAGACATTAGTGGCCAAGGTAATTGGTTTAACGGCAACTCTGGGCAGCGGTATGCCATTAGGAAAGGAAGTAAGTATAAGAAATTGATGCCAGCTAATGGCACACCCACTGAGCCACACAGTCACACACATACACACAACCACATGCACACACACACACCCATTCACACATTTTGGAAAACTCTACAATCGAAAAAATATATACAAAACTAACCCCGTCTCTAGGGTCCTTTCGTACATATAGCAAGTATTGTAGCACAATTATTAAGTAAACTCGTCACATCATTCCAAGGCATATATGAGAACGAGTCCCGTAACTCTGAAATGCTGGCGGCTGCCTGTGCCGTCGGCGTGGGCGCGTGCTTTGCTGCGCCCGTAGGTGGTGAGTACTAAAGTCCACTTAGTAAAATTTTAAAAAGCTGAGACACGGATCGATCCATTTGGCAGGCGTTCTGTTTAGTATTGAGGTAACCACAACGTATTTTGCGGTGCGCAATTATTGGCGCGGTTTCTTTGCGGCCGTGTGTGGTGCAACGGTTTTTCGACTGCTGGCTGTGTGGTTCCAGAATGCGGATACTGTGCGCGCACTATTCCTAACCAATTTTACCACAGAATTTCCCTTCGATCCGCAAGAGCTGTTTGTGTTTGCATTAATTGGGTAAGTCAATATGTTGCCTATTGCCATTTCAATCTAATCTTTGAATTCAAATTTTCATTTCAACAGCTTTGTTTGCGGCTTAGGTGGCGCCACCTATGTGTGGGTGCATCGTCGATATGTGCTTTTCATGCGCTCCAACAAACGCATGAACAAATTTCTACAGAAAAAGTGAGTACTTATCGATTACCTATGTTACTGCTCCGATACCCATTGTTGCGGGAACATTATTCAAATATCGATATCGTTAATCAAATTCAAACTCTTTTGATTTTCTCTCGTTTAGTCGCTTTCTGTACCCCGGCTTTCTGGCGCTGTTGGTCTCTAGCATTTCATTTCCCCTAGGCACAGGCCAGTTTTTAGCCGGGGAGCTCAGCACACACGAACAGGTAACGCAGTTGTTCAGCAATTTCACCTGGTCGCGCAGTGATCTGACTGTGGAGCAAGCTGCCGTTGTCACGCACTGGATGACCAGCTACACGAGCGTCTTTGCCAACCTGGTGATCTTTACCATCTTCACGGCAAGTGAATGCGTTTCCTTCTCTATGCCATCAAATACTTATTGAATTTCTTGTTGTTGCAAGCAGTTCTTCTTTTCCATCATAGCGTCCACGATCCCGGTGCCATCGGGCATGTTTATACCTGTATTTAAAATTGGCGCCGCATTTGGTCGCTTGGTGGGCGAACTAATGGCCTCCTGGTTTCCACATGGCGTGCGCTACGGCGGTCGATTGTCACCCATTATGCCAGGTGGCTATGCCGTTGTCGGCGCAGCTGCCTTTTCCGGCTCTGTGACGCATACGGTATCCGTGGCTGTGATTATCTTTGAGATGACCGGACAGATAACCCACGTTGTGCCCGTGATGATAGCCGTGCTGGTGGCCAATGCGGTGGCATCGCTGCTGCAGCCCTCGATCTACGACAGTATTATACTGATTAAGAAGCTGCCGTATTTGCCTGATCTGCTGCCATCTAGTTCCGGCATGTACAGCATCTTTGTGGAGGATTTCATGGTGCGGGACGTGAAGTACATTTGGCATGGTATCTCCTATCAAAAGCTCAAAGAGGTGCTCAAGATCAACAAGGCGCTGCGCTCCCTCCCGCTTGTGGACAGTCCAGAGAATATGATACTGCTCGGCTCTGTGCAGCGCTACGAGCTGATCAAGATAATTGAGAAGCATATTGGACGGGAGAAGCGCATGGAGGTGGCGCAAAAGTGGCAAAAGGAGGCCGAAGAGCGCGCCCTCGAAGAGGAGAAGAAAAAACAAGAAGCTGAGCTAAAACAGCGTCGGCCCTCACGCTTCGAAGTGCTGCCCGCCCCAGACATACTCAGTCTGCGGCAGATAGCCAACGATGAGATGTTGCCGCCCAAGAAACGGGCGGAGACACTACACAGCTCCTTAACGCCACGCAAGTCCATATTGAAGAAGACGAACTCATTCAACTTGAAGACCTACGCGCCCGCCTCGCCGCACAGTCCCAGCATTACGCCGTACACCACGATAACAGGCAATTCGGAGTTTCGTATACGGTCCGCATTCGAGGCCATCTTCAAGAAGTCCACCACGCTGCAGGATGTACAGCCAGATCCGGAAATGGGCTCCATGTCGCCGGCAGCAAGCAACAATGAGGTGCAAGGGCAACGTGCACCCAGTGCCCCCAGCACACCTGGCATATCCAAGAAGGTTCAGTTGGTAAGTCCTGCTCGCTACACGCTCCTATTTTGCATTCTGGGGTTATTCGTGCTTAATAACTAACGGAGTTAGGCTCCTCAATTCACTTTGTCCGTTGCGCTTATTTCTGTAAATATATTTGCATTCCAAGCAAGCACAAAACAATTGGAACTTTGTCACAGATCAGATCATGCTGGTAAGTACATAAGAATTACATCGCTTTTTCTCTACGCATTCGTTTACTATTTGGTATTCTGATGAACCTCTTTCTCGCTCTGTGTCCGTCCACCTTCACTTATCCCTTTCTATATCTGCAAGCAAGTAAATCCTATTACAAAATCGGAGTCAGCCAAAAAAATGGTAACAACTATAAATTTGTAATTCAAATATTTTATATAGGTAGATTCACTTGTTTAATATTAATTTTTTTTTTTTTTTTTGATTGAGTACAATGGTTGGGGCATTTCTTAAACATAAAGTTAATTTTTAGATTTTGAAATAATTTTTTGATTTAACCATTTTAATAAATTTTCGGGAGTGTCTGTACCGTATCAGCATCACCTCTAATACTCACTCGACCTCAGTATATTGCCTAGCCTGCTTGTAGCTTCTGCATATGTACATACATACATATGTATGTACATATGTATACATAATATATATATATATAAGTAAGCTTAACAATCTCCGCGACGTTTTAGATTTATATTTAATATTGTTGATCGCAAATTAATATAAAATATGTAACGCTTTGAATATGCCGCCCGATAAGGATGACACAGATGTGACTATAACAGAGAAAACAGATTCGTATAAGCCAATTAATATGCCGCTGAACGATGTGAATACAGATAAGACCTCCATTAAATACAAAACAAATAAAGTTTCAGATATTAATAGACAGACCCACGAACCGGCTACTGTGTCCCTTCTAAACGAGAATCACGTAGATAAGCAAAGAAATGTTAAGAAAAAAATTCAATTCAGCTGCGATGTGAGAGTTAAAGATTCGGCATTGCATGGCTGTACGTTGGATAAGCTATCCGATAATCAAGAATCAAATGAAATGGGTTATACGATAGAAGATGACGATGATAAGTTTAATGACGATGACGAGCAGACGGTAAGTCTGATTTGTTCTCTGTATATTTTGTATTTCTCTTTCTCTTAAATCAGTGTCTTGTATTGTAATCCATACTAACCGATCAATTATTTCTATATCCGACATTTAACCCAAAACTATTTCTATTTCTATTCTCTCTATTGTTTGCATTGTACTCCGTTCTTGTAAATATATATATTTATATATATGTAAATCTCTTAATGCACAAACAAATCAAAACATATTAAACAGAGCACGATTACAAAAAAGGCAAAGTCAGTGCAATTGGTATGTATATATTTATAGATAAATCCATCGATAAACGAAATACGTATAACTAAGAATTAAACTAAAAATGTTGAATTATATGCATTTCTCGGTTCTAGCCAAGGGAACGTGTTATAGACATGTCGCCAGAGGATCAGAAGCAATGGGAACTGGAGGAAATGCAGAAACCCATCGATCTAGAAAAGGCACAGATACATATAGATCCATCGCCCTTTCAACTTGTGGAACGCACCTCCATACTCAAGGTGCATTCGCTGTTCTCTATGGTGGGCATCAATCATGCGTATGTAACAAAAATCGGACGTCTTGTTGGTGTGGTCGGTCTCAAGGAGGTAATTGCTCTCTGAAATACTTACCGTCCATTAGCTGATCCAAAATGTTTACTTGACAGTTACGCAAGGCCATCGAAGACATCAATAGCAACAGCTTCGTGGCGCATCCCCGGGACGAGGAACCCAATTCCGACTCGAAACCTGCTGCGGAGAAGCCTCTGCTGGCAGCTAGTCCAAGTGGTAGTGACAAAGCAGTTGACATGACCATTACCTCAATGGATTCGGCGCTCTCTAATTCTGACAACTGTTCCGATATTGAAATGGAGCATCTGAAGTCTCTCGATACGCCAGAAATAGCGCTCACCATGCCGCCAGCAGAGGCAAATGCAAATGCAACAACACAAGACACAAACAAATCTGTTTAAACTAGGTTTCCATCTGTAGAAAAAAAATATTTATATATATTTACTGTTAGCTACGGCAACAATGTTTGTTAAATGCCGTTGTTAAAACTCTTTAAACTTACAGTTTAAAGCTAAACTAAGTGATAGCATAATTAATTAACTAGTTGATCAAGTTGTTATGTATTTATATCTCTCGCTAGTACATAGAATCAAAGATATCGTGATCTATATTTAAGTTGCAGCAAGTGCAAAATAAATATTTTAAAATAACAACAAGCAACTTTTGAAATATACATTTAAACTGGAAAATAGTCATTTGTTTGACTTTCCACATTCATGATGTAATAAAAAATTGATTTTGATTTGGACATCCAATTCCTTGATTTGGCTAATTATACCTTGAAAACGAATTAATATTGAAAATGGAAAATCAGGGTTAATTGATTTTGTGAAAACTGGCAGGCAGGAGGAAGCATCGCAGATCAAGGCGATAAGCTGCATCGATATATTCCTGTCCGTCTGCTTGTGCGTATGAACTCCGAGATCTCAGAAGATATAAGAGCTAGAGAAATTTTAAATTTAGCGTATATACCATACACAGTACAAGTTGATCATATTTTTTAAATATCTCATTCGATTTCTTTTTAATCGATAATAATCGATTGATTGATTTCGATTTTTCAGTGCAATTTTAATACTATTAGACCTGGAGACTTCAGATTTAATATGCATATGCACTGCTAATAGAGCAGAAGCTTACCTTAGGGAAATCACTTGACGTGTCAAGCATTTTGTTGCCAATGTTGTGCTGTGATTTCTCAATCCTATCCTACATATATTCTATTTTAGCTCTTTTCTTACTCTTTTCTTTATATTTCTTATTATTTTTCCTTTTTACTATCTTGTAATGTTATTCTTTTTCGTTACTAATTTTTATCTTCAGAATTATTATAATTGTAATTAAAAGAAAAATATTTAGGCTCCTTTTATATTTATTTTAAGTTTTCATTTAACACTTTCTGCTTTTCATAATTTCAATAGTATCACTGACCATATTTGACTGTTCATAGGAGCATAGCTGACCGGACTGGCAAATAAAATACCCCCATCGGGTTGTAATAATTTTCTCTACTTTTTTAGGCCATATAATTATAGTTTTAATTGATTCCTGATTTGTCAATATATCTTATTTTAAATAAAATAATAAATTAAACACTTATTTAATATTTCTTGATTCGGGGCAACATAAAGTTAAAAAAAACTTCATGGTTATAGACATTAAAGAATTAAATTAAATCAGGACTCTCCAAATCTGATGGATTCGGGTCACTTCAGGCAATCAAGATAAACAAATCTGAAACTTTTGTATATAATCAAAGTACGTAGCGGGTTTTATATTAACCCGTCAAAAATAATTTATTTTTAAGTGAACTAAAATTCTCTGATCTGCAAGTCGAACCAAAATTTTTTGTAACATAAATTATGACTCGTCGAACTTTGAGATGTCGGTCAATTGCAAACAAAATTTGGTCAAGAATATGCGTGGGAAAATATTCGCAAGCTTTATACATATTTGAAATTTTTCAATGGTATAGTGCCGCAAGGAACTGCATATGCCATATTTGAATCACAATCTGATAAAGGGCGACACTTCCTAGTATCAATGGGAGATACGCCACTTATTTATGAACAAGAAATTGAAATGACTAGTACTTGGAATTTCATTGCACCAAAATCTAAGAACATAATCGAATCAGTTAAAGTCATGGTTTGCCTGCCTATAAATTTAAGTTTACTGACGAATTAATCGAAGATTGCACGAAAAAACCTCGTCCCGCTGCTTTGTACACGGTACTCAACTATCCCTTGTATGATGAAATGACACAAGCTTTGTTGGATGATCTGGATATGAATGCAGCTTCTGAAACTGCCCCCTATACTACACATGGTCCCACTGGCCAATTATACTCATTATGTTTTGTATAGTTTTTGTTTTTTTCACGTCTTTATTTAAAACTTAAAAGTTAGCCTTGTAGTATTGTAGTAATTTTATAAGCATTTGTTCATATTGATGAACATAATTTATACTTGATAATATTTAAAAAAGAACTTTGAAAACATGTATGAAATATATGTATACAAAATTAAAGAGATAAGGGCGCTTTGTATTTTTTGATCCGATATTTATCTACCATCAATTATCTGTATCAAATAAAAAAAGAATTCTCAGTATAAAGCATTCTTTATTTATCAACACGTTCTATCTCTCTTGTGCAAGTAAGCCTGGGATTTCGCCTTACTTCTGATGTCAATATATCCGCTTATACTATTCTACCATATCGTAGGATCGTATTTGTCGCTTCCACCAGGATCCGTCGTTTTCCTCCTATCAGTCCGTAACATTTTCTATCTGTCTACGCAAAGACCCCGTTGCTATCGCTATTTTTCGCGTGTCATGCTTAAGCTGTTCCCAGAAGGTATGTTTTCTGTCCCTCTGACATACATTGAAATCTGTTTCAGCAGAAACAGAAGCAACTCCGTTTGCTCAGATTTTAAAATATATTCGATTTCGAATTCTTTTTGATCATCCAAGTATGTACAAGTATAGAACTTTTCACATTAACTCAGAAATAATATTTGTTACAAGTAAACTGAAATTCTTCGATATTGAAGTCAAATAAAATTTGTTTGTTAAGTATGCCGCGTCGTCGGAATAAAATCTGTAGAACAATTAAAAACAAAATTTGGTCGAAAATATGCGTGGGAAGATACTCAAAAGATATGATATACAAATATTATAATAAAATAATACGACCAGGCACTCCATATGCAATATATCAAACTCAGTCTGAAAATGGCGAACAATACTTAGTATCTATGGGATCGACTGCGCTAATTTTTGAAAGACAAATTAAAATGAATAGTGCTTGGAATTTTGTCGAGCCAACATCTAATAGGATAATCGAACCAGTTAACTATATGGCTTGTCTACCGTATAGATTCTCATTGACAGAGGATTTAATCGAAGAATGCACAGGAAAACCTGGCTTCCCTTCTAAATTCACGGTTCTCAACTATCCCCTGTATGATAAAATGAAGTCGGAGCTCGTGGGGAACTTGCAACCAGACTTATTTTTTAAGAATTCCTCCAAATCCCACACGATCTCCCACTGGCCACTGGTACTCATTGCGTTTTGCCTCATTTTTGTATTCTCTCGTTTTTACTTAAGGATATAAAATGCTGGCTGAATCACTTGTGCATATTATTGTTGTTCAATGATATTTAAGAAGGATGATCTAGTCGATTAGAATATACCTGATTAGAATATACCCTGATTCCACGAAGAGATAATATCCGTATTATTCTATGCATACATTCATAAATGTGTATTTGCATGAAAAAATAGAAACAGAAGAGCTTGAACAAAGTGTGGTATATACTGGCATCACTCAAGTTAACAGCGCTTAAGCTTAACATATGGAACCATGTTAACAAGATCTCAGCTGAATGTACAAATACCCTGTATTCGAATTTCGAATAGTGTACATAAAATTGCACAGCTTAATAATAAAAAAAAAAAAAAAACAATAAGTTCCAATATAAACAATATTTTATAACGTTTTGCATCAGCATACATAACTCCTAAACTAGTTATACAGGGCACATTTGCGATCGCATTTTGACGCGAAATGAGAACGATTGGCGACAAGCAGCCCGTTGGGCCTTTGGCCAGTTCATCTCTCTCGATTATGCGACAAAGTAGACTGAGGAAGCATGATCTGGATTGATAAACCCATTTTGGCTGCGCTCGAGCGCGGATGTGACTTCCAAAAAATCTACACGAGTCAAAAAAAAAAAATTTATAGTAAAAAAGTGAAGTTCTGAATAATTAAAAAAAAATATTATGTTCTGAATAATTAAAAAAAAATAAAATAAAACAAATTATAAATAATTATAATTTAATGAAATTCAGACACCGCCTTCAGAGTTCACCTTTAGTTAACTATCAGATTGAAACGCCATAGTCAGGCAGCACATAGGGTCATCATCCTTGCAGCAGGATGCATCCACTTTGAGGCCACAATCCCCAGACACATATTCGAATGGATCTATAACACGGCAAGAGAAACTTGAGATCGCGGGCGATAATCAGGAAGATTTAGGATACACTCGTACTCTGGTAAGCGCTAACAAAGGTCAAAAGACTTGGGAATAGATTAAAAGGTGCCTTGTTCACATTAAAAAAAAATAAGAAAATTAAATGCAAAGTCGAACTCTTAGCTACAAATCTTTGAACAAAAAATGATAACAATTGAGTATTAAGTAGTAGTAAGTCAGATTAGTGACAGGTGACTTATAATATAATTTATAATCATCTAGCAAAATATTAGTGAAAAGTCGGTGATCCTTTTAAAAAAAAAATAATAGTAATAATAATAATAATAAGTTATCTGTTAATTAAGGATTTTTTCCAATTTTATTTCTGATCCTCATTGAACAATTTCTTCTTTTGGTTCACTAAATGGTGAAATTAGATTACTTATATAAGAAAATCGAAACCAATTTTCATTCTATTAAATTTGCCTAGCAACCAAGGAAATTATGCTAAGGCAAAGAAACTCCTTGATTCAAATTATAATGAAATTATTAAATAAACAACTTTAATATATTCTCCCAAGTTAGACTTGTGGCTATTGTTTGAGAACTAATTGGCGAGCACCAAGTGATAATTTGTCAATTATGTGGTCTAAATATTTGTTAGCGTTCTGATATAATTTTGCACCAGGTGCCAGATGGCCATATGTTTGTATTTGCTTTTGATATTCGCAAATATACATATATATATATTTTTTCCCCTTGATGGTCACACTTCTTTTATATTGATACTTATCAATTTAATTGTTTTTATTGCTTTTTTCCTTGTTTTCCGGGGAAACTGCGTTAATTGTGCCCAATTAGCGCCGTTTAAAATGTTTAATTCGCCGCTCATGTGATAGATGTGACTATATTGTTTACAATTCCATTATTTTTTGCCATTTTTTTTTTTTAAATCATACAGACACTTAAATGAAATGTTTACATATATATGCACTGAACATGTATTGTATGCATATCTAAATATATTCATTTTTAGCACATCTCATATGACAAATTCACAATGTTATTGATTTGACCAACCGTCTACCATATTGTTGAGTCATACATCATACCTTATTCACTTTCTGATTAACCTGTAGATGTATGGCAGGTATTCGAGGAATATGCAACAATTTGCTGGCGATGAGGCGCGAGGACTACGTAAGCTCGCGAAGCTGCGATAAGCAGCGATAAGCTTCGAAATCAGGTGAGCACTTAAGGGGTGTAAACACATGTATATAAACAGGATACACTGAGAAAAATATATACAGTTACATATAAAATTCAATATGGATGGCCGACTGCTTGATTGGAAGTAAGTTAGTTGTTACGCTTTAACTTTGTTACTGCAAAACTGTAGAAGTTACTACTTCTTACCAGTTGGGTCGAGTTAAATCTTAAATTTGTTTTGTGTTTTTTTTTCGCTTAGACAACAGAGCTTTCAATTAATAGAGGAGATCAATATAAATGAACAGTAACTCAATTATCAATGTTTTGATATGAAAATGCGTGTGTTTGCTGATACTAGTATACATAGGTATATGGTAGGTATATGGGCGTTCATATGAATTCCCAAAAATAATGTCCTCACAGTGTTAACGAATATAAAATCCTTAAATGTAAATATTTGCAATCCTAAGTATTTATTTAATTGTATTGTATTTTAATTGTATTATTATACAATATGATGTGAAAGTCCTCTCTATAAAATATTTTCTATTATATGTAGCTGTTCCAGCTGCAATCAAGTGAGCCCAAACACCTGCACAGCACGTCCGCCTGGATCTGGCATTATTTGTCCGAGCGCCTGAGCAAGGATTGGATATTTCTAGCAGCCTGTGGCATCATCATGGCCCTCATATCATTCGCTATGGATGAAGGAATCCGATTGTTTATTGAAGGTAATTCGAGTTGCCAATCTAATTTCTTGATGATATTACTTAATCTTCTATAATGATATTACTGGCGATCCATTTGTGAGGTATTTCGCTTGGGTCGCAATACCCGTACTTATGATCTTGATAACCAACAGCTTTATACATTAGGCCGCAGGTAATTTGCACTATTTATTTATCTGTAGCTCTTTGGCTTTATATGAGTTTGCGCTTTAGGATCAGGCATACCCGAAATGAAAACCATTCTGCGTGGCGTTCCTCTCAAGAACTATCTCACATTTAAGACCCTGGTGGTTAAGGTATTGGGCCCCACATGCGTGTTGGGCAGCGGCATGCCCCTGGGCAAGGAGGTGAACTTTAAAAGCAAAAATATATATATTTGCCTTTTCTTAAGACTTTAAGTTCTCCTCTGTTGTCTTAGGGCCCCTATGTGCACATTGCCAGCATCGTGGCACATCTGTTGAGCAAGCTGGCCACGCCCTTTCGCAGCATCTACCAAAACGAATCGCGCAGCACCGAAATGCTGCCCGCTGCCTGCGCCTTAGGTTTTGGCACCTGTTTCGCAGCACCCATTGGAGGTACACAATATAATATAATATAAAAATAACAATGATTGAGAACAATGAGTTCTTCATATTAAATAAATAAATAAGTAAATCTATATAAATATAATTGATCAATCCCAATCTCTTTAGCAGCGAGGTAACCACCACATACTTTGCGGTGCGAAATTATTGGCGTGGTTTCTTCGGCTGTGTCGTAGGCGCTTCGGCAGTGCGCCTTTTGGCTGTCTGGTTTCAGGGCGCGGACACAGTGACAGCGGTCTATCCCACCTATATAAGCACTGAGTTTCCCTTTGATTCCAGGGAGCTTGTCTTCTTCGCTTTGACTGGGTAAGATCTCTTTAATGTAACTTTGCTTCTTCTCATATGTGATTTTCTCTCTTAGAGCAATTTGTGGATTGCTGGGCGCCTCCTTTGCATCGGGTGCATCGACATTATGTGCTCTTCATACGTTCCAGCACGAAGCTGAATAAGTTTCTGTAGAAGAAGTGATTGATGTCTAGTCTAGTAGTCAATTAGGTAGTCCATCGGTAAATTTGTCGAATCAGATTATCAAATAATAAAAAATATAAGTAGAACTATTTTAATACAAAGACAGCAGACATTAAATTATTGCATAGATAATTATTGTCCTTACGTCTAATAAAACTCATTTCTATGCCTTCTACAGTCGCCTTATATATCCCGGAACTCTAGTCTTACTTATATCCACACTCACGTTCCCCATGGGCACTGGACAATTCCTGGGTGGGGATATTAGCACAGAGAATCAGTTGACGCAGTTGTTCAGCAACTTTACGTGGACGGAAAAAGAGCTTAGTTAGAAACAGGTGAAGATTGTAGCCCAGTGGTCCACCAAGTATACGAGCATCTTTAGCAATCTCATATATAATACGCTCTACCATGTACGTAGACTCACTACCGCACCAGCCAAAGGATAATCCCTCCAGCTAATCGAACTTTTTCCTAGTATTTCTTATCCATTATTGCCTCCACCATAGCCGTGCCGCATGGCATGTTCATACCAGCTCTGAAGATTGGCAGCAGTCTTGGCCGTTTGACGGGAGAATTTGTCGCCTGGATGTTTCCGCTGGGCGTGCGCTATGGCAACTGCATGTCCCCAATAATGCCCGCAGCGTATGCGATTGTGCGCACCGGACAAATTGCGTTTGTGGTGCCGGTCCTGGTAGCTGTGCTGGTGGCCAATGCCGTCGCCTCTCTGCTGCAGCCCTCCATGTACGAGAGCGTCATTATGATCAAGAAGCTACCTTATCTGCCCGATCGGCTGTACACCAGCTCCTCGATATACAACAAGCAGGTGTCCGACTTTATACTGCGCGACGTAAAGTACATTTGGCAGGGCATCACCTACCAGCGGCTCGCGGAGGTGCTCCGCATGAACAAGAAGCTGCGCTCCATACCACTGGTGGACAACCCCGAGAAGATGATACTTATTGGCTCTGTGCAGCGGCAGGAGCTGGTGAAATAGATCGAAGAGCAAATTGGACGTGAGAAACACATGGAAATGGCACAAAATTGGCGCGCGGAGGAGCTCAGGGAACAGGCAGCCGAGCGAAGACGATCATGCTTTGAGGTCGTGCCGGCACCAGACAGCGTCCACAGCAATTCCGAAGCACGTCAGCGCTCCACATTTCAGTCTATATTTAAAAATTCCTAGGACTCCGATCTCGATCCTGAGCTGGGCTCCAATGAGCACCTACAGCCGGTGGTCAGTCCCTCAAAGCGTGTGCAGCTGGTAAGTGCGATGGCATTGGCCAAGCTCTCATTATTAATTATATGACTTAACACTAGATTGGCGATCGAGTTGTCGATATATCACCTGAGGGCAAAAGGCTTTGGGAACTGGATCAGTTGAGCAGACCCATCGATTTTTATAGTACATCGGCCCGCATTGATCCCTCACCCTTTCAGCTAGTGAAGAGCACGTCATTGCTACGAGTTCACTCCTTGTTCTCTATGATGGGCGTGTCACCTACATTGGTCGTCTTGTGAGCGTCGTCAGCCTGAAGGAGGTGAGGCGCAGAGACACTGGAAAGCATTACAAATATTATATCTAAATATTATCTATAATATCTTAGCTGCTCAAAGCAATTGAAGACATTAACAATCAACGCTTTGAGCCACACACAGCTCGGGAGAAGCAACCAGATGTTAAGCCCCTGCTTGGCGGCAGTTACAGTGATGAGGGCATCAATAACACCGTCACCTCGGTAAATTAAATAGCTGGCGAAATTCGAGCAAATCATAGGGAGGGGGAAGGACCTGCAGGGGCACACGCAACTGCTTAGCTGAAAAGCTACTGTGTACACAATTTTAAGCAATACCAAACTGAAAATTCCTATAATATGGCTTAGTAGAGTGGAATTTCATTGGTAGTGTATGGAGCAGGACTCGCAATCACATAATAATGATAAACTCTATATGCAAGTGACTGGACTCATCGGGTTTACAATAGACACAACGAACTATGCCTTAAATATGTATTTTGAAAGAGTTTTTTAAAATATATTCTGCGATTCCGTTAAATTTGACCCTTACAGAGCATTTTAAGGATCCGAAAAATAAAAATCGTTCCATTTAACATTTTGTATATTTTGCATTTTTATTGACTTTTTCTATAGTTTTTTTTTTTTCATTTCTTTTTTTGTATAAAACAATATCTCATCTTGATTTTTTGTTGTTGCTTAATTTTCGATTACTTTTAGCCATTTCTCCAATCATGTTCAAAAACAATATACTTCTTCGCTTGTTATTGTTGGCATTCGATTGAAAAACTCGCTCACTCAATACAAATCGCTCACCGGCTATGCACACACTTTGTACACCCTACTCTTAGTGGGACGCGCAGAGTATATTAGTTTTTATTTGAATTTGCGAATAGTAAAATAGCGCGTTTTTTATTAGAAATAGTAACGGCTAAATTATATTCGTAATATTTACGGACATTTCTCTTTCTTGCAAAAACTAAAGTATACTTATATTTTAGTTCATATGCAAAATGTGTATGTGTGTGTGTGTGTGTGTGTGTGTGTTTGTGTGTAGTGTAAATTAGTGTGTAGTGTTGTGTAAATTAGTGTTGTGTATAGTATACGATTCTCTCTCTTGGAGCGCTGCTTGCTTAACACACGCCCCTCTCGCTTAGTTCTTTTCTTTCTTATAAATGGTATCATATATGTTTTTTTGTTTCGTTGCGAAACATTTCTCACAGTTTTACAAATTAAAACAAGAGCGTTCCTTAGTTTTTTTTTCGATTTTTCTTTTTTTGTTTTGTTTTTTTGCTTTTGTTGTTTCTTTTGCCATCATCAATATCGTCGTGAGTTACTGTTTACAATGCAAACAAAATTAGTTGATGTTTCTTTTTATAGGAATACATAGTTGTGTAAATTATTTAAAATTATCTCTGGGGTGTTCGTACTTAAATATTAAAAACATTTTCAATTTGCAACTGAATTTATTTTTTCTTTTCTTGAAGTTTGTAAAAAATATGCAGTATTATTATGTTTCTATTTTATTTTGTTTTTGTGTTTTATGTAATAGTTTCTTTTATTTTTTTTATGGAAGTATTTAGTTTTGTTTTATATTTTTAGTTAAGTTTTGTTTGGAAAAATAGAAGTATGTTCTTATATACGTATGTGTATACAAATTGTTGAGGCGCAAAGCATTCTGACATTTTGTATCTCTCTTCTCGTTGGGGCAGGTGAGGGGGCGTAAACGTGCGGAACAGAAAATCAAAAGTATTACAAAAAGTATAGTTATTAATGAAATTTCGGTCTCCCTTAAACCCCTATCTAGGTCCGCTACAATTGTTAACAGTGTTATGTAGTTGTTGTGGTCGGTATTGTTGTTGTTGATGGCACAGCGTCAGTTGATAGTTTCTTAATTTTCCTTCAGGTGCATTTTACATTTACATTTTATATCACAATTTGTATTATTATTATTATTATTATGTTGTAATTAACACATGTTCTTCATTTACGCCCAGCAAAAAACACAAAGAAAAAACTTGTTGAGCAAAGTGTCAAGAATTCTCTCTGCTTCTATTTTGTATAAAGAAAAAGTGTTGGAAAAGTTAAAATTTAGTCGAAAGTATAGTGTGGGGAAATGCCCTTTTAGAATTTAGAGCTTTTAACGCGCTTGTTAAAGGAATGGAAATTTGCTTACTTGGTTTTCACACAAATGTGTGCTCAAGCGGACTTTTTAGTAATATTCGATTACTTCATTAGCAAATATTGATATACAAAAATTTATTCATTATGCCAATTAATCAATTGATGAATAAAAATTGATTACAGAACTTCTGAAAATTTGTTAGAGCTAGTGTGAGACGTGTGTGTGGCTCTGAACAGTTCTCCAGAGCCCGTCAAAAATTTTACTCAATTATTCAGGTTTCTTTAAGGTTTGATCTTAAGTATATTCATTCCATACTTTTTTTTGTTTTTTTTTTTTTTTAATGTTTGGTTTTGTTTTTTTTTTTTTTTTTTTTTGTTTTTTTTTTTTTTTTTTTTTTTTTTTGTAACAGTTTCTGCAAATTGAAATGAAAATGATAAACAATTTCTTGTACATTTTGGATTTTCTCAATTGTTTACAAAGTTTTGCTTTTCTTTCTTTTTTTTTTTTTTTTCTTTTTTTTTGATATACTTGAGCCAAAAAAAGAAAACAAACAAACAACTTCATCTTCTACTCTCAACAGAAAAGCACAAAAAATTAACAATTTTTGGCGGCAACTGGATTTTCTTCTTTTTCATTCCAAATATAGAAACAAATTTCATCGATTGTGTGTATCTTTATATATGTGTGTGTAAGTGTGAGTGAGTATCTAACTCGCTTAAACGCATAGTTTGCATTCATATCTTTTTTTTTATTTTCATAATAAAAAATTATAGCGAATAATTACATGTTCGTTTTTTTCCACTTTTCAATCTTTTTTATAAAAAAAGTTTTTGTTTTTATTTTTCATTCGAACGACTGTTTGGTTTTTCTCTTTCTTCTTATTTTTGCTTAATTATACAGCATATTTTGGATTGCTTCTTAAGGGCTCTCTTCTTTGCTTTATCTTAATGATTATCAGAAAAACAATTTTATAAGTTTGTATTAAATTAAGACGGAATTTTAAGTAGTTTCTTGCTGTTTACAGTTTCTGTTATGTATAACGCTTCAAGAAATTAATCAAGCAAATTATTAATTATAATTTGCAAATTTAAGATGTTTTTGTTGTTGTTTTGTGATTTGTAATAAAAAGTAATTATACAAAGAAAATGAACAAAAGAAAAAACGAAAAAGAAAACTTTAAACAAACTTTGATTTTGTTTTCTATTTTGGCTCGAATGCCGCAATTCCCAACCACATGGGACTCCCTCTAATAGCTGCAGTTATCGTTGTTGTTGTTGTTGTTGCTATTGTTCTTGATACACTTAGCCACTGGCCGTAGCGGGCTCACAATACTCGGCCAAGTCGCCGGGCCGCTGTTGCTGCCGCATGCGCCGCTGCAGCAATAGACTCTCGCTGGGCGGCGACAGTCCGATGCCCAATGTGGGCGGCTCATCCAACAGATGTGGCGGCACTTGGGACGAATGCACAAAGCGGCCGGAGCCAATGCGAACAGTTGGCTGCTGCTGCTGCTGATGATGCTGCTGCTGATTGGCGCGCTGCAGACCTCGGCTGGGCTGATTCATACCGCAACCACGCATGGGCGCATAGACGCAATCCTGTCGCCAGTTCCGAATCTGCGTTGCAGGCGACGTCGAGTGCTCATCAGATGGCGGCGAGCCGCCGCTGCTGCTTCCAGCGCTGTTGTGCCGCTGCTGCTGCTGTATCTTGTAGCCAGCGGCACCGCCGCCGTGCGAGAAGCTACCCAAATAATTGCGTTGCTGATTGCCATAATGGCCGCCGCCGCCGCCAGTGCTAAAAGGTGGGCGGTACTTTCGAAAGCCGCCTCCGCCACCAGGAGCGATCATGTTATGCCGCTGCGGCTGCTCCGGCTGATGGCTGCGATGGCGCCAATTCTCTAGGCGATGCGGCTCGGGGTGTGGCGCTACATAGCGTTGTTGCTGCTGCTGCCGTTGCTTTCGCGTGTAGGCATTGCATATGGCTGGGATCGTTGGCTTTAAGCCATTTCCAACCGATTGCATCTCGTGCTCATCATAATCATCATCATCTTCCTCATCTTCATCATCATCATCATCGTAGTCATCGTCTTCTTCATCAATGTCGGCATCCTCGTCATTTTGATATGCATCCAATGCAAAGTAAACATTGCGCTGCTGTTTGTTAATGTTGCCAGCAGATTGTTGTTGTTGATGTTGTTGTTCTTCTTCATGTTGCTGCTGTTGATGTTGCTGTTGTTTGCCAAAAGTCGTTCGCATTGTTGTCTTCTCAGCTGCAGTTGTCGGCACTTTCAAATCATCTACATTGTTATCGTTATCATTATCGTTTGGTGGGCACGTTGCTCTTTCTGCTGCTTCTGCTGCTGCTGCTGGTGTTGTTGTTGCTTCTGCTGCCGGCACTGCCGCTGAGTTGACAACAATATTTGCAGTCTCATAAATTTCAGGTAGCTTTTCATTTAAATCACTAATACTATCCAATAGTTTAACATAATCATCATCATTATCATAAACATTATCATCATCGTTATCATCATTATCATCATCATTATCGTAATCATTAGCATAATCGTTATCCTTATCATTGCCTTTGTTGCCATTCGTTTGGGTTGTTGTTGTTGCTTTAACTGGTGTTGTTTGCATTTTGTTGCTGTTGCTGTTGCTGTTGATGTTGGTATTGGTATTGGTGATTGTAGTAGCACTAATATCACATGACGTTGCTTGTTGCTTTTTAGGCCCATCAACATCATCATCCTCGTTCTCCTGCTTCTCCTCACTCTTAAACACGGTTTTCTCCTGCGCATCGTTGCGCATTGTTGTTGCTTTTGTAGCAAATTCACTTTGCTTTATTTTTTCCATATTATCAATAATAAGTTCATCCTCCTTCTCTACTACCTTAACCTCCTCCTCTTCGTTCTCATCACCTTTAGCTTTCAATTGCTTTCGATTGTCAGCATCAGTTTTCTTCAGCTCCTTATGCTTCTCCTCCTCCTCGTCGAACTCATCTTCTTCAGCTATATAATCCTCGCGCTGCTGCTGCTGCTGCTCATAGAGATAATCATCGCCCTCATCTTCGCCAAGCGTGCGCCAATAATGCTTATAATGCTGATAGTCCTCGCCGTCTCGCTCTTCCTCCTCCTCCTCGCCCATCTCATCATCATCATATATTGGATCGCCAACATGGCCATTGTTCGGATTTTGCTCCTGCTGTTGCTTTTGGCGCTCGCGCTGCTCCTGATAGCGACGTGTGGACTGCGCCCACTCGTCATCTACACCCTCATCCAGACGACCAAAAGCCTCCAACGCCTCTTCATCGTCATCGTCCTCCTCGTGCACATTGAGGGTCTTGAAGCCACCGCTATTGTTAAATATGCCAGAGGCATTCCTCGACGATTGACGGCTAAGGCTACTGGCCCCACTGCGCTGAGCCGTAGACAGCCGACCGCCGTAAGTGGACGAAGAGGAGGCAATCGCGTTGTTGTTGGCGACGACAGCAGATGATGTTGCTGATGCATTACGTGAGCGACTGCGTACATAGTGAGCCGGCGGCTTTGGATTATAATTCTCATCGCTGTACGCGTCCTTATAGGCCTGCGAGGGCTGGTAGATGTTCGGACGCTCCTTCATATAATCGTAGCGCATCGAGAAATGCTGCAGAATCACCCGCTTCACAGCCATAGCCGACTCGGCAAACTGTGAGATCTCACGTGCCGATTGATGGTTACTATAACGATTACAATAAATTCATGAATATATTATATATTTTAAATAGATTTTGTTATAGCTACCGTCGGATATTGTTTGGCGTTTGCAGCGCCTTATGGCGGCTCGTTTGCTTGCTGACGAGCGGCTCCTGCTCGCACATGCGAATCCACTTATGACTGAGCACAGCTTCGGCACTGAGACGTTTCGATGCTTGTTTAACTAAAAGACGGCAAATTAGATCTTTGGCCTCATCGGTAACATCCTGCCACTCGGCCTCCGGAAAAGAAAAACGGCCTATTCGAAATAAGAGAAAATCTTACAACGAGTTCTTGTAAATAGTTTATCATTGTTATGCATACCCTCTTGAATTGACTCGAAGAGCAGCTCCTGGCACGTTCGACAGTTCTCGCCGCGATTCCAGCCGCAATCCTCTCCGCAATTGCCCGAAAATGGAGGATAACCGCAGAGCAGAATATAGGCAATTACACCCAGAGACCACAAATCACAGCGCTTATCGTAGTAATTGGCTTCGCCTACGAATAAATCGACTACTTCGGGAGCCATAAACTCGGCGCTGCCGACCTATAAAAGAATTGGTGAATTACAAGATGATCGAAAGTTTAGTTAGTTAGTTAGGCTAACTCACTGGGGTCAACAATTGGGGAGTGGCCGCTGGCGATGATATGTCCGTGGTGAACTTAATGCCGGAGCCCAAATCGAAATCACAAATTTTAATTGGACAGAGCGAATCCGTTTTAACGCACAATATATTCTCCGGCTTGAGATCACGATGAGCAATGCCCTTCTTGTGCAGAAAATCTAAGCCGGACGCGATCTCTTTGATGATCTGCGCCGCCTCGTGCTCCGAGAAACAGATTTTCTCCTGGATACGCGTGAGCAATGGGCCGCCGTTAATTTTCTCAAACACTAAATAGAATTTCTCATCATCTTCGAAGAATTCGATCAATTGCAAGATGCCCGGATGTCCCTGACAGTGATGGAATGTCTCCACTTCACGAAAGACACGCGCACGCGCATGTCCTGGTATCTTATCGATAACCTTCACAGCATACTCCAGATCGGTATAGATGTTAACGCACGTCTGCACCGATGCATAGGCACCCTCGCCCAATATCTCGCCCGTCAGCTTATACAACTCTAAAATGGAAATAGAGAAATTCAATTTCATTATTATACAGATCTATGATGTATATATCAAGCCTATGTAGGTTTATCTACTTACCCTGAAATGTTGACGAGTGCAGCGAGGAGCTGATGCGCTTTTTACGACGCTTCTTCTGCATCTCCTCCTTGTGCCGATTGAGCTCCGCCTGACGCTCCACTTCGGTCATGTTCGGCGCTTCGCTCGATTCGTTCCCGGACACATCTTCGCTGCTATAGCGCGTTAACTCATTCTGGCCGTCTGCAATTGCAAAATAAAGCGAAATAGACAGATTATAATAAAAACTAGATAATTTATACGTATTACCAAATTATATTAAAAGCAATGTATTAATGAAATATGATGAAATCAAAGAAACGCTTGATCTTTATCTATCTAATGAGCTACAAATTCAGTTGCTATCGTTTGCAACTGCTCTACGCAACGTTTCGTGGCGAACTGTTGCTGAAAAGAACTACTGCCGTCGACCTCATTTATTGTTGGCCCCTAAAGATAGTTTCTTTATGCACACAAATTGAAATGCCTCTTAAAAAAATAAAAAGTATGTTTACACCTGAATATATATCACACGCTTATGGCATGTTTTTGTAAAAAGTTTCTATAGCTATGAAAAACATGTATAATTTTACTTTCTATTGCTTAACTGATTTGATTTAAAATTAATATATGTATTTCAAATTTAAATTTTAATATAATTAACTATAATATAACTATTATTAAAATTTACAACATTCAAATTTTAAAAAAATTAATTAATTGTATGTATCATTTAAAAAAAGACATAAATGTTGAGTTACTTTAGCGGAAGTAAATTTAATCTATTATACAAAATTAATTTTAACATAAAAAAAATATTATATGAATATCATAATATTAAATTATAATATTATAAAATATACATCTCATATATATTTATAAAATTAAATTAAAATTTTAAATTAAAGCAGTTTACCAGAAATAACATATATAATTTATTTGAAATATCTCAAGTTTGATTTCATATATTAATCAGGAATAACGTGTAAACCTGTCGTGCGCTCGTTGCTCGTATCGGTTTGAGTCACCTCTTAGAAGGGGTTTCCTACTCAACAGGTCGCTTTATAAAGAGCGTAACCAAGTATTGCCTAGTTTGCAAATAATGATGAAATACCCTATTATAGATTTAGAATACAAATACAAGCAAAATTATGCATTATATATGAGACTTGGCCTGATAAAGAAAGATTTATAATATATGTAATATATATTGCATAAATCAAGACTATGACGGTGTGACTACGGCTTAAAATAGTCAAATGAAAAAGAAGCTTAACCATTTAAAAGGGAAATTTCGAAGCCATTTGTATATAAAAACATAAAATAGACAGAAAGCAGTAAATAACAAGTAAGAAGGCTCCAGTCGAGACTGCTCGACTAGGAGATACCCTGAACCCTCTAAGCTGATATTCTAATCATTCTGCACTTCTTTTATGCACACATACATACACATGCATCCACACGCACGCATAAGCCTGCGCTCTGCTAACTGCGCAGTAAGCAGCGACTGCGCTTGGTCTGCGCTGCAGTGCACTATGGGGAATTTTGCCGTTTTTCGGGTATTTAGTCATTTTTGCGAAGTATGAAAATTTATAATTTTTTTATGTTAACATCTTAATAAAACTCCAAACTTTAAGGTACTGTACCCAAAATGTTGAATAACAGTCCACTGTTAAGCCTAACAGCTGTTAAAGTCAGCTGTTATCTTCGAAAAGCATTTGCCTTCAGCTTACAATTTGTGTTAGCCGATTTTCAAATCATCGTTATTCAATGACCAGACATTATTTTTGAGAAATTTAAAAAGGATATGAATTTTTAGGGCTTCTACTATGCGTTGGCTTAAAAACCAATTGATGTTTGAACTTATTTTAATCATTTATTGTATAATTAGCAAATGTTGTCAAATTTCATTTCTTGTAAATAAAATTAAACTTTGCAAAGACATATAAAACAGCCACCAGGGCGCACCAGTGTAATTCCAATTGCATGTTATAGAGTAATCAATTGGGATCTTAGTGCCTTTGTCTCAATGTGCACTTTTGCGCACAACCGGCGCAAATCAATTTTTAGCAGGTGACTATGAGCTGACCTGTGTGATATTTGGCTCAATGAAAAAGGCAACTCTAACCAAGAAATAGTAATTGTGATTTTGAAACTAAATAAGACTAATATTGATTCAACTTATAAATGATATTAAAAAAGCAAAAGCCGCTTTTTTTGCCAAAATATAAATTACAAATGGAAGAAATGCAGCAGGAACAAAAACTAGCTGACAACTATGAATGACTGCCTATGACAGCAAATGTTTATAAAAATAATTGTTCATTTGAGGCAGATTATGGAAAGTACTGTTCATCCTGTAGGCTTTTTTGGTAAGGGAAGCGTCTGATTTGCCCAACCAGGTCTATAAATCAGACTAATTTCATCATGCATGAGAGCATGAGAGCAGAATCCATAATTTCGCTGATGGTTTTTAACAATGGATACATCTGATCAGATTATTTCTTCGGCAAATCTTTAGAAAAGAGTTTGAAAGCATAAAGGTCGCTGTCTAATGAAGTTGTACGTATTGTATTATGTAAAGTTGAAGGCACAATTAAATCAGTTGAAGAACCCGAATTTTTTTAGCGGATCAATATTTCTGGCTGATTTGGAACTCGAAACTGAAGAAAACTAATTTCGATTTTATGAAAGTTCGATTGTTTTCAATTAAAATTATTATTTTAAAGTATGAACAAGCAAAATTCTTAAAAAAAAAAAAAAATTTTTAATACAAAATTTTAATAAATTTTTTTTGGGTGGGCGGTGACACGCCCATTTTTCTAAAATATATTTCTGATGGTATACATATTAATAATACAAAAACCGGATCAAAAAATCTGGCTTAGTTTTTAAGTTATTAATTAATACCCGATAATTTGGATTTTTCCCCATAGTGCAGTGTGGGCAATATTATGAGAATTTCTTTGTTGAATAATTTCTTTTGTAGACATACGATCTTAATGAAACCTTTAGAACTTAATCATATGGTGAATATGTGTGTACATTCCAAAGCACAAGTCTCTAGTACTTGAAATGCGTTTTTTACAAATTGGGGGCGAAGGGGGCGTGGTATCCAAAATCTGTAAATTACAAAATCTTTGTGTCCATTAACTCTATATACAACACAAATTTGAAGTCTCCAGGTTTAAAAGTGTTCAAACTAGGCTGAAAAAACCAAGTCGATTTTTCGATTATTCTCGATAAAAAAGTTATCGGATGAGTTATCGAAAAAATAAAGCAAACTCGTACTGCCTATGATATACACGAGTATGCATGCCAAATTTCAGCTCTCTAGCTCTTATATCTTCTGAGATCCTTTTGCTCATACGGACGGACGGACGGACGGACGGACGGACGGACGGAGGGACGGACGGACGGACGGACGGAGGGACGGACGGACGGACGGACGGACAGACGGACAGGGCTATATCGACTCAGCTCGTCGTCCTGATCAAGAATATATATACTTTATGGGGTCTGCGATGATTCCTTCTGCCTGTTACATACTTTTCACAAAACCATTATACCCTGATTTCCCATTTTCAATGGGTTCAGGGTATAAAAACGTTTTGTTCGATTAAATTTCTATTTACATACACGAAGATATGATAGGGTCTTAACTTGAAGCAGAAATTAGGAATTAGACTGTCCTAAAATTCTAAAAAAAAAAATTATATATGCATACATAGCTCATTAATATATACATAATTATTAATTCATTAAATAAGCGTCGATGAGTCTTGGTGAAACTTTTTGAATCTTTTTGTGGTGCTACGACTGCGGCTGCTGCTGCTGCTGCTGCTATCCATCTTATAAATTGAAAAGCGCGACATTTTAATTCTTTGCATAGATTTTTGTTGAGCAGCCTTCGATTTCGTAGACTGGCGTTAAATGGAGATTCAACAGAATGTTAAACAAATAAAGCAACAAGTGCTTATCAAGTCGCGTCACAGCTACAGCAATCCGAAAGAAAATGAGAGGAATATGTACATAAATAATGACCATTAGGTTTTGGGTTCGCACAATCAATATTTGCGCACATTTATCGGCGACCAGTTGCCATATTTGTGTATATTCCTACATACACATATTCAAGTTTTTTTATCAATGCATAAATGTTTATAAATAAACAAGTGTGTATAGAAAAGTAATAATACAATATATGCATATATAGATGGATCGCCATGGCGAGTACAAAATTTTAGCGCAACTGCGTAGAAAGCAAATCGCGTGTCGTAAACAAGTCGCGAGTAAAAAGAAAAAATTATAATAATAAAAAATAAAATATGTAAAAAATCAAAAACCTGGGCGTACATATCAAAAGTTTAATGTGAAAACTGAATTCAGCGAGCGGACATGAGGGGAAAGGCGAAAAGTGGAAGAGCAGAGTAAAGACCACAGGCGGCAATCGATGCCTGGCCTGACAATGCTCATGGCAATAATAATCTTCATTATGATCATAATGATCATGAACAGAAGGCATACTCAACGCATTTTTTCACTTAATACCCTTTTAGATAGGATATACTAAAATTTGTACCTGGTGTGCAACAAGTTTGAGAATACTGTTATAAAGAATGCACACATTTATCTAAGATCGAAAACAAATTGTTATTTTTAAGTTATCGAACTCATTCTAACAGTTTTTATTTATTTTAATTAAAATTTATTTTATAAACATCTTTTCTTTTTTATTTCTTTTACTTTTATAAATAAATAAATTTTATGATTTTCATTTTTCTACTATTTATTAAAGAATATATATATTTTAAGTTGTCTTGTATTTTAATACGTATGTATTTTAAATAATTCTTATATTTTTGTTTATTTTTTTTCTTTCTTTTAACTCATTTTTCTGGTCCCAATTTACGATTATTGACTTTTAGGGTATTTCAAATGCGGCGTGATCAATTTGGCTTCGCTTTCTGGTTCTCTTTAATTGCTGTCATAAACCAGGCACACGAATCGTTTGTGCGTTCAATATTCTATTTATAGATATCTTGGGACTTACGACTGTGTCTGGCCACTTAAATGCGTTTAAGGAAGAAGCGCAGAGCGAGCGTGACAGAGACAGAGAGAGAGGAGGCGGTGGAGGCGGAACAACTGACAGATCGCTGGCCCACCCAATCGCCAACTGCAGCTCGAAAATGCAACTCATAATCAGTAGAGTTCAGTGGGGAGTGACGCAAAGTGGGCGGCTGGTTTGAGACCGTTGAAGGGGTTTGCTTGAATGTCCATACAATAATAAATCTAATGCTCATAGGCATTGGACCTTTGAGCGTCAGAGGTAATTGGCCTTTGGCGACTGAGTGTCGTCGTGGTGTTGTTGAGACGCATAATAAAAATAAATAAACGAACAGACCGAACAAACTACTCCAAGTAATTCAATAGGCACATAGGATAGGGCTCTACAAACAAACATGACTTGATCATGGAACTATTGAAGAGAAGAAAACGAAAAGCTAGGAATGTCTAATAGTAGTATTTAAATAATAAAATATAATCTTTTGATTTATATTATCATTATTTCGCTACATTTATGCATGTCATTCTGAAAAGATAAATCCCTCAACGATCTTTCTAATAACTCTCACAACTGTTGCAAAAATATTGAGTTCCTACCATCTTTACTTTACTTTCTACAGCTACAACAAGACTGAGCGGCAATCAATCATTCTTATCGCATGCCTTATAAATCCACTTGCCAATCACACACACTACTTATGTATGTATATACTGCATACTATTTTGTTGTGACCCAATTTCTTTCTAGACATTCTCGTATATTCTTCCGCCTTTTAGCTGGCTGCTGGCATTAACTATTTATCTAGAACGCAATATATATACATACGCAAACGTTGATAAACAAATAAATACTACTTTGAAATATTTAGACAAGCTTTCATTTTTATTTTATACTAAATTTCTATTTTATTCTATTCTATTCCATTCTATGTATTTGTTATTTAGTTGGTTCCGGTGCAGCCGCCGTCTTCAATCTTATTTATCATCGATTCTCGGACGTCATTTCTCAGTTTCTCAGCGAATGATTTTGCGATTGTTAAATTCTCGTTTTATTATTGTGTCTCGCCGCTGAGTGAATATTTTGGCCGAAAGCCCACCGAAATTCACAAGCACCCCCCACAGCTGCAAACACGTCATCTGCGCTGCCACGCCCAGTTGCACACACGTTTCACTGCCCACTTGACGCACATACACACATACACACACACATACATACATGGCAATTTGCTCTTATCTAAATTTAAACGTGGCCTATTTAGTGCGTTTTTTTCTCTTTCTGTTTTTAATTCTTATCAATTACGTAAATTAAATTGTGGAAAGCAACAAAATATCAAACATTTTTGTTTATTCTTCCTGTTCTTTTATTCTGTTTTTTCGCTTTTTTTTATGTTTGGCAACTTTTTGCGCATTGCTTTTTGAAATTTGTGCAAATCATTTTGTTTTGTTAATTTCTCGATTTCATGAAAGAGCTTCTTTTTTCCTTCAGCTGCAAGAAAATAAATTATGATAAATTGACAGATAATTTGTTGTCAAAAAGCTGTAGACTATTTACAGTGATTTCTATTTATTATTACTTTTTTCTCATTATTCATTTTTATTCTTTTGTTTTCCTTAATTTTCTACACTATTGTGCTCCAAAGGAGATGTCATCCACCTAACTAATCAGTAGCTAATCTTTTGTAAAAACATCACTCGATGTCTTCATGGAATCGACTACAAAAACGCCTGATGAAACCTTATTCGTCGTATTTCATCAGCCTAAACTCTTGAAAAACACCTGCTCAAAAAACTCTGTAGATTGTTTATTTTGGTTTCATTTTGTTGATGCGCAACCCAAGACAGGCGACAGAAACATTTGAGGTTTGCGAGTGCTTATCTAAGCAAAGATGAGAGAAGCTTTGCCTTTAACTCTCGGGTTACCGATTATCAAATCACTCACAAATACATCTGTATGGCATATAGTATATTTGCAATATATATTATATACATACATATGTATGTACTCATGTTTTCTTTGTGATTCAGTCGAACGTCAGTTGGAAGCCATAGAAAACTGAAACCACAACAAGCTTAAAATAGTTGTTTTTCTCTTTTTCTTATTCCACATCTTCTTTCTCCCGTCGCTTTGCAAAAAGAATAAATAAATAATAATAAAATAAATAAAACAAATACAAAAACAAATGCAAAAAACGGGTATACGATTTCTAGCTTTTGACTCAACATTATCTCTGACGCGTTTGCCGGCCGGCAAAGCGGAGACTGCGAAGCGAAGCGAGGCGAGGGTCAATTGAGGGGTTTGAGAAATCGACTGTTTCACTATCAAGCTCTAGTTGAGCCGCTCAATTTGAATTAATTGCGTCGTACTCGCTTTTGTCATTTGCGTTTGTAGAGCTATGAGCAAAAATTTCCAATTAATAAAATCATGTTAAGCAATTTAAATATCGACAATTATTGCATTTGTGAGCATAGGGTAGGATACCCTATCATATAAACCTCTTTAGGTACTTCTTTTCTTTGCAGGGTATTTGTGTATATTTGTCCTATACACTCGCACAAAATAAATAATTTTTTCTGGCATATTTTAGCATTAAATTGCCAGAACAACTTTATAAACAAAACTAAACAGCAAATATTTGCCTACACATACTTACAAATATACATATATATACGTACATTTATATACTTGTATAGTAAATGCAAGAATTAATAAACTGCGTTTCAGATATAATGCCATAAAAAATAAAGAACAGCAACAATTTCTGTTATGTGTTTGCCCAAGAATCGCAAATTGAAACAGTTGTTGGTAAAGCCTGACAGTTGTTGACTTGTTTTAATCATAATTATTGCTGCTCTGATGATGCAACATGTGGTAGTAGGAAAAGAGGCGTAGATAATACATTGTTGTTAGGTTAGGGCATAATCAATAAAGGCCCGTTAAATCCCAATAAGACAACAAGTCTAGTATAGACCAACAACTTGGAGCAGAATGCCAATCAGATAACAAATTCAACGTAATTCCAATCAGACTGCTAAATCCATTACAGTATACTACATTCTAGAGTTCAAGACAGAATACAAAAGTCTAATTACACCAAAAAGTCTAAATCAATATGGAAAAGTACCTACATATATATATGTGACAGAATTTAATCTGTACTTTTTAATACTATACAAAATTTGTTATTGGAATTTATCAATCTCCCTTTGTTTTTCAATGCATTATTAAGCAAGATAGCTAGAATGATGCTCATAAAGCTAAAATCAAGGTCAAACTTAACTAAACACCCCCACTTCAAAACAAAAGTCAACATACATATATAGGTACTTCAAAATTAATATCAGAAAAAAAATAACAGACGGTCGCATTAAAGCGTCTGCCAATTCTTTCCACTGAGCGGAGGAGTTTCCCGTCTCCCAATAGGGTTATCAAAACGAAGCTGATAGCCAAACAGTTATCAAAAATATGAGAACAGTCCTATCAAAGCGAAAATAAATTGAAAGAGAAACAATAATAATAACAGCCTTGAACAATTTTAGTTAAAGCTGCAGAACAACAGCCAAGCACCATAAACAATAATAGCAATAATTAAGAAGCAATAAAAGAAATAAAAATAAATTGACTGACTGACTGACTGACAGTGAGATAGTATGACAGTGTATACAAAGGACAGTAAAGTAAAGAAAAGGAAAGCAAAGAGTAAATCAAGCCAAATGAGTAGTAGCAGAAAGCCAATTAACTTGTTTACAAAAACACATATACAATGCTTACAATTTAATTTTATTAACAAAAAATAATAACTCGAAACATGAAAGTTGTCAATGTGCAAACACATGCGGCTGCTATTGATATGAAAATGAAGAGAGAGCAAAGACCATTTGAAGAGCAACGCAAATGTCAGGCCGATACGCGCTTCGCTCTCACTCTTTAAAGCTGTCACTCTCTTTTGCTGCTGGCGCTCAATCTGATGGTGTGTTACTTCATACAAGCAGCAGCCGCAGCAACAACAAACACAAATTTACCCGAAAGAAGAAGAAAATTATTGCGCCGCCGAATAAAATTGTAAAAGCAAAAGTAAAACAAAAATGGCGAAAAGTAAAGAAAACAACAACAGCGAAAATTACCGGTAAGGCAGGCGTGTGCGAGGCGTGCGATTTGTCAAGTGTGTATGTGTTTGTAAAACAAAAGCAACAAACTATAATGCATAATTATAATATGAAAAACAAATTTACAAACACACTTAAAGACGTGCCATGAATGGGTATTTGTGTGTCTCTATATTTGTAGCTAGGCCTGCCGGCAAAATGTTCAAGGTCGCCAAATTTGCTACGCTGTAACAGTGAGTCGTTGCGTTTGTGTGCTTGTGGGTGTGTACCAGAAGAGAACGAACGAAAGACATGGGCACGCACTAATTCCGCTCCCCCAACTAGAGCCTGTTTGCTACGACGCATATTCTTACTGGAAGCAAAATGTGACTCAACGGTACTGCTCCTGCACACATACATTCATCCATCTGAATACCAGGGATTATCGTTGCAATTAAAAAAATAAAAAACAAAAGTGATTCCATATTTATGATACCACCAAAAACTATGATACTAAAAACCCTTGTGACTGAATAAATATTGTGTGTGAAACTGTATATTTTTTCTCTACAATACGCTAATTCAAAATATAATTTAAATTAAATATACTTGTTGTTCCACATTACTGGTCCTTTGCACTGAAGTCCAATTGCCTCAATTACCTTGAAAAAATACATGATAACAAGACATTGGCCCCACCAATTGATTTTCAATTGTAGTTGGCATGAATTCTAATTTGATTTTCAAAAACTATTTACCGTTTACTGTGCTCATGCATATGCATATGACATTTATATACTTCTCTCTTCTTTTCGCATTTTTATGCATTCGTCAAAAAATAAAAAATAAATTCCAAGTGGAAGTGGCGGCACAATTAAATACAAATAATGATAGCAGCAACAAGGAAATGCAGCAGCAGAGCAAATTCCAAACGACACACGCACATTGTTGTAAGTACATACTTATGTATGTAACTAACGGAAAGTCAGTATGAATGAATAACAAAAGGCAAAGCACAAATGCAAAACCGGCATTTTAATAGAATTCAGTTCAGAGAGCGCAATTAAAAATATGGGGATATGGATATGGGAAAACAATTTATGTTTGTATGTGTGTATGCATGTGCACATTCATATGCATGTATGTATGTACATACAAGTTCTGAAGCTTAAAGCTTCTATAATAGGTAATTTGCTTAGATTTTTTGTATATTGTATTTACCCAACATGTCTGTGCTCGTGTTGTTTTTTTGCTTTGCTATTAGCCGCAACGCAATTTATCTAAGCAATGCCCGCTGCTCAGTCAACGTCGCTACTAACTTCGCACGTTTTTTCCTTCCTTGGTATTCTTTCGTTGCTTTAAAACTGCGTTCACTCTTTTTGCGATAACTACAAGTTAGTTTTTAGTTTTTCAATACATGTTTTAACCAACAAAAATTCTATATCGAACCGATGGAGTTTTAATGAATGAACGTTGCCGAAAACACGCGGAAAATCTTTAGCTACTTTGTGTTTGCGCGAGTGTGTGGGAGACTATAACGTGGACTGCTGTTTTTAGTTCGATTTTACTGCGGCTGCTGCGGAAAATAGTGTATAAATGTGTGTGTGCGAATATGATAAAACCGAATGGCGTGAAATATATAAAAACGGAACAATTCTTAAAACACGGACAAAAATATAGCCGGACCGTCGTCTCGCGGCGCAAACGAGGAAAGAAACAAACACGCGTCGTCGAACTGCGACCAGTGTTCAGGCCCAGGCCAGGCGGCAGCAGCCAAAATACTAACACAATGAGAGAGAGAGGTTCACACAGACACAGCAGCACAGTACACAGCAGAGCTAAGCAGCAAAAGAAAGAGAGCGAAAAAGCACAACACAGCGACAAAGTGTGAGGCCAACCGCATTTCTAATAAGAGTATTGCCAGCCTGCTGTCCACAATCTTGTAATATGTGAGAGGGTAGGGCAGCCGCGTGCAGAGCTTTGAAATATTTATGCTGAGCAGCGTGCTCTTTGCACGTGCCAAAGAGCGAGTTAACGCACGCTGACGTAGCAAATGTTTGTGCATATTGTTTCTGCTTACGTGACTTTTCAACACTTGGTGCGGTTAAGAGATATGAAAAACATGTGTATTTATGTGAGTATGTACATTTTGAACAATTCGTTTCATATGAACATTATGTCAATAGGTAGTGTGTTGTATGACCATATACATACATATGTACTTATGTATGTTTGTATACGAGCTTTCGCTGTTTTTGTTTACACAATACTCTTTAGCTCTCAAGCAATTGCAAAATGTTCAGACGGAAGCATCTAGAAGTCGGTTTAGAATTAATTAAATCAAAATGATAAACATTTTTTGGTTTTAAATAAGAGTGGAGAGCTTATAATTCTTGACCCCCGCTATTCTTGGAGGTAATAAAAACAATTTAGTACTTGACTATGGAAAGTTTTTCAATTTGATTCAATTAGAAGAATCGATGCCGGGCCATATGTATGTATGTATGTATGTACATATGAATGTACTTTTTAAAATAAAACAAAATCTGCACAGCGCAAAAGAGCGAAACAGAAACATCGCTTGGGCGTGTGCGAAGTGGGAAGCGGAAGATGAAAGCAGATCGTGTTCAATGTTTAGCAAATTTAAATTGCGTTCTATTAAAAATAATGAAATCTTCATTACAAACACATGAGCAGCAAACAAGAAGAGTGCGTGATAGAGAGTGAAAGACAAAGAGAGAGAGCAGTTGACGAAAACAGGCGAAACAATGGAGACTGACATAATCGAACAGCAGAGCGCTACAAAGCACGTTGTTATTTTGTTTTTATTTTGAGCTGGCGAAGTAAATATGTGAGTGTGAGAGCTTAACGAAGCACATAACATAAACGCGCAGACCGACAACCAGCTGAGCAGAAAGGCGACAGCCGTTTTGTCGCTCGCTGCAGCTCAAAACACAAACAGCAAAATAACAACAAAAGCGACAAGTGGTGGCCCCAACACATGGCATGCGGGGTTCATGGAGAGCAGGCGGGTATGCCCAGCAGATAGTGGGAGAAAGAAAGAGAGAGAGAGAGCGCAGACATTGAGCGCATATAAAAAGACCGGTATGACCACGCAAACAGCATACAACGCCAACAGCGAATGAGCGACCAAAAGACAAAATCGAACAAACACAAACGGCGCTGCCATTCATTTGCTCTCTGTCTCCCTCTCTCGCTCGCTCTCAATCTTATACCTGAATTTGAGTGAGCGATACACATACAAGCACAACATCACGTAGGCTGCTGGCGTGCTTTTGTTGAGGGCAGCGTGAAAAACGAGGTTAACGCAAACATCTACACCACCTCACACACACACACGCACAAACTGACACAAGCACAGCAATATCATCGCCTGATGTGCGAATTGCGTTCAAAAACAAATGAGTGGAAGGGCAAAAAAAGTAAAGCTAAAACAACAAAAACTACTTTAAATGGTGCTTTGTTTTCTCAAAACAACATGCATAAATACAAATGTACATACATATCTTGGTGTATGGAATTTCTTTACTTTTTTTTTATACATTGCATGACAGCTACAGCGTTGCCATATGCAAGAAAAAACATTGCAGGGCAGCGTCTACATTTGCATGTATATAATATACGAATATTGTAAGCATTAATGTACTTGCGTCTGTGTATGTTTGTGTAAGGGAGAAATGCGTGTGAGGCTGCACGTATGCACACGCACACGTATTGCTATTATAAAGCAGAAGGTAGGCGGCGCTGTGCTTAGGTGGAGAAAAACAATAGTGATTATTAATACTTAATACTGCTCGCCTGTCACTCATTAATCGTGCTATAGACCAACGCACGGTGGCAATTGGCCAAACAACCACCCACAAAGTGTGTATGTAAGTACATATTTACAGTAACAATAAACTTTCATTGGAAAATAAGTTGATACAGCGACAAGCGACGCCTTCTACCCAAATCCCGTTTTTTTTTTTTTTTTTTTTTTTCACTAGAGGCTTGCATCCAATATGCAGCTGCAAACTGCTAAATAAATCCTGCCCTCCCCGCTCACATAGACATAGCCTTCATTTCAATTGATATGCATTCAGCTCAGTTAAGGCGCTGATAAACGTGATTTCTATTGCATTTTTGTTCGCTGAATATTTATTTATTTAAAATTTTTTTTTGTTTTTGTTTTAGGTTTGTCATCGTCAGTCTCTGCCACCGCTGCTGTTGCACTAGTAGCAGCGACGCGTCGCGACGTCGCTACACGTCAGCAGACGTATGCCTCGAACTCGGTCAGCGTTGGAGTGAGGCAGTACAAAAGTGCTTGGAGCAGAGAGCGGGCGGCAGCTGCGCTCATCGCTTTGTCTTTGTTCGCAACGTTCGTTCATTTTTGTTTGCTCGTTTGCTTTGACTGTCGTTCTATTTTGGGTTTCTGCTGGTGCCGCTGCCGCTGCCACTGCTGTTGCTGCAGTTTCTGCCGCTGGTTGCAGCGCCAAAGTGCAATAAACGTCATCAAGGTTATGTGCAGCCGCTGCGCTGCTACTGTAGTTGCAGTCGCAGTCGCAGTCGCAGTCGCTGTTTGCCGCAGTCGCTAGTTTCGCTTTACAGTTTATTAACACTTCATGATCCGTTTTCATTTGTTAAGCTCTTCGAGTAACGAAAAAAGCTCGCACCGTGAATCATTTTGTATAAATTGACTGCACACTCAGTTAAGATAGCTGAGCATGTTATACAGAGGCCATCTCGCTTGCACGCATTTAGCTCTGTTTTCTTTTTATACCAACATTTGTATATGTATGAACTTAATAAAAATGCAAATAAATTTCGTTAATTTGTCAATTCCGGAAATAAGCCTCGGCGCGCAGCTAGTTCAAAAGCAACAGCAGCAACAACAATAATTCATTTCACGGTTCTGCCCACACGACGTTGACTCAGTCGACAGCAGCTCCGACTCCGCACCCGCCCCAACCCTTTCCGACATTTGACCAGAGACCTGGTAGACAAAATTCTGGGAAAGTTTTCTCCTCGAATTTATTTGCGTCTCTTATTCAACGGGGCAGCTGTCTGAGCTGCTTTCATACATATGTGTTGCGCATTTCCTTCCAGCTGTTTGTTTCTCTATACCCTCTCTATCTTATCACTGACACTCTTACATTTCTCTTTCCCGTACAGATAACCCAATCATTTATTAATACTTGAATAGTCGGCTACATGGGGACGATCCCCTAGAGTTAGCCCAAGAGGTGCTTATTGCTTCGGGGCGAGTATTATTTGCAGTGAGTGGGAAAGGACGCACCAAACGATTAATGTTAAAAGAATAATACAAAAGATATGAATAAAGAGAATATAAGAAATATATATGACACAGTAACAATCCTATTGAACAATGCCCTATTAATATTATTATTATTTTGAAATATTTTTGTTATAAAAATATAATATTTCAGTTATTTTTTTTTAAGATAATAATAGTAATTTTCATAAATATATCCATGTAAATATTAGTTTAAATTAAAAAGGAGTATGCAGAATACAAAAATCAAATTGAATAATCTATTTATTTAAATAAAAAATATATTATATTTAAGCCAATTCATTTATTCTTATTTTGTTTTACAGTTGATGTTACAATTGATTGTCCAAAGTTCTATAATTTAAAAAATGTGTAATTTACCAAATCCAGAATTTTTCTGCATATTTCATTCTTCTTTCTTTTTCTAGGCCCATATGTAAAAATAAAACTGAATATCAAACATTTTTCATATTCTCCTCAGCGTTGCAGATGTATATTTCACATATTATTATACAACACATTAGTTGTTTTTTTTTTTTTATATTTAATTAAATGTGATGCAATCTTAGCTATTGACGTCACAGGAGTTTGTAAAACGCAATCTAGAAAACGTGTTTGCTATATGCTGCATTGAAATAAATTAATTTCTTTGTTTGTACACGTTATGTCGTTAATATAATAGAGAAAACTAGACTTCAGGTGATCTACTAACACGACATATGATGGGTGCAAATACTATTGTTTTAACGAATATAAACAAACAAAAAGCGAATTGCCGACGAAAATCAAACAAATTAAATAAGAATATACGTCGTAGGTTCTTAATATTTTATTGTAGAAAATTAAAAATAAATTTTTATTAGACTACACATTTGCATCTAAAAGGATTGCATATGCATATATGAATGAGGAAGTCTTTATGCGATATCATTTGTGAAAGCTTTCCTAAATTTGAGCGCACTTTAAGCAACTGCAGCCCACTGTAATTACCTAAAAAGTAGCGGGACATGCACCGATCGACGGCCAATCAAGTTGATGTCGATATGCATATACCCAAACATACCCTACACTCAATATATATTTTTAAAGCTGAAGACCTCAAAGGATGCCCGCAGACAGTCAGATAAATTCTAGGAAATGTTCGAAATAGGAACGTACATAGAAACCATTTGTTGCCAGGGGCCGTCGCAGCTTTATAAATATTTTGTACGTAACACGAATGCGTAATGGTAATCGGAAAACTCATGCACACGCACACAGAGGCAAGTGCAATACGTTCCAGAACGATTTCGAAACTAAACAATAAGAAGCACCAAGTGGCAGACATTACACGAACAGCGGCGTAAAAACAATTCACCGATGAAGACAAGACGAAACCGAAAAATAAAACAGCCCATGCACAGACTCACACATACACATACGCACAAGGGCAACTAGCGTGTAAGATATAGGGATGAAGGGCGCCGCGTTCTACACTGATGACTCTATCTTGCTCGCACACACTACTGTTTTGCGTGGCAGCTGCAAAATAAAATTTCAATGCACACACTTAGCCCAGTGGCCGCACAGCCGCATTTTGCGCTTCAAAGGGAAAGCCAAAGAGCGTAAGAGCGAAAGAGTTGTAGAAATGGAGTTGAAAAAGTAGCAAGAAAAAAAAACTTGAAATTCAACACTCACCTGATTGACTTTGGCTGCAGCTGTTGTCCGTGTTGCTGCAAGAGACATTGCTGCCGCCTACGCCGCTGTCCGCAGAGCCGCTAGTGTTGTTGTTGTTGGCGCTGCTGACACTGCCGCTACCGGCGTTGCGTCGCAGCGACGCAAACTCCATTGCAGCAGCTGTGCTGGCATTTTCCTCTTCCAAAATACGTAAAACCATAATTTTGGCGCTGTCTGTCGACTTTGAATCCCTTGGTTTTCCTTTTGGCACTCACACAGTCTCTCTTTACTCCTATCACACCAGCAAATCCACGCACCGTATTTTTGAGAACTATTCCGGTCTAACAGCTGCAAGCTTGTCTTCTCCTTTTCCTTTTCGCTCTTACAGGGTGCTAATAAGACACAGCGTTGACGTCAACGTCGCTGCTGCTACTTCTGCAACGGCTGCGTTGTGCTCTCGCTCTCTCTGCTGCTGCTTCTGCTGCTGCGGCGTTAGCTGTTGTTGCTGCGCTCATTCAAAATGGTGGCTATTGAAAAGATTTTTCTGTTGCTGCTACGCTGTGGCTGCTCTGCCAAGAAATGAATTGTTTGATTTGAATTTTTTGCTACTACAATTTTTGCACTTGATATAGTTGCAGTCGGCGTCGTTGCGAATTACGCAGCAGCATCAAAAAAGAAGGAAAATTGTCGCAGGAAAATTTACTTTGGCAAAACAATTTTTTCAGCCACTGTTCGGCAGCTGCTGTTCTGCTGACGTCGGCTGCGCTTCACTATTGTCGGTCGGTTGTTGGTAATGGTGGCTGTTGTTGTTGCTATTGTTGCTGGATTTTCTCATCACATTGGCAAAAGCAAGCACAAAATTGAATATTTCTTCTATTTTTTTCAATATTAAATGATTTGATCCTCCTTGCTTTTTACCTTTGTGGTAGATATTTTGGTGTATATGTATTTTTGGGGGCTTGAATATGGTTGATTTTATTGTGGTTGCAGTAAAATTTGATTGAATATTGCAAAATTTGCTGTTGGTTATTGCCTGGGACTGACTGGTGGTGTTTGGTCGCTGTAGCTGTTGTTAAAAATTTTCTGCTGATTACAACACAAAAAAAATCGCTGAAATAGCGGACAAAAGCCGTTTTCTTTGCGTTTTTCGCTTTAAATTATCTCTTTTAGCTACCGATCCATTTTTTAACGTTCGAAGATGATTTCCGACTGACTAAAATTAGCGATGCATCATTGAAGCAATACAAAAACATCGATAACTTCTCAGTGCCGATAACAGTTGACAATAGTTTTTATTTTTTATCGATATATTGATGTTAACAATAACATTTTTCCACTAGCACATATATGGTTAGTGATTGTACCATTTACAGTAATTCAGATATTTAGAAGTTGACATATGCATAAAGATATATGTTAGATTTTCTTGGTAGGTTTGTATGCCATTTTTCTTCAATTAAAAATATTTATTGATTGGTGCCACTGTTAGCTGTGGAGCGAACACTGTTAATTGAGGAGCAAATCAGTTAACCAATCCCGTTTCGATCCTTAGCAACACACATTTAACGTATTTTCATTTTAAAGCTCCGAAAGCTCACAATATATTTAGTAAATATGTTAATTGTGTGGTTGTTATACCATGTAATATTTTGAACCGCCTTAATTGAATATATAATTGATGGGTGGAGCTATGTCCATCAACAACCACCAATCGTATCGTCGAAAAGTTGCTACGACAGGACATTGCCAAGGCGCCTGCGTAAGTCAACAAATCGTCCAATTCGAAATGTCCTTTGAAACAATTGCACTCAAAGGCAAGTGTGTCCAAAATGTAGTTTCTTTTGGCTTGCCATTAGACACGCTCCAAATAACGCTTGCAACTTTCAATAATTATCACTTTATTGTTATCTGTTGAATCCTTCTTCGTGGCATGATGTCCGACGATAACCCAGTTCACGCGAAACGCGCGCGACTCGCCGTTAACTCAAAGCCAACGAAACTGGCTGAAACGCCTCTACCCAAAGTCTCGAATCGCGTGCCCAAGTGCGCCCGCTGTCGCAATCACGGCATCATCTCCGAGCTACGCGGCCACAAGAAGCTCTGCACCTACAAGAGCTGCAAGTGTGCCAAGTGCGTTCTGATCTTTGAGCGACAGCGCATTATGGCCGCACAGGTGAGATCTGAAAGATGGAGTGGGAGAAGTGTGGAGATCCTTCAGAGAATTAGAGAGATAATGCAGTTTGAGAGAAGAGGGAATAAGAAAACCAGAAGTCGGAAAGAGACTTATTCTAGAAGAGGAAGAGCAGAGTAACATATAAAGCTATGTAGGGTGAACATGGATAAGAACTAGTACGAATAAATAAGGAAAAAGATAGGGACAGAGAGACAAGACAGATAAAAGAATAAGAGACTAGGAAAGAAATGTTAAAGGAAAAAGAATAACTGGCACAGAAAGGTAGGGAACCAGGGAAGTAGCGAGAGGGCAATAAAGAGTGTAAGATTGAATGTAAGTTAGAGAGATAGACATAGAGATAAGAGGCAGAAAGAATGTGAGAGATCAAATATATCAGATAATAGGAGAAAAGGGAGTAGCAGAGACAATAAACAAAAAGAGGAGAAATAGTAATACAAAGAGAGAGAGAGAGAGGGAGGGGGGTAGAAATATAGAGAAAGAGGAAGATAAAGAAAGAGAGAGAGAGAGAGAGAGCGGGAAACCAAGTAATCAAGTCCTTATAGTCCCTGATAAGCTTTTGTGCTTAATTGATATTTCTTTATACTGTAAACTTATTTGTTGCTATCGGTCAATAATAATATTTCCGTATAATAACCTTTTGCGTCCTCAATAATAGAAAGAGTTATATCAAAGCAATACTTAAACTTTTCGCCTACATAATCATCTCAATTCTAAATAAACTTAATTAAGATTCTTTCACAATATTTTATATAATTATTGCACTACAATAGGCTTAACTTTTCCCATAATTACACTCTCCTTAACCCTATCATCCTTCAGTTTTTCAATTAACTCATTGCGTATCATATGCTTTTCGCATCTTAATAGTTATTCCATTAGTATTGTCTTTAGATTAACCGAGGCAATGTCCTAATTTGAAAGATAAACAATCCAGAGCGAGGGCAATTGCGCCTGTATCCTTCTCCTGCTCCTGCTCCCAGTCCTTGGCAAACAAATGAAATACGAAATTCTGTTCAGATTTGTGGTAAACTTCTTCTGGTCTTCTCTCTGACTTGCTTAACGCCCGATGCCCTCGCCTGATGTTGCTGATGATGGAAACTTGTCAAAGCGTACGAACAAATCGAGCTAAAATATCCGCTTACCAACTGTTTGCACAAGTGTTCAGCGGGCGGGCTCGCATTACATGGGGGAGAAACTAACTGACCAAAGAATATTTCAGCTTGTTCCCAGACTCGTCTGAATTCGAGTTTTCATACCATTCAATTGGCGAAAAGCCAAAGAAATCGAAGAGATTTCTAGTGAAGTTGCGGCACATATTTGTTAGAGCTAAATAATCAAGTATTCAAGTTTCATTTATCACTTCTCCTGCGGTGTTTGCGGATTCGGGAACGGCCCAATTTTGTTTTCGTGGGCGATACCCTAAGGAATTGCAGTTGGTTTTGGTGCTTTGTTTTGCTTCTCTGTTTACCTCGCGTTAAGTCAAACAGAGATTCTGGAAAGTCGCCTCCAACACTTGTCGCATATTAATTTCAATTGGCATTCGGTCTGCTCACAGGTTGCCCTCAAGCGCCAACAGGCGGTGGAGGATGCGATTGCGCTGCGCCTGGTGGCAAATAAGACGGGACGCCAAATCGAGGCATTGCCGCCGGGCAGCATTTTCGGACTGACCGTCACGCAGCCCAAGGAGCAGCCACAGTCAATGCAGCAGCAGCAGCAGCAGCAGCAGGAGCGGGAACAGGAGCAGGAGCATGAACAGGAAAAAGAACAACAGCAGCAGCAAGAGCTGCAGAAGCTGGAATCCCAGCCTGAATCCATGGCCGTAGCCGAAGATTTGAGTGCAACGCGTCGCGACTTTGTCTCCCAGAGTGCGATCGATATGCTGGCCCAGCTCTTTCCTCAGCGCAAGCGATCCGTGCTGGAGCTGGTGCTCAAGCGCTGCGACCTGGACTTGATACGCGCCATCGAAAACGTCTCGGACGTCTCTGCCCAACCGCCGACGGCGGAGCAAACGACCGTGGAGCTCCTGCCACAGCTGCCGCCACAGCCGCTGCCATCCCTGCAGCTGGCGATGCCACCACGAAGCAGCGCCTTTCGCCCGGTCATAGCAGAGCAGGTGAGTAAACAGACTGACCTGTAAAAAGACTGAAAGCGCGTGTGTCACTGTGTGTTTATTTGAATTTTGATACTGATCATCTATTCGTTTCTTAGTCCCTTTATCTAATTTATTTTAATTATATTATTTGACTTATAATGACAATAATAATTAGTTGGACAAAATAATTTATCGTAGCAGATGCACAATTTTTCAACTTTAACCAAATAAGTATACATATAATAATGATATAAGTGTAAGACTTTTCTATAGTGATAATCCAGAGATTAAAAGTTAATTAGTTGTCAAAATAAAAAATTGTTTTGGCATTTGTCTATCTATACAATTGCTGCGTTTTCAAGATGATTATAAAAACTCAAGGATTTCGTACGCTACAAAAACACTTTTTTAAAGAAAATAATAAAATAGTTTTATGGGAAGTATCCAGTCCAGTACCAAAAGCGACCAGAATATATAGATGAATTTTAATTCGTCATCTATACAGTGTTAAGATCTTACTCTCTCACACACATACTCTCTCTTCAACTCTTCGCTTCTCCAAATCCCACTGCCTCGACTATCTTTGGCTTTAGTTCTTACTCTTTCCACCTCGAGCACATAGTGCGCCATCTGTTGTCTGGTAGACGCATTTCTCAATTGACAATTGTCTCATCTCTTTCACAGTATGCATCGAAGGCTTCGTCGACGGCAGCCGCTGCCATTTGCGCCTATCCCAAGTGGTTCGTGCCGCTCTCCTTTCCCGTTACCATGGGCCATCTGTCGAACTTGGCGCCACGCTGCAATCTGCCCAACTGCAGCTGCTTGGACAGCTATCAATTCCACTAACAACAACAACAACAATAACAACAATGCTATGTTAAAATCTAATAAATTTATTAAAACTACATATAAAAATAGAAATCTTAAATTGACTTTTTGGTCACGTTGTAACGCGTTGGGCCACATCCTCCTCAATGCTCTCCTCATCGTCCTCGTCGTCCTCCTCATCCGCTGAGAGGTACATGCGATCCTCGTCTTCACTGTGTGTCCCTCGCCCCGTTCCGGGCTGTGCATAGGCTGCGCTGCTGCTGCTGTTGCTAGTATTCGCTGTGGGCGTGGCAGTGGCATGATTCGATTGTCGCTTGGTTTGATTCGCCCGGCGCCACTTGGCGCGTCGATTCTGAAACCAGGTCTTCACCTGCCGATCGGTCAGCTTCAGCTGCAGCGCCAGATGCCGGCGCTCCTCGGGCGACAAGTACTTGGAGCTGGCGAAGCGATTCTCGAGATTTTTCGTCTGCTGTGACGTAAAGCGGATTTGGCCGCCCTTCCGCTTCACGCCAAAGTTCGACATGTAAAAGCTGGCGGCCGGATATGCCGCATTGCAGTAGAGAGCGGCGGCAGCAGTCGCTGGATTGCTGAAACCTACAAAAGCAAGTAAAGTAAATTAAATTAAATTTAATATATGTACATAGCCGAACGCTCTAGTTGCTAGTGCTTAATTCTTAATTTCAACTTAATTTTATATTACTTCTAATCCTTAATAAATGAATAGGTATAAAAAATAATTAATAGATATGAACAGTTGTCCCATACTAAACCATTATTTTTTTAAGCTTAGCTAAATTAAAATTTATCTAAAAATATTTTAATTATTTTAAAAGCTACATTTGAGCTTTCATTACCTCATTTGCATTGCTGCTTGCATAGGAGATCCGGTGCCTGAGTTATGCTATTAACATAATGCTGTTAATAGCATAACATGGCATTGTGGGGAGCAGCAATTTCTATTAAAGTAATCTGGCATTTTCGCTAATTAAAATAACTTTAAATGAAAAATTTAAAAAATTTATGAAAATGAAAATTTAAACTACAGTATATTAATTATATGCTATAAAGTCACATACTGTCATAAAATGACGGAGTCCAACTGGATCTTGCCTTCTTCAGGCAACTCACTACGCTGACTTCCATAGAGCCTCAATGTGAACCAGGTATAATGCGATTTTTTACATTAAATCACAATCTTTAATTTTAATTGATATATTAAGTTTCATTTCATATTTGTAAGCATTTAAATTAAAGTCTGATTTTTTATTAACTTTAATTAATTAATTAATTTTGTTCTCTCCATTCGATTCTAAAAATTTGAAATTTTTTCTATTTTCTATTTTTCTATTTCTGGTTTAAAACCAAACGCTAACTAAAAAAAAAAAAAATTTAATTATTGTATTATCCAAATATTTAGTAAAAGAAACAATTAAAAAATTAAATAAATTTATAAAATATAAATAACGAAACTCTAAACAAAGTATATACATTCACAAATATTAAAAACAAAATGATGTACTTATTTAAGTTTAAATACATAATTAATATAAATTTAATTCATGAAAATATCAAATAATTAAGTAAATATATACGTATTACATGGCATATGTATATGTAAATATTTACTATTCAAATAATGATTACTATTCACACTTGACATAAATTGAATTGAATTGAATTGCCCTGATTTTCTGCGTAGCGCCATGGAAAGCTTTCCTTTATCGACATTTTCTTTGTAATGAAGCAGCGCGAATCGTTGCTCGACTTTGATTGGCCACTTCGATTGGTTATTTGTCTCTCTTTCGCACACACTCTCCATTCCGTATGCAGAGTGGACACGCCCACTCAAGCCGGCAATTGGCCTGTGGGCAATTGAGGAAGAATCAATTGCCATAATTGTTATCGGAGGAGCAGCAGGCCAACAACTAATTCGATTGTTGTTATATGGGCCCGCATAATGGAAGAGTCTCGAGTGGATGGCGTGATAAGGTGGCTATCGCTGCTACAGTGCTACCTATGTACATACACATGTACATATGTGTAGGAATGTGAGTGAGAGACGGCAAACGGAAATTCGCACTCATATTTCTAATTAAACGGAGTGATACCTATCCATACTGAGATCGGCTGACCTCAGTCTATATAACGTCTATAAATAGAAGCACATCACAAATATTTCGTATATATGTATATCTGTGGGTATATATACCCTATAAAGTTAATGACGGTTGCGATTTAATATCATAATTTAAATTGTACAAATACAATTATTAACGTTTATTTTTATTAAGTGGCGTATTGTGCGATAAACCCGGGAACCTAGAGCCCCCACTCTAACCATCTAGAACTTCAACTGCTCTGATTTCACTGTTTTTTTTTTTTCATTTTTGACTTCTTGCACTTGAGAACAATTTGCTGCTAATCGTTCGTATATTAGATGAAGAGGCCAAAATAAAAAATAAAACATAAAATATATATATGTACATAATATATAAATATATATATAATATAGCTGAAATCTAGCAACACGTAGAGACGACAACGGACGTGCTTATCTCGATGTGAATCGAATAGCAATCGTCGCCAGAAGATGATGGACAGCGCCTATTAATCGCCTCTAATAGCATTTTTCGTTTAGATAAGCTCCCAAATATTGTCCAAAGATTGGAAAATGAAATCGAATCGATTGGAATATGCCCTGTGCTTCAGCTAAAAGCTGTCATATCAATATCTGGAAATACAACCAAAATAAATTGACGGAATACAGAAGCTATTTATTCTGTAAGACACTTGGTTTAAGCCAAACCCCGTGGTAAGATCGAAAAACATCGAAAGTATGTGAACCTAATACTATATTATGCAATATATCCCAAAAATATTCAAGAGCTATATCAAACGTTTGAAGGAATTCAAATTTCAAGATCTCTTTTCCATTTCATTTCCATTTTATTTGGATGCTAAGCTATATCGTAGTATCCCTGAACAAGAACTAAAACTTAAGCCCTTTTGTTTGATAAGATTTTAACTGCATGTATATATAATTTTGGGTTTAATTTAAAATATACATCTAAGGAATGTTTCTATGATTCTACGATTATAAAAAAATAATTTTTAAATTTTATATTGAATATAACATTACATAATAATATTAAATAATATTGATAACATAAGTACAATGTTTAAATTTATAAAAATTATAGTACATATACAGAATAACTTTAATGCACAACTAATCCGATAGCATTATGGAACATGATTAATAATAATTATTATTAAATGTGTTCTGTATGTTAAAATAATTGTGAGCCAGACGACGAGCCTAGCTGAAATTCAAGCCTGGTTCATTCAACTTAATATGTATAATATAATATGTATTAATAATGAGTATTACAATAGTTTTCATTAAATTTGTTATCAAAAGACAACTAAAATCTATTTAGAAACTTTAAAATTAATTTAACTTTCAATTTTAAGCTAAGGGTTGACATCGTAAAATAAACAATAAATTCATTACACTATGATCGTGAGCTTAACTCAAGTATAACAAGTATAAGTATATATACATTTATAGGGTATCTCTTGGTTACAGTGTTAACTCGATATGTCATATGGCTGTAGCTGCCCCATTTGCCTGTCTGACGCTCACCTCAATTTCAAATATTTGTCATTCAGTGTGTGATAAGGGCTACCCGAGAAATGTGCGTGTTATATGACACGACAGGGGATTTGATTTTGAGAGGGATATGCTATGGGGGGAGGTAGGCCGGTAGGGTGATCGACTGTAGATCCATGGGCCAGACGAGCCAGCTAATCTAACTCGGGTGAAATGCATACAGAGTGTGGGCGTTGCGGGTAGCTTAGGGGAGTGTTGGGTATTTCAAGTGCCCATTGGCGCCAACACTTGACTTTGACAAAAATCAATGCACATTAATCATGCTGGGGTAACTCGTAATACCTTTAACATTTTTGGAAATAAACAGTATGGGAAAATTCTTTGCAATGCATTTAAATAGATGTTAAAGTTTTGAATGAAGGTCGATGCACATTTGAATAAAGATGGGCATGATGGATATGAAGAGACATATGTATTTATAAAGAGATTTTATTTTAATGGATATTATTGGGATTTATAAATCCAAGTTCAACGAACTTCAACTTGTTCACTAAGAAGTATATTTTCAGATATTATTTTACACTGTATGATCACGGAGGTTTCTGAATTCCTGATAAGTGTAAAAATCAAGGACCGTGTTGAAGTTTTCTTTAAATTAAATTAATAATCTATGTAATTTGTACCCATATTATGATAAAAATGATCAATTAATGATCAATTTTATATTTATATCATATCATATCATTTATATATATATATGAATTATATGTATATAATATATAACTTGCGACTTCCCAATATCTCAAGTCTAAAGTTGAACCAAGTTAATGATTTTCATTATCAAATTGGGTATGTTTTATTAGATACTATGGTTTGGACTTTTACCTAAGCTAGGTTATTAATTATGTATTTATATCGCTCATTCATTATGGGTATTATAAGAGAGCTGACTCATATCCGGTATTCCATAACGTTGCATGATCGAATGATACCTTTACCCTTGCTCCTTTGTCTCAGCAGGCCATGAGGAAACATGGACTTTGATACTGGATATGCTGCTATTATTTCGTAAGCAGCTACAAATTGTATTGTCTTTCGATTGTATAAAGAGTGCACTGTTTTTCGAATCTATAGCAGAACCCTAAGGAAAGGAACAAACCTTTCAAAGGAAGTAAATACGTAAAAAGTATAAGTAATTATGAATAATTTGTAATATAATGAATGATTGTAAAGGAGTGCAAATTTACGATCTTTGTTGTTGTTCAAGAACATTATTTAGTTGCAGAATTGAAATCATAACGTTATGCTCGATTATTTTTCATATCTCAAAATACTGGACAAATCGGACAAAAACAATATCATCTGCAGTCTCAGAAATAAAGTCACTAAGTTTTGCAGGTTAGTCACTGTTGACATTATTGACGGATGGATTTATCAATTATTGGAAACGTCAAAAGTGTCTATTCCATAGAAAACCTAAATAATTTTAGATCATGAATGATTATGATCGAGTATATTTTTACTTGATTAAAGTAACCTTACAGAAATAATTGTGCTTAAAAATTCAATATCTACCTTAATTATTTTAAAATTAACTTTAAGGTTTTAGAAAGCATTTTGATCTTGATTTAATGATAACAATGAGTGTATATATTAAATTAGATATGCGAATCTTCAATAGAAGTAAAAATCATTAGAACAATATATAATTGTTATTCGGATTTTGAATCCTTTATATATATGCCTATAGGAGATTGTCACTTAGTTTATAACTTAGTATTATAATTTATACATATAATAATATTGAATTTTGCTATTTTTATGTTTAAATAATATATAATACGATATCAGACTTATTTTTATTATTAGTCAATATAAAAGTATGGCATTATCACTCACCTTCGCAATCCAGAAACGGACTGTATTGATCACAGTAGGCGGCTGGCTGAGCAGCTGCTGCTAACGCCGCGGCTTGGAAGTGTGGGATGAAGAGCGGAGAATTCTTCTGTAGATTTAGCATTTGCTGATAGAACAACGAGGCGGGATCTGAGTAGATGGGATTGAGGCGCACCGATGACGGCGATAATAAGGTGCCAGACCCGGACTCCAGATTCTTGAGTGCATATTGTGTGGATAGATCGTATATCGACTGCACTGGAGATCCGGCTGGCGGTGCAAAGGCTGTGCAAGGACTCGACTGGGTGGGCGTTTGTGCCTGCGGTTTTTTGATCACTTCCGTTGTTTGTGTCTTATGCTCCAGAATGTTGTCTATGGAGAAGGCGGACCTATTTGCCTTAAGTGTGTTGTTATCCATATTGTGCTAGTGCTGTTCGATCTGTGGCTGTTCGAAAATAAAAGCGCCGAGCTGCGAGGAGAGACGACGCGTCTTGAACGGGCGCAGGCGATGAACTAATTGGAATGGCCGTTAGCTGGGCCCAATAAATTGTACTAAATCAGATTTCACAGAATATAATAGATTGTACATATACATATAATGTTGTGCTAATGGGTATAGATATCTATATTAACAATAATATAAGCGACGCTATGTAGATACGCATGTACATAGATAATGATAATGGGAGCGCCAGGAGGGAGGGCCTTAGAGAGGGGTGGCCCACGATAAGGTGGTAGCTTGCTCCCGGTAGGTAGGTAGGCCCGATAGCCCGTTGGCTTGGCCCTCAGTCCAATCGAGCCGATCCACCAGTCATATAAATCAAAACACTCGGGACTTATTAAACATACACACATGCACACTCGTTCACTCACACATGTATTGCCAACAGTGGCTGTCCATTGCTGCTATCTCATTCTTTATGTTGTTGTCTCGCTCTCACGCATTGTCGGCGTTTTGTTTGATCGAGTAATTGTTAATCACCCGCTTATCGATATCGCTCGCACGACGTTGTTTGTCGTTGTCGAGTTGTTGTTGTTGTTGTTGTATGCTACTCATCCTGCTCGTTGTTCTCATCCTCGTAGCACAACTACTGTTCGTACTGATATACCCTGTAATGTTGTATATGGAATATGAACTGATGAAAAGTTAAGAGCGGTTTACCGTAAGTAAGTGACTAAAGTTTACTCTTTTGAGTAAGCCCTATGTATGTACCTTTTACTATTTTATAAAATTGCTATTTATAAATTTCTACAATTATATTCACATATATCCAGTAAAAAAAAAAACAATAGAATAGAAATAAATTCCGAAAATTTAAGGCAAACCTTTTTTTTTTTACTTTGAATAATTCGATTTTTTATATAAAGTATTCAATTTAAACAAGATTTATAGAATTCGTAAATAAATTATACACACAGCTTTATCATATCTCTAAAATGTATATTCGTTAAGAAAATGTATCAATAAATCGTTATCAAAAGTCGCACAATTTCTCATAGAGCAATTCATAGTCAAGCTCTCTGCCTTAGGGTATCTCATGGTCGTGCACACCCTCTGCTACCACCCACATTCTGTGCTCGCATTTATTTATTGTAGTTGTAAACAAATTAAAAGTACCAATAGGCTCTCACCGATTTCGGCTGCACCCCCGACTTCTCCCTTGATCTATGCCTCCTTCACCCCCTCTGAACCTTGCAGCCCCCGCTGTGATCTACAAATGTCGTCATCGCCAGCTCTTTTGATTGAGTAATCGAGTTGGTGCTACGAATTGAGCCTCCCGATGGTAGTTCCATATTTTTGGAAACTTTCGAAACAATTTATGCGTTTGTATAACTGCTGAAATGCAGGAGGAGGTGGTGGTGCCGCTGTTGCCTCTCGCTTATCAGTCGGGGGTAGTCGGGGTCCCCTTAAAGCCTTTGAGATGATGGATTACTTTTGATTTTGGGCATTGGCGTTTGCGATAAAATATACAAAATAAATGCGCCTAATTGTTGTTATTGTTATTTACTCGCTACCTGAGCGACATATTGTTTTCAGGTCGCTGCTTATATCTTTTAGATACAAGCATAAAAATACCTATGTTGTTTCGAGTGCGTTTGTTTAACTATTTCAAGTATCAAAGAAGTAAAATCAAGAGTGTTGCTGACAATCAACTTCATTATCATAACTTTGAAGAACTTTATACTTACCCTTATGCTGTGAGACCTGAGAAATTTTTCAAATATATTTCTATATAAGTCATTCTCACCCCTTCCATGTCATTTAACTAGAAAACACCAAACCAATTTACAGTTTCTCATGAAATATTATCATATTTTCCCTAAATTTTGATCATATTTATTCGTATGATTTGACAAAGATCAAGTCGGCTCTAACGTCTTAAATGATTTTGAGTATTTGCTACCCAGCTACAAATATATTCACGTTAAGTAGTTTTATAAGATAAATAGATAAATAAATAATAAATAGAATTTTTCCTAATGATTAATATAAAATATTATTATGTATATAGATACACTTAATATAAAATATTAAAACATTAATATAAAATATTATTATGTATATAGATACATAAGAATATTTTATATTATAACTATCAAATCTGTAGCACTATACATATATACACACTGGGTATATCGGGTAAATCCTACCACTTTAAATCGAGGGTATCCACTAGTGCATAACGAGACTTTAAGTGCTTAGCTTCAATATCTGTGAAATGGTTTCGACGGACAAGACCAATACATACATACATACAACATACTCTTTCACTTACTGAATATTTACTAATATTACTTAGATAATCGTCACATTTATGCCGATTCGAACACACCTAATCGACGCTGATAAGCCTCCATTCGGCTGAATAATAAAAACTCATTATAAAGATTTCACTGTAAATGTCAATTAATAGGCTATTATAAGAAACATTGGGTTTTTTTTTTAGAATTTCACGACTCTAAAATTAGTAGTAGACTAATCAAATTTGTTGAGTCAGTTCAGTTCAGTTGACAAGTAGAAATCCAATAAAAGAAGAGTCATGCTGAAATATGTAAAAAAAAAAAGGCTAAAACAGACGCGCAATTGATAAACAACTACTTTGAAAGACTTAAACAGTTCTCTTTTAATTTCTTAAAATTTCATTGTCAAAATTTAAGTGTTATGAATGAACATAAAAATGCCAATAATATTTTGATATGTGCTATCAAAAACCCATTTAAATCCATCTGAGCGAGTCGAAAACGGCATTTATTGTGTAGAAGCTTATGAAAGCTAGATAGATTGGCCGACCCATTTACGCATTATATATTTTGAAAATTATTATATATGTACGTTCTATTATTTAGATAGTCGTAAATGTATACTATGCGTAAGAGAGAGTGTATATAAATATTTACTATCCACTTTATTATTGAATTACCAGTTATTTAAGTCTTGCTGATCTTAAGCTTGATATCCCGAGCTCCCGAGCTTTTCTTATCGTTGTTGCATATATTTACCACTACGCAACTGAAACGTTAACCAAAATCGAATTTTCGGATCACCTCATATCTGTAGCTTGAATTAACTTTGATGCAGTTTCTGGTAAATATTGTGACCATATAATATCTAGACGTTTTTATATATCTAAAACTATTTCGAGTTTGCGCACGGCCTTGCACGCCATTTTGAATTATTAAATGCATGAATCACAATTGGTGCTTTAATGTGCTTATGGGCATTGAATGCTATGACAATCGCTGCCTTCAAGATTGCTGCATAAACAAGCCCCCGAATTGTACTTAAACAAATTACCAAATACTATGAAAACCTTGATAAAAATAATTCGAACAAACGAACGGTCGGCGATAAATATAAATGTACCCGATTCGAATTCCAGAATTGATTGCTGTCTGCACTAGTTGGCAAATAAATGATAATGGATGTCGTTGGATGGGCTTAACTTTCGTCAAGTGACACTAAATTATTAGCAATTATCGTAGACAAACGGTTCGAAATGACTTTAAAATTGGGCATAAATTTGCACTATAATGAAAGAAATAGAAAAAATAAATAAATAATTTGGGAAAATCTCGTAAATTTACGATGTGTCTTTCAATTGAAGCCGTGGGCCATGTGATAAAGAGCCTTAGACATATGATACTGATAGACATATTATGTTTTAAATTTTGAATGATCGTCAGGGACGTCAATACATCAATCATTTGTGTTAAGACTTAAATATGTTGGCTCTTTATTTATATAACTTTATTCATTCTCATGCTTCAACCAATCGCCTTTTTCATACATACATATATTTTTGTATCTTTTCAATTGATTTCTGGTTTTTACAGCATGTTATTCATATATATTTAAATATATATATGTGTATATTTGTGTAAAATTGCTGTTTTACATGTGTAAGCTAATTGATTAAATTGTTTGCGCAGCATTTTCAGAATTATCTTCATCATAACATTTCTTTATTATATAATGCATACGAATAAATATATATATATATATATATATAGCACTATGTTGCTGCATATGATTTGTAAGCAGTTTTTTTTATTTATTGAATTAAATCAGTTATTGCATTTCATTTTTGTTTACAGTACTTTTCTTCTTCTTTATATTTATAATATTTATATGCTTCACAAGTTTTTGTTTGAGAGTTGGTTTTCTTCTTTTGAGTATTTTGCTTGGCTTCTTGTGTGAACTTTTATAAAACTAAGACGCGAAATAAATAAATTATTCTAAAATTTCACACGCTCATTCGGTTTAAGTTGCAAGTTTTGAAATTCATATATATTTTATAACTTTTGGATTAGATCTGTATTTTAATTTTTTGGTTTAATAAGCACTACACGTTACAATGCTGACAAAAGTTCGGAGTATTTTTTTTTTTAAATTAAGCATACAATAAAATTAATTGAATTAGTTTAGAAAATTCGAGTACCAAAAAATTATTAGTATAGTTAAAGTTAGGAGCTTGTTAGGAGTTCTTGACGTTTTCAATTTGCATAAATACAAATAGGCTATTTAAGTAAGTTTAGGATAGGTTAATAACGTTTAACATATATGCACATATATATATATGTCGATATATACATACATATACATATATTTATATAGGTATGCTCATTGGTATTTGAATAGTTCGGTATCTTTTTAAATAGCTATCAAAGCTCTCTAGACCAGATTGGCCACATGCGTTGTGTCCATGTGCTGTATTAAGACGTGTATAAAGGACATCTCCTTGCGCGCATTCTCCAAAATCACCTTGGGATCATCTGAAGTGCATCGCAAACAATTTGGCGCAAATACCATTGCCAGATTCGACGAATCCATTTTGGTGCAGGCAACCACCTCCGGGTTGGAGAATTGTTGCAGAAAGTGTATTAAATACGTTAGGACCTGTTCAATTAAGATATAGATATATATATATATATATTTGAAATTAGAATTTGACTAGATATCAAATATTATACACTTACCAGTTGATTAATTTGTGGCAACTTATTAACTATTTCTTTGGCTTTATCGGGATCCTCAGTATTCACGCAATCCTCATAATAATCATCGGGTATAAGCGGATCGTACAGCTCACGATACCATAACTTAAGCAAACTGGCAGGCGCATGTGCATCAACTGTTGAATAAAAACAATATTTAGTATATGTATTTTAAGGCTGGAGCTTAGTTTAACACACCCATATTGTTCTTATAGTCAGGAACATCCCACCGATCCAAGCGACTCTTCATGCAATTCACCTCATCCACATCGGCGGATACACGAAAAATGCCCTCAGTTTGTTTGCCATTGAGCAGAAGCACCTAAAGAGAGGTATATACATATATGTAAGTTGGGATGATTCTTGACCTGAATTGGTAATACTTACATGCTCTGAAAGCGTGGTTTGTATCCAGGGTAGTTTACGTGTTGGAAACTTATCCTTTTGTAGATCCATCACCTCGGACAGCGTGTTGCCAAACATACTGTTCCGTAAAATTTGTTGCTGAAATTCAAGTTGATTAAAATTAAAAAAATTTGAATAATTATAATGATGGACAAGGAAACATGTAAAATGTTACTATAAAATAACATATCTAATAATTATATAATACATAATTAATTAATATAATACAAATGTCAGCTAACCCGTGCCTGTTCCACCTCATCAACGGTGGGCTTCTTGGCCAAGCGACGGCCGCTGCTGCCAATGCGATCCAAGCGGCGGCAACAAACGGTTGCATAATGCGAGATCTGCACGTGTATGGGCCATTTGCAGACTTCTAGAAAGCCAGTGGCAAACGAGGGATCACGATGGCGATTAACATAGCTGCAATGATCAGATAAACCAAATTAGTTGCTTTGAATATTTCAATAATGTGTGTGGCGCCTACTTGAGTAGCGTGGGCTGAAACGTCGGAGAAGGTGGCACAAACGATAAACAAATGGCCATTAGCTCCCAGCCACGTATAAGTGACTCGCGTTTGGGATTCTCCGTGGTCTGGCGGCATAGCTGCACATAAAGTTCATCGCGTAATCTGTGCAATAAATACATAAGATGAGAATGAAATCATGCTTAAATTTTAGAACAGGTATACTAACTGTTGTTGCGGTAGGGATGCTACAATAATATCTATGGCCACCGAATTGAGGTTCATGCCCATGCGTGCCTTGCGATCACCCATGTAGATTTGCACCAGCTTGAACAGCTCAATGGCCGTCTTTTTGTCGGCCTTATCGCGCGACAAGGCCAACATCGGGCGACTTATAGCCTCCGCCGTCCAGCTAAGCATGTCCCGCACAGATGCCTTCTTGCGGAAGATGCCCTTCGAGTGCATGTTTAAATTGTCAGCGGCAAACTTCTCAATATCACATTCCTTCATGCACGCCAGCGTTGGGGCACCAGGCGCACGGTCGCTGGGTGGAAATATCTGCTGTATGGTGGGCTTTAGTGACGGCGGGGCCAGCTTATGGTTGCCGCCACGGCTGAGACTGCTGCTGCTGGCCAAGAGCTGAGATTGCTGCGACTGCGGCGGTTGCTGCTGCTGTTGCGATTGGCCGTGATTGGCCTCATCTTTGGTTAACTGGCCGGCGACTAGACGGGAAATTTGACGATTGGGCGAGGGCAATGTCTGAGATTGCTTCTGTTTGGCGCTGGACGCATCACTGGGATCCAAATGCAGTTGCTGCTGCTGGTGGTGTGGAGGTGCCGGTGGCTGGCCCAAGCCATGACCATGGCCATGACCATGACTGGCAAACGGATAGGCGGGCGTATTTGAGTACAGTTGTTGATTATTCTGCTGGTTGTACTGATGGCCCTGACCCCCTGACGAAGGAGGGCAATGGGAGACGGTGTCATAGTATGAGATCTGATAGCGGGGCTTGGGCTTGGGAGCCGTGACGGGATCCTGATTGCCGCCAATGCCCTCCAGCACGGCCTCCACGTTGTCGGAACTGTAAATGGGATAGATATAGCATTAAATAGAATGTACAATAAAAAGTTTTCAATTAGTTGTGGCTTACATATCCTCGCGACCAGCTGGATCGTAGGGCGGATACTGATAGGCATAGTAGGAGACGCTGTCGCCCATATTGGCGTAGTCATCAATCATGCCATAATTGTGCTCCAAATAGCCGCCATGTGTATCAGAGCCACCGTCGGAGTCCTCATTGTCCGGCTCATGGCCAGAGAGTGAATGCTCCGACTGACTATCCGAGTGATACGAATCCGAATCACCAACGCCATCGCCATCCCGTCCATAGTCATATCGACCATAAAGCTTGGCCTGCTCGATAATGTAATGCTTTAGCGGCAGCAGATGCGGCATCTCCTGCCCGCAATTGCTGTAGAGAGGCGAGATGTTTCCATTGTCATACTCCACATCGCTGCTGTCCGCATGCAAATGGTGCTGCTGCGTCTTGCTACGCCGCGAATCCCGCTTCTCACACGTGTTCTGCAGCGGATGATAGCCACGTTTGTCCAAGCTGGAGCTGGCGCTGTGCCGCAATGAACTCTGACCCGGATAATGGTGAGATGACTGCGAACGATTTGCTGTGGAGCTGTTGGATTTTTGACGCCTGGCCGTTGAGTCATTGGAGCCCCTGGACGAGTGTGTTAACATGCCCAGATTATCGGAGCCAGCACTTGGTGAAATGGGCGCCGCTTTGCCCAACGACATCCGCTCCAAGCTGAGACGATCCATCCCTGATCCAGACTGCTGCAGCTGTGGCGGCGGATTTGTGGCACTTGTCTTGGCCTGTCGAGAGCTCTTTGTCTGCGGACTGATCGGACTCTGTGGACTGGAGTCGCTCGAGTGTTTCTTGTGCCCGCTGCTGCCGCTGCCGGTGGTGCCTTGGCTTTGGCTCTTGCTAGCATTGGTTGTGTGCCGGCGCCGCGAGAGCGGTGTATTCTCCACAGACTTAAAGTACTTTTCATGCATGGAATCGTCGCTGGCGGCACCGCCATAGACAGCACCACCAACACTAACGCCGCCACCACCAACACCACCGACACCACCGCCATTTGCTTCAGCGCTGCTCTTCCGATACGATTTACTGTGATGTCCAGCCGCGGCTGGATTTATAGAGGAGGACATAAAGCTGCCGGAACGCGCCAATGAGACCTTGTACTCACGATCTGTAAACATTTGAAATAGTTAACAAGTTGAAGAGAGCAAAGGAGAGGTTTAAGAACTGACCTCCAATAGCTGATCCAAATGGTTTACCAGAGGCGGGAGCTGCTCCTCCGCCGCGTTGTGCGATACGTTGCTGTTGCTGCTGTTGTTGTTGTTGTGCGTAATTGTACTGTCGCTCGGCATCTGGCGATATCTTCTTCTTCTGCGCCTGCGGCGTATTTATCGAATGTGTAGGTGAGGCAATATCGGATGACTTGGAGGAGCAATATCCCTGCATATGGCTGGGCAGCAATTGATGATCGAAATACTTGTTGCTGTCACCAACATACGATGAGGAGCCTTGCGGTAAATTATGCGAGCTGACGCTTTCTTGCAACATTTCAAAGCTGATGAAAGCGAGAGACAGACAGAGGCAGAAGAGCAAGCGGGAAAGATGCAAAGAAAAGATTGTTCTTATTAAATGTGTGTGCAATGCAAAGCAATAATGTGTGTGTGCGTGTGGATTAGAGACCCATTGGAGACTTATATACCCAAATAATTAAATAAATAAACAAACCATATACCATATAACTATTAAATGGAATATTATTCCAGCCGGCAAGAATGTCTGATTCCTGTTTATTTATAATTTAAGAGAATTCAAATGATTTAAAAGGAGCTCAAGTATTATCAATATCAAATAATAAACTTAAATTTATTTATTTATAGTTAATTTAATAAAAGAGAGCACAGTCTAAATTTAAACTAGCTGAACTGATTTTCTTTTGAGAGTTTTTAATAAGCAATTATTCATTTTTTTCTAAAATAAAATAATAAACAAAATTTAATTAAAATTACAATATTAAATAGTTATTTTTTAAAGAAATTATCCTACATTATGTCTACATTAAGCATACGCCCAGTCGACCAAATATATAAAGCACTCATAAATAACCATTTAATAGCATAGTTATTATTTCTTCCAAGCCTGCACAACTTTCAAAAACCTTTACAACCTGAACCCGATTTTAACCCAAGTACTTACGCGCCATTATCCTTGCCGCCGTGCTGATGCTTCTGCAAGGAGCCCAGACGCAGCGGCTCATTTGGCCCTGATGCACCATTAGAGGCATCATTGAAGCGCCGATAGCCATGAGCGCTGGACAGACTCGAATCGCTTGACTTGCCCGATTCCTTGTAATGATTGCAAGAGTCTATTAAAAAGAGAGCAAGAGAGAGAGAGAGAGAAGAGTTTAGTTTGAGTGATTTAGTAGATAGAGTCAGTTCAATAACTTACCCTGTGAGCGTCGCGATCCGTAGCCCTGTTGCTGCTGTGATTGCTGTTGCTGCTGCTGCTGCAGCTCCATCGAACGGACTGAGTCACCAGTGCCAACGCTGCAAAAGAGGAAACGAATCGAATCACATTAAGTAAATAAATATTCGTGCTGCTGGCAATTTTCAATTGAAGCTCACCGAAAACTTTGACGGCCTCGTGGACTAGAGATCATTTCGCTGCTGATCAGCTGCTCCTCGGAGCTGGCCATGGCGCCGTTGCCACGTTGGGCACGCCCCTTCTTATTAGCTGCCGACATGGGCGATGGCTGTTGCTGCGGCTGCTGCTGTTGCTGTTGCTGCTTGGCCACCGAATGCTTCTGTGGCGTGGTTTGCTCTCGTCGCTCACTCGGATCGGTGTTCTGTTTGAGGGTCTGCAGCTTGGCCAGCGGTATGATGTCACACTTGCTCGGCCGATGCCACACGGTCTTCTGCGTTGCGGCATTATAGTAATAGAAGCGCTGCGTGTTCGTATCAAACAATTCCCACCATTGCGATGAGTCGGTTCGCTTAATTGGCACATCCTGTATAAAGGGAGAGAGTGAGAGAGAGCGGGAGAGAGAGATAAGCGGAATGAGTGAGAGATTTAAATCCAAATGAATCAGCTGAGCTAAGCTCATATATCATAACTGCATTAGCAAAGTGTGTAAGTATGCGTGTGTGTGGCTATGTGTGTGGGAGGTGTTGTGTTGAAAATGTCATTTATGCGCATATTAAATGTTATTCACATTCCTTTAGGCTAGCCAACAAATCATATGAGAACAGAGCTTTAAATATATATGCATATATATTTCACCTGAACTATAAGAACAAAATAAATAAATAAAATTCCGTGAATAACCCTCAGAAAATAAAGCACATAAGTATATTTACATTTTCATAATTATTTCCTCAAGCTCGCATTCACAATAGAATCATATATCTTATTCGCCATAAATCAGATAACGCGTTTCACCCAATATATCTCGAGTGCACGTTTGCACAAACATCGAGCGAAATTGAATATTATATTTCATGAAAATTGACGTAAACGTGTCTTCATCCTCATTTCTCTCGCTCACAGCATTTGCACTTGTCTGTTGTTGATTTCACTCAACTTACTCTGAACAAAAGCTGTGCAAAAACAGTTTTAATATCCGCTCAACAAAATTTAAGATGGGTATATGGATGCAGTGGTTCTAGACAGCTCAAGACTTCATTTGACACATTTTATGACAATAATGAAGAGTGAACCTGCATCATATAGTGTTTTACTATCCATTCATAAAGGAAGATACATATGTTTACAGATTCTGTTCTCTTGGCTTATCATCAACACTTGGCAAATTGTAAAGATGTTGCTAGAATTTGACTTTAAGTAAATCTTCATCGTCAATACTTAATGCCCTGAATGTGTATTATGCAGTCGGCTACAGCCGATTGCTTGGGTTCTCCTCTTTTCGCTTTGCAACTCAAGGGCTCTGTCGTTGCATCGGGCTTAATCAGCGTATTTCGACCCAATCAGCTGCATCTAATGGACAGTTTTGTTTGTTGTTGTTTTTCTCGTTGGCTTGATAATCGTTTCATTAGGTCTTGACAAAAACTCAAGTTTCCTTTTTAGTCCAGCGCCGTATATATGTATACGTACATATATGCAGGCCATCTCTTTCTGCTCTGCTAGTCGGCCTGTCTCTGTTTGGCCTGCTGGGCTAGTGTCGAGGGTTATATTTCTGCGCTGACCTTGAACTTTGCAACTGCAACTGCAGCTGCAACGCCCAACACCCCGACATATAGAGCAAGAGCGAGCTCGAGAGAGAGAGAGAGAGAGAGAGACCAAGAGACAGGCCCTGACCCAGGCCCAGGCACGTGTTGTTTTCTTCTCTTTTAATCTGCCACATTTCTGTTGCTTCTGTTGTTGTTTTTGTTGTAGTCTGATAACAGCAACAATGCGCTTTGCATTCACATTGAAAGCTTTCGACTTGGCTGGCTTTTCATTTCTGGTTTTCATTTCCATTTCCATGCGTTGCGGGTGCATTGCATAATTTTGAGTTTTATTTTTATTTTTTTGCAGCGCTGATTGGGACAAGGCTGCCGAGCAGGGCGAAGCGACATCATCGTTACGCTTTTTGCATTGTTGCGTTTCCAACTGTCAGTCCGTCCATCAGTCACTCAGTCAGCCAGTCATTCATCCATGCAGCGAGTTGAGCCGGACAGTCGCACAGTCGGATAGACTGACAGCGCATAAGTGGATCTGTTTCACTTTCAGCCCGCCTCCCAGTTCCTCTCCAGCGCGTGCCACTTGGGGCAGCAGAGAAAACAACAGATAAAACTAGCTTGATAAGCAACGAAATTTGTATACTCTGGTTTGATAATTATAAATAGAAATATTTCCAATATCTTGATAAATAGCGCTTGGTTTGCAATTCGAGAGACAATTTATTGATGATATTTTAATTATTTTCTCCATTATTTCTTAGCTAATTAACAAATCTGATTAGAATATCACCATAGCCTTTAGTGGAGCAGAGTATATTCAATAAGAGTATGGACTGATGTCTGTGCCTTCGACACGTCCTCATTTTGGCCTTGTGCGATATACCGAATATTTTGTAATTATGAAAATACAACAGCAACAACGAATACAACAACAGAGACTGTAACAACAACAACAACAACAACAACAACAACAACAACGACAATAATAAATAGCAACAACAATGAGGTCTACATCTTTATCTCATTGATGGAATTTGTGCTTTTGCCTCCATTTAAGAAAATGAAATTAGAGCAACTCGAACGCAAACACTGGCAAAAATATCTTTGAGAAAAATCTGTCAAAATGAATATGCATGGATTATATTTATGCACGAAAACAAATGAGAAACTGACAATATTTATAATTATTAGTCATACGCCTACAACATTTAACTATGAGTCAAAGCCAAGAGAAGAGCAAAATACAATTTCACGATTTTAATACATACTATATGTATAAATTAAAACATTAGACAACTGAACTATTTTATTATGTAATAAATTAAGGAACATTTCCTAAGTGGAATACAATGTTGAAGCAACTATTATTGAGTAAAGTCAATGCTTTAAATATTACCAGAAAATATATATATCTTATAAATAAAAAAAAAAAAAATATATATATATATATATATATATATATATATATATATATATATATATATATATATATTCAGGTCAATAGAAACAACTAGCAAGATAACTAAAAAAAAGTATTAAAAAAATATATAAAAAATAAAACAAGTAACTAAAAAATTGAATTTAAAAAAAATAAAATAAAATAATTTTAAAAGTTAAGCAAAATAATAATAATAAACTTTAATAAATTCATTAGTAATATGTATAATTATCTAATTATCTGTTGTTCCAAAGATAAGGCCCTATAATACCAGCAACAATTAAGTATTTAGTAAAGTTCTTCAGCAAACTCAGGCAGCTTTAGCTCAAGGTTTTCTATTTTCGGGCCCGTTTTAATTGCTGAAATTCCATTACTCCAATTGCTTCGCATGTGCACTGCATTCCTTTGTTTTCTTTTTCATTATAAATTCATTACGTTTCGCTACTTATAGACGCGCAAGCTTATTGAAAAACAATTAAGCTTTTAATCGTGGGGTAAAGCAATTTCTAATCAGCATAGAACGCGGCCTATCAGCGCCGATTGCCGAGGTCAGTAATGCTCCCTCACAGACCCGTGCGCCAACAATACAAATGAGCAACACATCTGTGAATAACCGTGCGAGGCACGCGAGGGAACGGGCGAAATAAATGAAACGTACACAAAAATTCGGTCCCAAACATAAAGTTGTTTGTAAATTAGGTCATCATTGATATTACAAAAATAACAAAAAATATAGAGAGAGAGGGAAAAAGGAAAAACAAACAGAAAAGAACTTCAGCTAAAAATAGCATTGACGATAACATCGATCAAAGAAATCAAATGAAAAATTTTAAGAATTTTTGCAAACCCATTTAAAAATGTGTCAACAGCGGAAATAATAAATTTAAACTAAAACATACTACTTATATTATTATTACATACATGTAAATAAACAAATATGTTTATGCATATATATTGTTTTTTATTGATAAGGTTTCTAGCATAAATAGAACTTTTTATTATTATTCGTTAATTTTGGTTAATTATATGAATAAATATATACATATATACATATATATAAATATATAATATTTCTCAGGGACTGGAAAAGATTTCTAAAAATATTTATTTATTTATACTGTTAATATTTTTTGCTAAATTTTCCTAAAATTTGTAAGAGCATACAAAAGTTGGCCCAGATCTAACAGCGCCAAAATTCTAATTGCTTTAGATTGATAATTAATTGGATTAATGGCGCGTGCACAGTTGTGATAAATATATTATTGTGACTGAAAAATATATAAGCTCATACATACACAAAATATATATTGATATACATATATGAAATTGTTCATATAATAAAATAATTCTAGTTAAAAATTCAGTTTTAAGTTGCTTTTTTAAACGTTATGACAAACACATGCTCGATATTATCAATGATAGTTTTTTGAGTCAACAACATTTAGCAAATCTTTCTACAATACTTTCCAGTAAATCAGAGAATTAACCTTAAGCCTCAATTTCCATTGAACTTAAGAATCAATGGAGTTGCTTAAGAACCCCATTTGGCATTATATATAGTTTCATTCATGGCGTAAGCTCTCAACATATGAAACCGATTCGATTGAGTCAGCTTTTAGATATGGAAATTGGGAAACTTTTAACGAATTTGAATGACAAATTGTTTGATTTATAATATTATGCTGCATTCTCGGATGTGAGGAAATTTTATAATGTCTCAATGGGCCACAGAAGAAGAAAATATAGTGAATTTACCCTTGGGACACAATTACAGGAAAAATAATTAAAACACAAACATATAAAATAAACACTTGTCATTATATTTAAATCGAATTGCCTATTCATTGGTCATATCGTAAACCCCATCAACAAGTCTTAATATTTCCTGTAGCTGATGCAAGGCATAAGACAATGCCAACTACCTTTAATAAGCGAAATCCATTAGCGATATTTATGCGCATTTAATTGCCATTGTAATTTCCAAACAAATTTATGCACGCCGTGCAACTTGGCCAGGCTGATAACCCACTTGGCAATCAAACACAAAATACAAAATACAAAAATAAAGACAGGAAGCCGCGACGGCCAAAAGCGGTAAAGGGAATAACTAAACGATAGTCCAACGATGTGCATGAGTATGTATGTGTTTGCGTCTGTATGTGTATGTATGTGTAAGCACATAATGAACATTTGAAATATTTTGACGATTGCGTAGCATAGCCCCCAAAAACCACAAGACCACCATTTTGGGTGGCTTGGGGCGCAGGGGCGTGGTTGAAAGCCACATAGTGCAGTCTTTATGTGCTTAGTTTTGGTCCGCTTTAGCGGACGCACGTAAGCATTATAGCTGACTGATTTTCGCTTCTCGCTTCTTGCCCGTTCCCTCTAAACTTTCCTCCTTCACTTTGCTGCTCTTGCGACGTTTTGTAACACTAAACGAGCAGCGTGTGGGCAACTTTGCTGTGCTTCTTTCCTAACCGGAAGTTTTACAAAGGCAAGTGAGCAAAAAGTATGAAAAAAAGAAGAAAAATGAAGCACCGAGAGGAAGTATGCCAGAGAGTTATAATAAAGTCTTTAAATGCATTTCAAAGCGTGACGGTCATGAAATACCCTCTAAGATCATAGATGCACATGCATTTGGTCATACAGCTTAGCTACAAATTCCTCACTACCAATACACCCCATTTTTAGCTATGCTTAGAGGGTAGCGAATAGACAGTGGAGTCAACTTGCTGTGCATAATTTTCAAATCACGTACAATGGAGGCAGCAATTGTTGCTGTCTTTGTCTTCAATAGCTGTTGTCGCTGCCGCTGACACCAAAAAAAGAGCAGTGGCAACAGCAAGAAGAAGCAATGACGACGTCATTAAAACAAAAAGCTGCCACAGGCAAAAACTTAAAAAACCGACAAAGCCAAAAAAAAAAAAAATTGCTAATTTAAAGCGCGTTTGCAGCTGGGTGGGCGCATAAGAGCTAAAAAGTGCGAGACAGAGAAAGACTGAGAGAGAGTTGAGGGTGAGAGTGAGCCTGCATGTGTGTGTGTGTGTAAGTATTGGTTTCTCTTGTATTGCCATGTGTCGGCCTGCATGTCCCTGTGCACGGTATGCTGCATCAAATGAATAGATTATATTGCGCAGCTAAAAGGATTCTTCGTTCACTTCCTCATGGCAACTCGACAATAACTGCAGTGACATCTGCGTCGGCGCCAGCAGCGATGTTGCAGCTGAATTTAGGGCATATGTTAGGGCTATGCCATGCTGCGGTAGTGTGCAGTAAGGATATACCTATGTTCAGAATTATTTTGTATAAGATTACAATTTAATATGCAAAAATACATATTTCCTACTGTTCCGAATTGTAATTACTTGTCGTAGTTAAACAAGATAAAAACTATGCTGCTAAAGTGTTCAGTTAGAGTATATGCATTTTCTGATCTATTTTGTATATTTTAAATAGCATTCATATTTAATAATAAATAATAATTCTAATTAACTATTGTAATTAACAAGAAAATACTTTAAAAAAAAAAAATCTATTCTCAACTCAATTAGCAGTGTATTAAAAAGAGCGACCTTTCGTTAATGGATTTTCAGATTACGCTCACTTCCTGCAGAGCCACACGCGGCCACACGACGAAAGTACGGTAAAGTGTGGGCGATGACTCAAAAGAGAGCGAGAGTGACAAAAACCGAAAAGCAACGCAGCAAACACAGGCAAACTCATACATAATAACAGCAAGCAAGGCACACTCACATACATATACACACATACTCACTCACACTCGCACACACACCTGAATGAGAGAGTGCATTCAGAAGGCTTCGGTTTTTTAACTGCCATGCAACTGGACTTTGTGTGTGTGAGTGTGTACGTACATATATTGCCCCTGCCGAAAGGGTCGCAATAAATCTCTGCGTGAAATGGACAATAACACCCAAGTGAAGCCAAAGGCAAGGCAAGCGCCGTGCTCCGCTTGTTCTGCACTGTGCATGTAAAGGTTTACAGTAGGAATACATAAACACACACACACACAGAGACACATACACCCATGCATCTGAGTGCACACAAGCAAAACGAGGACGAGTCGAGGACATTTGCAGAGCCCCAGTACAAAATCAATGCAATTTTCACTACTTCCGGCAGTAGAAAAATAAGTAGGCGTGACTCAGTTGACCGTATCGATGTAGTAAATACCCTGTTATTACTTTATACACCAAAATTTAAGAATTAATATTATACATGTAACTATATATTAGTTGTAACTGTTATAAATATTGTACTAAACGAGGAAATTTGCCTGAAATAGACTAAGATTACATATGATCATTTATATACCTGCTGCAAGTATTTTAAGGTCTATTTTAAAAATTAATAAATGAAGAAGAAGAGAGACACATCACAGCTTTTGTTTCTGTTGCATTTGTTTGCTTTAGTGCTTTAGCTTTGCTCCCCTTTGGCCAGACGTCTAAAGTTATTAGCCTGTGACACCTTTTGGTAATGTCGCATCAGCCAACCACGACATCAGGAGAGGAGAAGAAGGAGGCGAACTGTGGACAAAGCGTCTAAAAAAGCTGTGCAAACAGCTCTCAGCAGCCTTTGATGATGTCGTTTTGTGTGCTCAGAAAGCAAAAGTTGTCAAAGGCGACGCATTGAAGTAGAATATTATCCCCAACTTGATGTAAGTACATGAAAAATGTAAGCACATGTCTTTTAGTTGGCATAACATATGCATATTCGATATTGATATTTTATAATCGTGCTAATCTGTTGTCATAAAACATGTAAAGCTTAAAGAATATTCATTTTTGTTTCTATTGCATTTCAATGAATATATATAGTATTTATTATTCATTTGTTAAAACACTGAAACTATATATGATTATTAAACTTACAGTCCAGTTTCATTTAACCAATTACATAAGCTCTTACCCTATGCCAATGAAGCGAATGTTATGCGAAAAATGTGTGTTTTTCTTTTGTTAAATACAATTAATTAACATTGTTTACGCCATTGACGAACTGGGTCAAATTATTTTCCATATATGTAGTGTATGCATGTGTATATTTCACTATAAAATTTGCAAAACAAGTGACCCATGTCAATTAAGCAACAGTCGGACAAGAAAGCCACTGCAAAGCAACAAATAACGACGATTGAATGCTCTTAACAAATATTGAGCAATGATTTTCTCAATTTAAGATCTCAGCTGAATGAAACAAAATAATAAATAATATATATATCTTTAAAGAGTTTTTTCTCTTTCCACATTATTTGATTACAACTATTTTTAGCTTGGGTTTATTATTACATGCTGGCTCTCCTCTGAAAAACCTTGATATTCTGAGAATACCTTGTGCTATTGAGGCTAAAATTATAATACTCACAATAAGGGTATATAATATAAAACTGATAAAAACAAATGAGTTCATTAGCCCCCACGCGACATTTGGCAATTAGCGTGAAACTGTTAATGAAGCGTACTGTATATGTGTGTCTGTTTCTGTGTTTGTATTTGTACTATGTGTAAAATAATTAATTAAATTATTGGCACATCTGTGTGCTATTTACACTTACCTCGGGTGGATCCCAAACGCATTCGCCAGTTGTTAGATTGGCATACATATGCTCCTTGGTGCGCGGCTCGATTATTTCCACCCATTCTATTCTGTAATCAAAAAAAAAAAAAAAAGAGAGAGCGAGAGAGAGAGAGAGAGAGAGGAAGATAGTGGGTGTGAATGTTAGAAAACGTAACATAAATAAAGATATTAAAAAGACCTAGAGATGCAAGAATTGCGGCTATTTTAAAATGAAAAGGCACCTCTGGAATGCAGCACACAGCGCATTGTAACTAAAGCAACAACAACAAGAGCAACCAAAACTTTAAGAATTGGGGACACACGCAGACAAAATTCATTCATTTCGTCCATTCATTAATGCAAACGCGCAAAAGATGTGCTGCGAAAAAGGAACAAACCCGAAAATAAAAACCCAGAAATAAAATACCACCCACAAAAAAGTACCACCCGAATTGCCCTGTGCGTGAGTCGTCGCATTGAATTATGTATATACGTGTGAGTGTGTGTGCATTGCTGGTTTCCCCCATGAATGCTTGTTTTGGGCTTTTCTTTCTACACACACAAGCACACAAATATATTTTGTCAAACATTTTCCGGTTTTTCCTTATTCGAAGCTGCAGCTCAGAACGCCGCACCATCCTTACTCACACACACATATACATATAGATTCACGCACATCGATACATATACAGAGAGCGAGCGCTCTCACTCTCGCTATCTCTTTCTCTCCTGCATATATGTACATGTAGTGAACGGCCGCGGGTGCCAAACAAAAACGACGCTTGTTGTCGCGCCTTGCAAGAAAATCGATTTTGCAGGCCAAAATGCATAAATTTTGAAGGAACTAGCATTTAATTAACGGCTAGCAAATATAGTTAAGGTGCAGGAAGGGTGAGCGGCAGCAGCGAAAGCAATGCAATCCACACACATACACGACTCACACACGCACATTCAGACAGGCAGCGGCTGCGGCTGTCATTGCCATCATAGGCTCGCCTTAAAGGGGAGGTGCTGCTGCTCTACACACCATTGGGCTGAGCTGCGTATAAATTTTCGCACTTCCCAACACAGAAGAGTAGACAAACATTAAACAAAACATTTAACAATACGCCCTATTGTTGTTGTTGCTAATTTAATTGTGTACACACTCAAACATTTCGATTCATTTCGTTGTTGCTGTTTTTCTGCTGCTAGTCTGCTTCCCAGTGCGCTTGCTGGTTATAGTTTAACGGCACACACCTTTCACAACTTGAACTCATTTTTCCAACGCTTTATTGTAACTTGGCCGCTTGTCGTTGCTGTCTCCTTTTGCTATTTCTGCAGCAGCTGCTTCTTCTTTTCTCAGCACATGCACCCCACTGACTCTCCGCACACAAGCACGTACAACTTAATATATTTTCACTGATACTACTACACACTTTTATTTTATTTTTTTCGTAAATGGGGGCTGGGGCAGCGAAATGCAATTTTTCTTTTTCAATTGATTTTTTCTTCCACTCGCACTCCTTTTTTCACTTTGCCTGTGGCGTTAACGCTTGGCGAACACTTTCACATTTATGATATAATTTACAGGCCATATTTTCGCTTTGCTTTTCGCTTGCACAAATGCATTTTCTTTTTTCAATTATTTATGTGTCCGTGTTTATAATTAAAAATATTTCATCCGCCTTGCATTCACACGCCGCCGCCGCTGTTAACCAACTGTAAGCGTCAGCTGTTTTCGATTGGTAGTCCAATCGATAATGCTACAACATCGATTTCAAAGTTTCTACAGACTCTGTTAATTTTAACATACCAGTTTTTCGCAGCTGATTTCTTATTTAATCGGGAAGGTACTAATTGTAAGAAGTTGAAACATAACTGATAAAATAAATATAGCTAGTATAATTTTCTTAATTTCAGTTTAAAAATCTTCAATTAAAGGAACCATAATTGTAAATTTAACAATTGCTGGTGTGTTTCAGAAAACAGTACGACCAATTATTGTATATCGGTTACTTCGTCTGGTCACACTTTTGCAAATAACGTTTATTCAAAGGTTCAAAGTGAAGGTTAATCATTTAAAATTTACTGAAATATAGCTATTGATGAAGATGTGAAGGAAAGCCAAGTCATGATTTTTTTATTTTTTACGTTCATTGAATTTTATTTAAATTTTGCGAGTTAATACAAAAACGAAAACTGAAATTATTGCATTTAACATTAAAATCGCCCGCTCACCATTACAATGCCATTGAAAAAGATTTGTTTAATACTATGGTTAACTGATTTTTACATATATTATTAAGATTCTTGTCTACAAAAATGTAAAATAATATAGTCACATTTAAAATTGCATAATTCTAGACAATTCTAGACAAGTGATGTTTGATTATGATGTACATATTGTTTTGAAGAAGATCGCATGCATAAAATGTTTTCAGTTTATTTTTTTTTTTCGTTTTATCTTTGATTTTTCCTTATTTGTTTAAATTGGCTGTCGACGTAATAATTTTTAATTACTATATTTTTATATGCTTGATTAATTTATTGCATTTTATGTAATTAAATATATAAATATATATATACATACATATACATATGTATACATAAATTTATATATATGCAACGTATGTACATCTACATCACGAATCACAGCAAAACTTTACATTATATTTTTTCTTCTGTTTTTTAATTTAATTATGATAGGCTTTTGATTTTTCTTGAGTGTTTGAAAAATAAAAATAAAAAACGATATTAAATTACGGGTGCTATTATTCTTGAAAGTTCCAGTAAAAGGTGTAAAAAAATAAATATTGAAATTAAATTTGAAATATAAAAATAAGCTTAAGGAATTTGTATTCAAGCTGTTTGGTTCTTAATTCGGTTGATTGAGACAGTATTTTTGTATATATATATATATATATATATATATATATATATATATATATATATATATATATATATATATATATATATATATATATGTATAGGTAAGTATGTCAGTGCACGTATAAAAGGTATTCAATTCATATCCATGTATATATATATATATTCTTTTTATAACGTTTTGTTATTTATTTTTATTTTTATTGTGACAAAAAAATAAACATTTTCATTCTACTAATAAAATTCTAGAAAAGCACAACACCTTTATAATGGTCTTTTGGAAATACCATTTTTTCATTTATGTAGATTAAAAATAAATACACACACATTTTACATACATATATATAAATATGTATTATTATATATACTAGGTATCAAGATTTTTTTTCACTTTTATGCATAGCATTTAGTAAGGATTGAAAACATTATTGATTTTTATTTTTTTAAGGGTATCGCAATCTGAAAAAGTGTTCATCGTTGTTTTTCATTTTGTTAAATAGTTTGTTTTGCGAAAAACAAATTTGATTTTAGAGGTTCGCTATAAGCAAGTCATCTTCTATGTTAGTACTGTCTGAAAATTTCTAATCTATGTTATATTTATATGTTTATATACGGTTTATGTATGCTATATATATATATATATATATATATATATATATATATATATATATATATATATATATATGCAACGTATATATATATATACATGCAATTGTCACAAAAATTCAATGCCATATATAGATGTGTGTTTATATGTATAAAAAACGCTTTGAGTTAGTTTCAATGGTTTGATACGAATGGAGGGCAGGAATCATTTCAATTTACTTGGTAATTTTTTCTGTATTCTGTTTTGTTAAGTATATGTATATAAACATATTGCTATTATATATGTGTATATTTTTAAAAACCGTACAGATTTACAGGCTATGCAAATATCGTACACGTTATGCATATACATATTATTAAGAAACACCATAATAATAGAAGAAAACTCTATATAGATCCAATATATATATAGATATTAATGTATATAACTACATATTTGCATCTGATGCTCGGCCAGCGTGCTACTTTTAATAGACAAGTCACATTGATTCAAATTCAAGGAGGTTTTCGGTGTAAGTTATGTTATATATATATGCCATATAACAAAGAGCCTGGATAAACACGAAAAAGGCAAATCTACGAAACTGTGGAGCTGCCCTCGTTTATATGTATATATATATATATATAGTTTAGCGAATCGCACACGTCTAAGACAATACAGTTAAATAAGCCCACCAATATATGTATATGTATATGTATGTAGATCATATTATTATAATTATTATTATTACTGTATGTCTGCTGTGCTATCGCGCGATTTGTATATATATGTTGTCTCTGCGATTTTGTATTTTTTAGTTTATTTTTTAGTCGATTTCAAAGATTGCTTATATGTTTCAAAGTTAGTTGCTTCGTTTATATTAGTGTAAGTATATATATATATATATAAGTATATATATATATACTAATAGTAATAAATTAAAAAAAAAGTTTAAACAATTGAAACGAAAAAATTGAAAGAGTTAAATATTAGTTGATTTTAGTACTTTTTTGTTTTTGTTTTGCTTAGTGCAAAAAGAAGAAGAACTTCTTCAGTGGGTTCAGTTCGTACAATATACAGTATTTTTCAATAAGAACGCGCTGATCTTAACAGTTTACGGCGGCCATTTTGTGTTATGGAACAGCATGTCTACCTTCAACTGTGAAAAGCTACCAATCCCTATTGAGTATATATATAGAATTTAACTTTTAATAATTATTAAATTAAAATGCAATGCAAATATTATGTATGTATGTATATAAGGAAACAGAAAGCATAAACAAATACAAATATATATATATTTTTTTTTTTAATTTTCCATTTTGTTTTTTTTTTTTTTTTTTAATTTGAAGATAGTGTTAATTAATATGTATGTATGTGGACAGCAACATTTTAAAATACACCATTTAGTATAGATAATAGTAATGCTTTGTATACAGAGTATGCACTCAATTTTTAATAGATCTGTTACAATGTAATGCACAAGGAAATTATAAGCACAGGCGGCAGCTGAGCCCAATTTGACTCAATTTATCTAATTTTTAATTTGCTCAGTAGTGCACAAAAAAAGATAACAGTGTGATTATGAATTTTATGGTTTGTTGTTGTTGTTGTTGCTGAGTTTACTTATTTTCAACTTCTTTAATATTACTATCGATGAAATATTATCGATAATTGTGCATTTAATGTAGTCCTTGTTTATGTATGAAATTTTGGTGGTATGCATTTGAATATAATTACATTAACATTACAATTTACTGTGTGTGTGTGTGTGTGTGTCTGTTTCTTCTTTAACCATTTACCGTTACTAACATACAACTACCGCCTAAGTAAAGTACTACGACAAGCTATTGAAGTGGTCTGGTTTAAAGGGGAAGCGATTTGGCAGTTGGATTCGTTGCGCGTTATATCAATTATTTATAAAGGCTAACTGTGTGTATATGTGTTTGTTGTTTGTTGTGATTTTGTGTGTGATCCATTACTTGTGGCACCTGGACGACGTGGCGAAAGCGTTTGGTTGTGGTATTTGTTATTGTTATTATTATTGTTATTGTTGCTGGTATTGCCCTAAGCGGCCTGGCTCTGCTGTGGATTGACGATGACGGCGGTGGCGGTGGCGGTAACAGTCGCAGACGCATTGGTGGTGGTAGCTGTGGCAATGTTACCATTTATTGATGTTGTGGTTGTTGCTCCCTGTGCCGAAACCTGCTGCTGCTGTTGATGAACGCCGCTCTCAAAATAATCGGAAGCGTTGCCACGGCAAATCGGGCATGTGCGATTCGACTGCAAATATACAAAATCAAATGAATGGCTGACAAAGCTAAACACGAAATATCGATAAAGACACTATTTCATAGGCTCAGCTGAACGGTTAATCAAGCGCCATTTGAGCATGCACCGTTAGGTGCAGACACTGCACTTAGAGGGAAACAAACATTAAACAAATATTTAACTTACGCGCAGCCATTTGTCCACACACTTGGCGTGGAATTCGTGGGAGCAGGGCAATACGCGCAGCAACTGGCGCAACTCGAAATCACACATGCAGACCACGCAGGATGATTGATCGCCTGTTAAAATTTATAATTAGATAACAAATGAACTTCCAACGGACACAAAAATTAAATTTGTATTACCACTATGTGCATCTGGATTATATTTATAGCTGGGCAACTGATCGATTTCGTTGCGAGTTAGCCCGCGAGGCTTGGCCTCGCCCAAACGCTCAGCCAGGCTGAGCAGCGCCTCATAATTCTCCGTCTCATTGGTGTCCGCGGAGTTGAGATCGTGTTGGTTATACGGTGATAGCGGGAACATGGCGCTGCAATAATATAAATGCAATAGATTAGATATGCGAATTTTCATGATTAATTAGTTAAACTTACAGGAAATTGAGCAAGAAGCCCGGATTGATAATGCCAGCGGTGGTTTGGATTTGCACGGGCGCTTGATGTGGTGCCAGCGACTGCGGCGGTAGGACATGCCGGTGTGGTCCATGATTGGCTGGCCAGAAGCGCGGTAGGCGTCTGTGCGGCGGGAATGTGCGTCGCTCTGATGATATAATTATCTGCTGCGGTGCCGCTGCTGCCGACATTTGTGTGGCGTGTGCAGCAGCTGCTGCTGCCGCCGCATTGGAATGTATATGCTGTGCAGCAGCCGCTGCCGCTGCAGCACTCATCGAGGCAATGTGTATGTGGCTTGGCAGCTGATGGGCATGTGCATGTGGATGTGGATGTGGATGGGGATGCGTTGCCTGGGAGCCCACTGGCACAGATGCTGCTGCAGCTGCGGCTGCTGCTGCTGCCGCTGCAGCGGCCGCCTGATGTCCGTCTATATGGTGGGCATTGGGCTGTGGCTCCAATGTCAGATTAGCCACTGCAATGGCGGCCACATCGCGTTGCTGCTGCTGTGCCGTAATCGTTGCCGCTTGGATCATGTGCTGTGCTGCGGCTGCTGCAGCTGCCACTTGTGTGGGTGTCGGCACCTGAGCTACCTGGAGCGGAGCAGCAGCCAGACCGGCAGGCGCTGCTGTGAAGGGTTGCGCATAAATGCCGTGCAGATGGCAAGGCGCCAGGCGTGCTTGGGCTGGCAACGGATACGTGCAGAAGGATGCCCAAATGGGCTCATGACGCAGAGCCAGATTGAGGTCGACCATTAGCGAGGTGGGTGGCGGTGGCGGAGGTGCAGCACCTACTCCCTGCTGATGACTGGGTGCCTGTGGTGGTGGCGGTGGTGCCTGCACCTGCTGCAATATGGCGCCCACAGTGCTGCTCGGAGCTGGCCCGCCAGCGTTGCCCACGGCCGGACCATTGCCAGCCAGATCCCACGGCGAGCGATGCGAGTGTGTGTGCTGATGCGGCTGCTGTTGCTGCGGCGCGTAGTGCGGCTGCGGCTGCTGATGATGATGCATTGAATGGTAGTTCGAAGGCATCTGCTGCTGCTGCTGTTGCTGTTGCGAATGATGCGGCTGTGAAGCGTATTGTGGATGTTGTATTTGTTGCTGCTGCTGCTGCTGCGTGGAGGTGGCCACATCGCGCAGTCGTGGACGACGCAACGGCGGACTGCCCTGTTGCATCTGGATAAAAATTATTCGAATGGGAAATGTTTTGAATAGCCTACTCTACACAACGACTTACCATAACACGCTGTGAGCGTCTAGGCTCCCAAATAGCTGGCGGCGATTGACTGGGCCGACCCGAAATGCGGCGACGCTTGCGCGATGGACTATCCGAGTTGATGCCGTTGGGACCGAGTCCATTGTTAAGCGATAGCGTTGAGCCGGACAAACCGGAGCCGGACGGCACATCACCCATTAGGCCAGGCCCGGCGGAGGATCCAGATGCAACATTGTTGTTATTTCCGTTGTTGTTGTTGTTGCTATAGCCATTGCTCATGTGCTGCTGATAGTGCTGGGCACCATTCCGACCATAGCTGTTGCCAATTCCCCCATTGCGCATAAAGCTATATCCACCATCAGCTCTATGATCCACATTCTGTTCCGAACTACCATTATTAAAGTGCTGCAAGGAGTGGAAATACAATGAAAGATGCGCATTGAACTATATGTCTAACCTGGCAAATACTCTGAACATCAAGCTAAAGCTACGATAGTGTTAGTTGTAATAATTTTTAAATTTACTGAGCCTTATGTATGGAATATAGTGAAATAAAATATAAAAGTATATAAATATGTATAGAATATAGTGAAATAATATATAATATAAATTATAATATATATAGGGGATATAATTATACAATATTTATAGCATACTGCCGGTAAAATTAAATATTGTTTACTATTCAGTAGTCTATCAATAAAATGCTTGGTCTATCATCTTTAACATTTGTCAAAATAATCTATGATTTATTATTAGAAGAAACTTTTTTTTTTTTGACTCATAATGCAACCATTTATTTTGTATAGCCTGAATTATAGGTTGTTTATCTCGCTCTGTGTCATTGAATACCAATTTTTGGAAATGGTCAAATCTATTAATTATAAGTATTATCAATTTTGTATACTTTCGTAGATTGATAGAACAACTTGATATATCGCTTACAACATAGCGAAATATATGAGCCTCAGAATGTAAAATCAATTATTGTTTAATGTATGCATATCCATATGAAGAAGGATATGTTCAATTAATGACCTACATATTGAGAATTTGTTTGAGTCTAAATTCTCGTCGTCAGCACTTTATCTTCTAAAGATAATTTGTGGAGATGGTGATGTTTTTCTATGATAAGGTAAATGATTTTTAGATAGAATTTTCAATTGCTAGAGGCAGCTTAGTCAGATGTATAGTTGACTAGGGTTAGCTTTTAGATTGCTTATAATTATATAGTTTAGCTGGAAAAGGTGTGTTAATATAAAAGAATATATCTATGTATATATCTATACCAATAACCTATGTATATATTAAATATACCTATATTACACATATAAATTTATATACATATATATTGAACTGACTTGCTAACTCACATTATTGTTTGGATTTCTGTCATAGTTGCCATTGTGGCGACGACTGTTGTTGTTGTTGTGGCCGTTGCCCAGATTGTTGTTGTTGTTAATATTATTGTTGTTGCTGCTGTTGTTGTGGTGTTGCTGATAGTCACGGGACAAAGCGGGACAAGCGCGACGATAATTCATATAGTCAGAATTGCTCACATTAATCGCATTGTTGTTGTTGTTGTTATTGCTATTATTATTGATGTTGATGTTGCTGCGATTGTTGTAGTTACGTTGGCCGTGATGTGGTCCTGCAGATCCTTGGCTATGACTATTGATGGATGCATGGTTATAATGAGTATCAGTCAATTGGTTGAGGTTTATCATAAGAAGCGGCGGCGACAATTGTTGCAGTTGCATTTGTTGTGGTTGTTGTTGTTGTAGTTGTTGGGTTTGAGATCGTCGTTGTTGGCGTTGTGAACACAGTTGTTGTGGTTGTGGATGTTGTTGTTGTTGTGGCGCAGTTGACCCATGAGGAATTATATCGGTACAAGAATTGACATTCACAACATCAGTAGGAATACTATTTGTTGTTGTATTGGTTGAATTGAAAGTTGTTGCGGTTGTTGAATTTGAATTCGTACGTGTTAGCGGGAGGGATTGGCGATTAGTCGGTTGTTGTTGTGGTTGTGGTTGTGACAGTGGTTGTGGTTGTGATTGGTGATACTGGTTGTTGTTGCTGTTGTTGTTGTTGTTGTAGCTGTGATGGGTGCTGTGATATTGATGATTATGATTGAAATTATGTGGAAGGTGATTGTGGTTGTTGTTGTTATGCTGTTGGGCTGGTAAGGATATCAGGGCAAGGGGTGTGCTACGGCGTGTTGTAGGTGTGCTTGTGGTCGGGGGGGCAACAGTTAAACATAAGCGTGCTGGATTTAATCGAACAACGGACACGGACATTGAACCAAAAGCAGGAGGCACACTCGCAGCACTGTGGCACATATCAAAATAGCTCTGATAGCCGTGATTCACATTTGGACTCTGATTGGATATTAAATACTGATTGGGATTGTGGTTTTCATTGTGTAGAGTTCGCAAACTACTGCGATTACTGCTGCTATTGTTAACAGTGCAATTGTTGTCGTGTGCAATGTTGGTAATTGAATGATGATAGCTGTTATGGTTAACATTACTGTTACTGTTAATGTTACTGTTACTGTTACTGTTATTGTTACTGATACTGTTATTGTTACTGTTATACTGAGTGGGCTGGCTATGATGGACTTGTGACTGATGATTCTGTTGTTGTGAGGAGGCATTATGATTATGATTGAGGTTAAGGCTGTTGTTGTGATGATGCGTTTTGCTATTGTTATAAATACAAGTTCCGCTAGAATTACTTGTTTGTACATCGCTGGATTTTCGATTTAGGATTGCAATTGCGTTATGTTTTTGGATTTGGATTGTTGTTTTTTTTTTTCAGATAATATGGTAATACATATAATAAGATATACGCATATAATATAATATATATATTCGATTTTACGAGATACATTTGAAAATTGTTCAATCAAATCAATGCAGTAGCAGTGTGGTGGTAGTATTAAAACACAACCCATATATAGTTATTTTTGTATGCATATACATGTACAGGTAGTAGGTAGTAGTAGTAGTAGTAGTAGTGTATATATGCAGAGTGGTAGCCACACATATACGTTATTATTATAGTTTTTTTTTTTTTATTATTATTTTGCAGTTTTTTTCGGTTTTTTATGAAGAAGAAAGAAAAACGAAAAAGATAAAAATAATATATATGTAAATGGCAAAATGCAATAATTAGATTATTAGTTTAATATAGATATATATATATATATATATAATATATATATTATGTAATTATATAATATCAATATATACACACACATATAGTTCATAATAATATAATGGCAATGCGTGTATATGTAGCAAGAGTTTTGTTGCAATCATATAACAATATTATTTAATAATTATCTACATATACACACAAATGCAATATGCATTTAGTAGAAACAAATACGTACTAATTTTGCACAAATCTTTGATTTTTTTTTTTTTTGGTTCTTATTCTTTTTGTTGTACTTATGCATTTTAAATAGAAATAGTTGTTAGTTTGCTATTTTATTTATTTATTTGTTTGGCTTTCGCTTCAATGCACACTACGCTTACAAAAACAAATTAAAAGTTTTATCAAAAATATAACAACAAATGCGAGTATCACAGTTTTTAGGACACTTTTCAACGCAACGCTTTCACTAGCTAAACATGAGATATATATATAGAGAGAGAGGCAGAGATTTGTATGCACTTGTAATAAATAGAGAGAGAGAGAGAGAGAGAGACAGAGAGAAAGAAATAGATAGTGCTGTACATGCTCAAAAATATACAAAAGAGAACGCAAAAAACGTAAACCGTTAATCCAGCTTTTGGGGGAGCATGTATGCATGTGTTGGTGCGGCGCGCTCTGACGAATCAGCTTTCGGGCACGCAATGCACGTAATCTCGTTAACGTATGTAACGTAAGCACAACAGCATGCGTATGTAAAGCATAAGACAATATCTTAGGGTGACACAGATCGAGTAATCGAGCTGGGGAATACAAGATACTACTGAATTATATATATTATATATACGAAATATATACATAATATATATAAATACACACATATATTCACACACACATAGACAGCAGCAGTTGGGTGGGCGTGGGCTAAAAAGCGCCAAAAAAATTTTACGTTAACGTTTAAAACTTACGCACTAATTGCAGGTTGGTTCGTGTCCAAAAAACTTAAATGAAGAAATCATATAAAAAAAATATATACTAGATAAAAAATTATTTTTGATTTTTTCTTTATATTTTGTTTGTTTTGTTTAACAGCGAGTGTGACAAAAGTTCAAAATTTTCATATAGTATATAATAGTTGCTTGGATTTTGAATATTGCGCTCACACACAATCACATATTGAATACAACTATTGATAAAAAAGAAATAATAGTAACGCATTTACTCTATATTTATATTTAGCTTTTTTGACGATTTTGCATCTTTTTTTTTTTGGAGTTTCTATTTAGGTACATTAAAACTGTTTATTGAACATTCTAAGCCGCAGTGTGCATAATGCAAATAAATAAGTAAAACATTAAGCTGAGTTTCTTGATCATTAAGTATACATATAAATACATAGTATAATTATTCAGTCAAATTTATCAGAGAATTTTTATGTATTGTTTACTGGCACCAAAAATGCAGTTAAGCGCTTATATAAATAGAAGTACACCAATCTATCAATTCTATTTAATAACAATCAATAAACTCAACTAAAATGCATTATATCATTCATAAAATGTTGAATTGAAAAAATATTACAACTAAGTATTTACTGTACGGTTTGGATAAAGAGGAAATTTTGTAACTAAATCGGTTTTAATTTTATATATATAATATATATTGCTTGCACTTTGACGGTTGCGTTTATTATAATCACATTGTTTTTCAAACATCACAATACATTTTTTTTTTTTTTCAAAGTATTTAAAAAAGTTTTTTTTTTTTTTTTTTATTTAGCGTAAACTTTAAGCAAAACTATTCGCAAAAAAAAATGTAATAATCAAAGAATAAATGAAATATACAAACGCATAGTAGATTAAAAAGTGCTATACAGCCGTGGAGTTGTACAGCTGACTTAGCTGCTCTTTGAACTAGTTCGCCATGTGGAACTAAATGCAGTGTAATTCTTGTGTTGTCGTATTTCTGATTTATCCGAGTTCAAAGTATGCATGAAAAACACTTACATCTATCACACAGTTCTAATTTTCTCAAATTTTCAAAGTGGATGAATTCTCACATAACCTCAATTTAAGATTCATTCTGTCGGAACTTGTTTGATCACAGACATGGATATGAAAATGCGCTGTAATCATGTATGCGTAAATTGATTTTCCCTTTCACAAAGACATTTTTGCATTAGAAAAAAGCTATTAATGTTTGTAAAGCTAAATACTTATATAAATATTTTATTCCATAACCGAAAAACCCTTTTAAAGTATACAATACAAATTTACATACACACGTAGCATTAAACTAGTATCGAAAAGAAAAGCAAACAAGTTATATGCAAACTTCAATTGCAAAAAGTAATTTTTGTTTTACCAACTACAGAAATTACGAATTTGTACAGATCTGAATTTTGTTTGCCCGCGGCAAAGAAAATTGTTTTGTTTTGGCAAAAGTTGCAAAATAAGTGTTGTTGTTGTAAATTAATGATGTTGGCATGCTTGGTAATAGACCGTTAAGCGCACTTTACACAGTATGTATTTACGAGAGAGTATGTAAAAGTATTTAGTAAGTACGATAAATTAAGAAGCTTGTTTTTGTTTTATGGTTTTGTTGGACAAAGAAACAACTACGAATAAAAAACTTAGGACATTTGCTACGTATTAAGTTTTGCTCGCCATTTTCAAGTGCTCTTCATGCATTTGTTCTTGGATTTTTGTTTTTGTTAACGCTTGAAATTCAAACAATTTCCGATAAGTTCTTAGATAAATGTTAATATATGTATCTACTATGGTATTTCGCCTGGTAAGTATACATATTTGTAATTGAAGCGGTTAGAAAATTTACACACGATACAATTAGGAATGGAGATTTTTGTTTTTTTTTTTTTTTTTTTTTTTTTTTTTTTTGAGCAGAACGAAAATTGTGTTTTGTTTTAATATTTAAATGTAAATGCAAATAGATACAACGATAATTAGTAGAGATTATACATATGTGCCAATTGACGAAAAAAAAGGAAAAAAAAAAAAAAACAAACAAACAAACAAAACAAAGAAAATGTATAGTACGAAAAATAACAAATGAATACGAATTTTAAAAAAAGTAGAGAGAAGCAACAAAACAGCTGCAACTGCAAACCACTGTGCAACACTGTCAAAGCGAGAGCGAGAGAGAGAGAGAGAGCGCGGCAGTGTATTGAAAAAGCTAGCTGCGTTAACTCCCACTCTCTTACAATTCCCAAGCCTGCAGCTGTTTTGTTGTTGATGCAAGTTTTTTTTTTGATTTTTTTTTTAAGTGCTTCGAAAATTCAACGGTAAAAGAGGCCAAAGAAATGTTTTTGGCTGCGCTTTATATGAATATTGATTTACTCTTTACTCTTTTTTTATGGACAACACGCAATTAATTACAAAATTCTCCCTTTAACCTAAAAGCGATTTTTATAACTGTGGTGTAGTTACGTAGAAGTAGTTAGATATATATTTATAGAGAGAGAGAGACAGACAGATATAGATATAGATAGAAGAGTAGAGAAAACTGTTCTATAGTTATAGTGGGGAGCGTGGGGAACGAGTAATAGGGATGTTGTTGTTATTATTATTATTTTTATGGCAAGTCGTAGGCAATTATAGTACGGTGTGGGATAACGGCGGGATAGAGGGCATTTGGATAAGGGGGTACTTCAAATTCGCTTTTATGTCACTTACAGCTAACGTAATTTGCAAATATTATTTGGTATTTTTAATATACCATAAGCTGCGTAGCTCTTACCAATTTGAATTTCTGCCATCGATTGCATCTTTGTTATTGTTGGCATTGTTGTTGCTGTTGTTGTTGTTGCTATCATTATTGTGGCGATTCAGATTTACATTGCACCAGGGACTATGACCCGGCACAAGGCCATTGTTGTTATTGTTGTTGTTTCTCTGCGACTGCTGTTGTTGTTGTTGTTGTTGCTGCTGCTGCTGCTGCTGCTGCTGACCATGCGGATGCGGGGAGTAGAGCATACGGCCACGATGTGAACGGGCCGAAGAGGAATTGCGAGAAAACGGCCGCCGGCTGTTGCCCGAATGATTCGCATTGGAGTTCAGCATGTTGCGGCTGCTGCTTGAGACTTAACTGCAGTTGGAGTTCTTGTTGTTGTTTGTTTGTTTATTTTGTATTCTTGATTGCTCAAACTTTTGTTTGTCTCATTTAAAGCTGGAAGGAAAACGTTTGCTTTTTTTCAAAAATAAAGTTGAACTATGATAAAGCCGCGCCCGCGTTCCAGTACACAAAGCAATAACAACCAACAAGCCAACATGCTCAACAAAATGATTGATTATAATAAGAATAGGAATCAAAACCAAAAACAATACATAAGAGAGCACAAAACATTTATGGATAGAGGGATAAATACTAGTACTTACTGAGGAAAACAGCATTAAAAATGTGTGTGTATATGTGTGAATATGTGAATATGTAAAGAAGATAGCGTATATATGCATGTATGTATATAGAAGAATATCTATATGTATAGATATTTTTTTCTTGTTCATAAATAAAACAGCAACAATTTGAGTTTGATTTTTAACAGTGTAGCTTTAATAAGATTTTGTCAATATTAATAATTAAATAAATGAGTGGATAATACGTGCTTGGTTAGTCTTCTGGGTAACTATATAGAGTACACAATATGCCTGATTTATGCGTTTAATAATATGAAGAAAAAAACTCTTGTCATACATAGCTAATAGGTATATATATATAATGCTTGGGTATGGGAGTATGTGTGTGAAAGTATGTATGATAACATAACAAAAGGAAACAAAATATATTAGTAAATATTCTCATTTTCTTCTTTTTTTTCTGTCGTTTACAGAACTAGTTAGTACTCTATTGATAACTGGAGACTTACGAGGGTAAAACAATTATCTTAATATATATATTTGTATAGAGTATATATAGTATTTAGTATATATATATATATACATATGTATTAGAAACACAGCACAATTTTGATAATATATTAACTTATCTTTAAAGCTATTACAATGGCTTTTCAGCTATCACAGTGTCGCACAATAAAAAAAAAAAAAAAAAAAAAAAAAATCTTCGAGTATTAATTATTGAATATTAAAGCACAATGTTAATAGAAAATTAATTAAACTTAAAGGTTTACATTCCGTACGATCTTATTTTTGTATCCAGTGATTGCTCTTTTGAAATTATTTTTTTGTTCTATATAATGTTTACCTATATCTTGATCTAAGGATGAATGGGCATTTGAAATCATAATTCTTCAACATGAAGGGAAAGCGTACTAATTTAAAATTCTTTCTCATATTTGGGTATTACTTCTACTTAAGTCTAGAAGTATACATAATCTATAGTGTAAATCAAAAACTATTAAATTCTTTTATTCTACTTCTGTCCAAACTATGATTTACACGACTTCTGAATCATACATCTGTTACCTATAGATCAGATATAGCCTTGAATTAAAGTTTCGTTTAAATTTAAAAAAATAAACCTTTAAAGTTTCATCAATATTTCAATTTTTCAATTATCGTACACAATTAATAGCAAAACTTGACACGTTATATAAGCTATCAATGTTTGTTTTTCTTTGCTGATAACCTAAGTAAATAAAATATATTTATGTATATATATATAACAGTGCCCATATCGTCAACAAATAGGATTTGGTAAACGGATGTAACAATCTTTCAAAGCTGTACTGTAATATTTATATACATATATGCATGTACGTATCTGTGTGTATGTGTGTGCATAATATAAACAATGTATGTGTTGTTGTTGTTTGAGTGGTATAAATGGGGTTAGAGCAATATTGGAACCAAAGAACGTAGGACAAGTACAAAGATTACAAATGAGATCTAAGGCAGGCGAAATGAAAGAGAAGGAGAAACTGGTTAATAATATATATTCAGAATATGTAGATAGTCAATTAGATATTTGTTTTTAATCTTTCATTTCGCATGCCTTACAATAAATAGTACACATTATAAATAGTACAAATACGTTTAACAAATTTACAAGAAAAAAAAAAAACAAGCTTACTAACTAAAGCCGAGTCTGTTGCCAAGTTGCAGAAGAATGTTGTTGGTTGGTTGTTGTTGATGGTGGTTGTTGTTGTTGGTAGTAGTAGGCGGTACGAGGAGTAATATAATATATAAATATATATATTTAATATATATATCAAATATATATGAATATATAAGTTGGCATTTATGGAGGCGAACGAGCATTAGATGGAGCTCTATATGTACTATATATGTATATATATATATGCATATGTATATACATATATATGTATATATATATTTTCTTGTACTTGAGCTTGAAGTTGAGGTTGGTGTGTGCGAATTGCAGTTGCTGTTGCAATAGTTGTCAGTGAGATACAGATACAGATAGAGGCGCGGCAGTCTTATGTGCTATATGTAAATATACTTAACATACATTTCAGTTTTAGTTTCGATATTTGTTTATACATGTCTATTATCGATCAAAAACATTTCATTGTTTTGTTTCTGTTACTTATTTTATTTTTTAATTATATATTTTTTGTGTGTGTGTTAAGAAGCTGGCACGTCTGGCCACGGCCATTAACAAATGCAAATTTACCACCAAAACCAGCAATAAAATATTTTGTATGTATGCTAAAAACAAAGAAAAAACAAAAGTAAAAGAAATATTTGCAATTACATTCATATTTTGTTTAAACTAATTTACGTTTTAGGACAGGTTTATCATAATACCCTTGCAGGAGACATTGCTATTTAATTAAATAATCTGGAATATCTTTCAAGTGATACTTTATAAATATAAATGGATATGAAAGCTGTTGAGTTTTTCAATGGAAAACATATCTAAGATAAATAAATAATCAGACAGTATTCTTTTTTATGAATTAATTTTGATTATTGATAATTTGAAGCATATCCTATAAAACTGCAAGGGTAATCCATCTTCGGTTAATCCGAAAATAGTTGTATTGTTTTGTTATATGTTAGTAATAAATACATATGTGAAACTTGTTTTTTGGGCGTAGATTTGAATATACATATAAATATATATAAAAAGCGTGTTTTTAATGCCAAATAGTAAATAAATGCACATGTTATATAAATTTAAATACTATGTAAGTTAAGCAGGCAGTTAAGGTATATGTATATATGTTTTTATGTACGTAGGTATATATGTATGTTTATACGCAACAAATAAGCACACACACATTTAGCACTTCGACTATTACAGAAATCCTAAAACTTGACAACAAAATGCTAAATATTTTCATTTGGGCACACATATGCAAATACATATGTACATTTTTGTGTGTTTGTATTAATGCAATCATGTAAAACACCTTATTTTTACATCGCATGTACGACTGTGTGAGTGTGAGTGTATGTTTAGCGAGGGTCAGCTCTTCATACCATCGAAAGTTAAACACACTTGCCACCCTCTCAAAATTAAAACAATAAATTATAAAATAATAATATATACATATATGTATATATGTTTATCAAAATGTACATATGTATTTATGCCCATACATCACTTGCCTTTTACTCTCAACATTATGATTGAGAGTGTGAGAGAGATAAGCAAAAGAAAACCAAACAGACGGACAACACATACACATACACACACACACAAACATACACTTGCATACAGTTGAATGAGAGTACAACGGCAATGAGCAGAAGAGAAAAGCAAAAACCCACCTAACCAAGTCGAGTCTCGCTGTCTCTTGTTGTTGCTATTGCGTAGTCATGGTAGTCGAACTTCAACGACGATTGCTCTTTTTTGAGACATACGACACACGCATACGCACATCGATTATATGAATATATGTATGTATACTATAGAAATGTATGCCTGACTTTTGTTAACTGCACATACAGATATTTGCGTTCCATAATATTATTGCATATATTTGTACATTAACAATATTCACAATAACGCGCAGACGAACAAAGCTACACAACCACCACTGGCACAAACGATTGCAAAATCAAACCAGGAGAAAAAAATAAATAATTTTACACATCGACGCGAGCGAGTAAAATACCAACACGAGAACTCGCTTGAACAGACAAAGAGGTAGTGTGGTAAAATGTTCAGACAGACCATTTATTTGCTCCCCTGTTCGTTCGCTCGCTTAAACTCTCACCATTTCTGTGCCTCTCTTTCTCCTTATTTCTCTCTCTGTCTCTTGCTTTGTGTGTGGGGAGTCAAAACGTATCAATTGTAAATGCGTTGTGAGTATACATAGATATGGGTAAAAAATCGAAACTCTGTGCCCTACAGTGACTTCGAACCGCTCCCCTTTGGTCGTAGCTCACTTAAAATCAACACAAGTTCACATATTTTCTACTGAATGTGTGTGCCAGTAAGAGTGTGTGTGTGTACACATTCATTTAAAACACACATACATACGCACATTTATATATATATATGAATCCACAATGACAATCACTTCGTCACCATACAAATAAAAACTGGCATTAAACAATTGCGTTTTATATAATTTCACTACGTATATGCGTAAACGTTGAAAAGCACAATTTGTATTAGACAAAAGCTTAACAAATATGATACTTTAAATAACAAATTGCACTTTATATTAAATGTATCTGAATTTTTTTATGGGAGTTTACCTCTGCGCGACTCTCGACCTGACAAAAGAGCTGTAGATGTATGAATGTATGTTTTTTTTACTCTTCTAAACCGGTCACACTGTCTATATTAACGATTACTTTACCAATGTTGCACGTAATATATATCGAGTGAATAGAATGTCTATAAAATGCGACTGTGCGTCGGTTTTACAGCAGGCATCGATATATACAATCGGAAAATAACAAATACATCGACAGGAACGCCATTGAATGTTTAACTTGATATTTTCGTGTTTTAAAAGTTCTGTTTTAGCAAGCATATTATTCACAATTGGACAAGTTATCAGTGGATAATCAATTAAATTAAATTTCAAGAGCAAAATGTAAGTATAAGTGGCATTTCCTCGGGCTATTTCATGACCGACATATTTTCCCCCGATTAGGGCGCGTGCCCGGTCTCCCACCGCCGAGGGTGAAAAAGAAAATAAAGAGAAAGATGTTAAAGAGAAGGACGCAAAAGCCGCTACATCCAATTCGTCGCGCAGAGAGCGGGAACGCAAGCGCCGGGGCTCCGCTTCCTCTAGTAGCGACTCCAGCAGAAGGTGCATATTTATAATACATAGTTTTTTCATTGCCGGCGGGCTAACCTGAAATATGTATTTCCATTCATAAAGCTCATCGGGCAGCTCGTCATCACGCAGCAGTTCGGGCTCTAACTCACGTTCTAGCTCGAGCAGCTCAAGCGATTCGTCCAGTACCTCTTCCTCATCGTCGAGCGACTCGGATCGCAGCGAGAAAACTAGACGTCGTAGAGGCGGAACCAGCGGTAGTGCAGCAGGCGGGAAGGATACTTCTCGTTCGCCGCGCAGAACTACCAAATCGCCGCGTCCCAATAGCAAGGTGCGTAAGGAATCGGAACGTGAGCGGGATCGTGATCGTGTTCAGCGCAGTCGCACTCGTTCAAGAGATCGTGCACGCCGGACTTCCAATGATCGTAGCGGCGCAGCTGGAGGTGGCGAGGTGAATAACGTAAAACGTGAGCGTTCCCGGTCAGCCAGCCGCTCACGGTCGCCCCGCCGCCGTGGCGGTGGGCGTGGCACTGTCGATCGCACACCGCCGCCAAAGCGCCGCGAGCGCTCACGTAGTCGCAGCCGCACCCGCTCACGCTCACCTACGCCAAAGCCAGTGCGTATCCATGTTGGGCGACTCACCCGGAATGTCACGAAAGATCATGTCATGGAGATCTTTAGTAGCTTTGGCACAATCAAGAATGTGGAATTCCCAACGGATCGCTATCATCCCAATTTTGGACGCGGCATGGCTTATGTCGAGTATGCAACGGCTGAGGACTGCGAGTCGGCCATGAAGCACATGGATGGCGGGCAAATCGATGGCCAGGAGATAACAGTATCGCCAGTAATTGTCCCCAAGCAGCGACCGCCCATGCGACGTCCGTCGCCCCAGATGCGTCGTCCACAGGGCGGACGTTGGCGTTCCCCGCCGCAGTTTAATCGCTTCAATAACCGCGGAGGCGGTGGAGGTGGTGGTGGTGGACGGCGCAATTCACCACCTCGGGGCCGACGTTCTCCGCGTCGTCGTTCCCGTTCACCCATTCGCCGCCGTCGTCGTAGCAATAGTTCCGATAGTTCCCGTTAAAGCGAATTGACAAGAAAAAAATAAAATTTTCCTTTTAATGGGTAAACCATTAGGGAAGATCAACAACAAATGCCCATAAATTAAAATCTATTCATAATCCGAAACAATTATTTAAATGTAGACATGAAATAAATCAAAAAAGCAAACTAAATGCAAAACAATTTTTTAAATGATACTATGGCCAATTGTAAAAATTAATTTCAACAAAATATCCCAAAATAAATATGTATTTTTTTGTATTATTCATAAATTTTATGTCGATTTAAGCTTATATATTTGCACAACTAATGTATAAAAGAGCACTCTCCGTCCTCCAGTGGACAACCCTGTGGATGGTGTAGCTTAAAGAAGCAGGGTCGTTTTTTGATTGTCAACAATTTTCCTGTCTTCTCCGCAGCTGCTTTGGGCTTTCGTATGCCGATGCGATCATCGCCGCAAAACTCAAAAACCTCGTGCTTGTTACGCAGTAGCGTTTTAATGCCGCCGCATTCGGACTTGATACCGGTTAACTCTGGTTTGGTCAGCCCTTGGGCTATATCACGCATTGTCAGCTGCTGTCCAGGCAGCCATTTGTTACCCGCATCATTGCCATTAGTTGTCTTAGCATTGGATAACAACATGTTAAAGATCTTCAGTACTAATGAATCGATTATGCTCTTTTCCACCTGAGTGCAGTTCCTCACACTCTCCGCTTTCTCGCGAAGCTTCACCGAATTATCCATGCTTCCCGCTCTATGCTTTTGTAGCTCTTGCTGTACTAAAAATTCCAGTTCCTGGACAGGCTTCGCCGTCTGCTTCAAGCCAATCAAAGACAAGCGCTTGGTGCTTGGGATTTTAAGGCGATCCTGCTGAGTTTCAAAGCCACATAGATCGGACAATTGGTGTGCGTAGAGCAAAAAATCCTGATAGGCGCTGATGCTAGTATTGCGCCGCTGGAACTTGGCGCCGGATAGCTCAAACGGACAGCAGGGCAGTAAGAAAAAACTGGTTTTCAGTCGAGCCGCCAAGACGGGCAGCCAGGGTGACAGTTCGTCAGAGTGGTTCCCAATGAGCCAGTCAATGTCTGGATGATTTAGCTGAAAACTGTTCGGCTCCACAGTTTGTTCAATTAGATGAGAACTCGTTGGCTCCGGATAGAGGGACCACAGTTTACGCCGCCGCACATCGTAACCATAGCCTTCATACCCTTCCGCATTGAGCACATGGACCAGTAGGCCATTCCCACAGCCGAGGTCAGCGAATGCTGTCGGCTGCGATTGCGTGCAGTCCCAAAGCGTGATTAGGTAAGCAGCAATAGCTAAATCCTCGTAAATGAACTTTAACGGATCCGTCGATTCATTCGCCGTCTGCCAGTATTGCAGCAGACGTTGCGCATGCTTCTGTTTCAACTTTTTGTAGAGCTCGCAGTACATTTCCACATCCAATAGTCTTAGCGATTTCTGCACATTTTTGTCTGACCGGCTCTGTGCCCAGCTGCACAGCTTTGGCTTCAACACAAAGTGCGCCCAGCGTGCGGCTTGCTCACACTCTTCGCCTGGATGCTTTGCCAGCGGCTCCGCTTTCAGTTGTCCATCGATTAGTTGCACGACGAAGTCATCGAATTCCGAGTCCGCCACGAAATGGCATTCATAGCTCTGCTTGCTAAAATCTATAATTAAAACTAATTTTGAATAATATGATAGGATATTAATTTCAAGCTTACATACCCACAATTCCATTGGCCAAAATATTTGAGGACAGCTTTTTGGTCAACATTTTATAGCTAATCCTAAAACCCTCGTAGGTTCTCGCATTGCCATTGCTTTGCAACAGCTGTTGTTCCAGCTCAGCTTCATTGGACTCATAGAGTTTCCCCAGCTGCAGTTTTTGCACTTCTGTTATAAGCACCTCGAATATTTTTTTATTCAAGGCATGATAGTTTCTTATTAATATTGCTATGGACTGCCAGAATTGCGCCTCGTTAAGCTGCACAGCTGCCATTTTTAAGCGTTAACTAACACTGACAGACTAGTATGCTAATACAGCCCGAAACAAATAAACTTAAAATATTAATTTGCTTAAATTGCAAAAAAAAAAAAAAAAAAAAAAAAAAAAAAACAAAATAATAATATGAATTTAATAAATATATAATAATATTCAATAATCATGAATTAATAGATTACATTGAATAAATATTTCATTCAATATATATATTTTTTAAATATTTTGCTCACGGGATTTTTCGACCAAGGGTTATGTGCTGCGTACATGGCTCAGCTTACCTGTTGCGTAACGCAGCTGATTTGGAGCACAAGGCAGCAACAGAACAGAGCGGAACCAAATATAAATAAGTAAATAGAACGATTTACTTCTATCTTGTCCTGTTGTCCTTTCCGCTGTTCATTTGTAAATATGTCATTCCTCCGCAAATCCGTTCAACTTTTCAATGCAGCAAAGCAAAATACCAGAATGGTTAGTATTCCTGAAGCTCAGAACAGAGTGAAATTAACTATTTTCATTGTCAGCTTTCGGGCGTACAACGCAGCTACAGTGCCGGTGTAAAGACAGTGGACGATCGTTACGCTTTTCCAGGTGCACGTGATGCATCATTTGTTAACAATCTGAAACTGACAATGCCAGAAGATTATGCACCCATACCAATCTATCGAGTCATGGATCGCGATGGCTACGTACTCAACGAGCAGGAGGATCCCCAACTGAGCCAGGAGGTAGTTGAGAAGATGTTCCGTGATATGCTGCTGCTGTCCACCATGGACAAAATATTATATGAGTCACAGCGACAGGGGCGCATCTCGTTCTACATGACCAATTTTGGCGAGGAGGCCTCGCACATCGGAAGCGCTGCCGCCCTAGAAATGCGTGACGTGATCTATGGCCAGTACCGAGAGGCAGGTGTCCTGGTCTGGCGCGGCTTCCGCATTGATCAGTTCATCGATCAGTGCTATGGCAACGACGATGATCTAGGTCGCGGCAAGCAGATGCCCGTGCATTATGGCTCCAAAGAGCTTAACTTTGTCACCATCTCCAGTCCATTGTGTAAGAAGCTTGTATTATAAATGTTATCCACGTACTAATTCCTTTATCTTCTCTACCTAGCCACACAAATACCACAAGCTGTAGGCGCCGCCTATGCTCTAAAACGTAAGCCGAACAACGACTCCTGCGTTGTTTGCTACTTTGGCGAAGGAGCTGCATCCGAGGGTGATGCCCATGCAGCATTCAATTTCGCTGCCACGCTTGAGTGTCCAGTGATATTCTTTTGGTATGTAGCAGAGGAGTATACTCTAAACTATAATTATTTTGGAATATTATCTACAATTCTATTTTTTGTTTTAGTCGTAACAATGGCTTCGCCATCTCAACGCCGTCGAATGAACAATACCGAGGGGATGGCATTGCTGGACGTGGTCCCATGGGCTATGGCATAGCTACCGTCCGTGTGGATGGTACCGATGTGTTTGCCGTCTACAATGCGATGAAGCGAGCTCGGGAATATGTTCTGCGAGAGAATAAACCAGTTGTGCTTGAGGCCCTGGCCTACCGGGTCAGTCATCATTCGACGTCAGATGACAGTACGGCGTATCGCTCGGCGGAGGAGATTGAAATGTGGAACACGCTGGAGCATCCTATCTCCAAGCTGAAGAGCTATATGGTGCACAAGGGCTGGTTCAACGAGAAAGAGGAAACGGAATTTGTGAGCGGAGTGCGCAAGCAGGTGCTCAAACAGATCGCCATTTCCGAAAAGAAACTAAAACCCAATTGGCGTGAGATGTTCGAGGGCGTCTATGCCGACATGCCCAAGCATCTGCTGAAGCAACAGCGCGAGCTGGAGCAACATGTGGAGGCCCACAAACAACACTATCCCTTGAAAAGCTTCAAGCAATAGAGGGCGAATCGACAAAACTGAAAGAAACTGAAATCCTACAAATCTTTAACGGAGAGACTCATCGAAAAGTGCATTTATTAAGCTTAAGCAATCTTGTGTTTTGTTTTGAATGGTTCCAAACCATCTGAAATTTGTTGCTAACTACGTAGACGAAACTTAAATGATTAGGGTTATTAAGGGGCCAACAAGAAATTAAAAACATTTTGTAATATATTTTGTGGCACAGATTAAGTCGAGTGTCGTTACATTTGAAAATGTTTTTAAAAATTTATTAGTTTGATTTACATAAAAAATACAATACAATACAATACGCAGAAATAAAACAATACATTACAGTTAAGGGTATTCCTGCAAAGGATCAAGCTGAAGTTTATTGGATGCGAATTAGTGCTGTGCAAAAAATAGCTAAGATCGATTCTCACAAGGATTTTAAACAATGCGCAACACTCGGAAAATATTAAATATTATAGTTCTTTAAAATTCGCTGAGCGGTAACCGTGGTGAATCAATTATAACATTACTGCTTTACAGATTTTGAATTTGCAATATATATTTTAATTAATAAGTCGCCTTAGGCCGACTAGAATCTAAATTAATTTAAAGCTTAGATGTCAGCTTTAGAGCGATTTTCCTTTTGCGGGAATACCATTTTCAATTTAAATATATATATACTTTCGACTTAACGCACAGTGTGAAGGTGAGGCAGCTAACTAACATACTCCTTACTAAAATATAAGACGCAACAAGAGAGATGTTCGCTTAAGCTTGGCTGGAATGCGCGCGCATGTGTGTGTGATCGTGTGTGGGCGTGGCTTAGTTGGTGCGCAGCTGATAGTCACCGTTCTGGGTGATATAACGGACCCAGGGCAACGCCTGGTAGCCGCTCTTCTCAATGATCTTCAGATAACGCACCTGTATGCCCGACGTGGTAAAGTAGGGAATCTCGAAGCGCACCTGTATGGGTGGTTTACCCTCAGTGTTGTCCTCGCTCTCCACGCTAGGCAGTCCAAAGTGGGCACGCATTAGATACTCCTTGCCGCCTGGAAACGATTTAATTGTCCATATGATGGCATTCTGCTCCGGGGCGTATTTGCAGCTGCCAATGGTGGTCTTGAACTTGGGCGAATCCGCATCGGCGGGCACAGGTATTACAATTTCCACATTGTTGGCCGTTGACCGGCGCTTGAATTGCGATTTTGCCTTAATCATATACTCCACACGCGAATGGGCGTGTCGCTCAATAACCGATTCTATCCATATAAGTGGTTTGACCTGGTGTGGAATGACACATTATAAATGAAGGTTCTGCAAGATTAGGATTATTTACTCCACTCACATGCGTGTTGAGGCGATATGACATCAGCTCAAACTCGCCATCCGGTGGTATGAACGAGATTGTGCGATCGTTTTCAAAGCGGGAAAGACGCACACACTGATGGAACTTGACATCTTCCAGCTCAACGGACTTGGATTTGCCACGTCCGGTGCTCTCGAAGAGCACCTTGTCGTTGAGTCCCAAACGAAGCTCCGGCATACCGGACAGATAGACGCGCATTTTGATGGCGCCCACAATTTCGCTACGCAGCACATTGCCATTGGCATTTGCCAGCAGATTGACCGACTCGATGACATCCAGGAATACCTCATTTTTGCGATATTTGATACCCTCAGAGCGCCAGGACACTGCATTCGTTACGGCAACGGGTATGCGTGGTTGCAATTCCAACTTGTGACCCTCTTGCGTGATATACTCCTGCAGTATTTTCGAATCCGTTGTCTGGGGATAGCCGAAATCGATGAGTTCGTCAAGCAGCTCGTATATTATAACGAAATTATCGCGAATGGACTCCTCCTCCAACTCTTTGAAATACTCTACAAACACCTGTGCGATTTTGTGCAGGAATACGAAAACGAGCGCAATATTTACATTCTTATTGCGCGGCGTCGTGGACACAATGTACAAGTTATTTGTCTTAATATAGGCAAAGGTGGTCTCCGAGGTCTGCAGAATGGGCGTGACGAGACCTTCTTCTTCACGTTCCATGAGCAGCGGCATGAACTTATCGATTACAGCCATGTCAATGTTGTCGCCGCGATAATTGCGGGATATTAACACCTTCCCCTTCACGTCCAGCACAAATATGGCTGATGAAGACATTTTCCTTCGTATTTACTTTCCCCTTTTTGGTTTATTGGCCTAAACTTCCAGATGCCACTTGTTCTTGTTGTCCCAAAAGCGAAAACGGTGACTGTCAATCTGTTCTGTTTGTGAGCCTGCAAAGATGTTGACGACATATTGGAATAGCTTGCAACCATTTTGTATAGTTCAATATTACATTGTTCGAATAATAAATATGTAATAATCGTTCAACCACGCCAGTGGAATTAAAGTTTAGTCACACGAAAATTACTTACGTCGTCGACTCGTGCTTCTTCTTCTTTCGCTCATTCGCATTGTCAATGTTATTGAAGCATTATCCAACACTGATGCTTAAAAAATTAGTATAAGAGTACACAAATCTTGTATAAATGGTTGCTGTTGAAAAATTACGTTTATTTACTTTTTTACAAAAACTATTTCATAAAACTGGCCATATAGTATTACTTTTAGAAGGAATGTAAAATATGTATTGGTCTCAATCATCTTATCGTACATAAACATATGCAAATGTGACGTCATAGGCATAACTTATTGCATGGAGTGAATCTTCTTTCACGAATTATTCTTGCTAGTACTTATATCGTTTTGCTAAAGTATCGAATGAGACGCTGCTTCCAACAAATGTAAGAAAAATAAACAAAAAGGAAAATATTTTGGAGCATGCAAATGAATCCGAACATTACAATTGAAAGAAAACGCGTTGATTGCAACGCACTACCAAAGGGCTGGCAGCGCGAAGAAGTGCATAAGAAATCTGGTTGCAACACGGGCGTTGATGTGTTCTACTACAGGTAACCAAGCACATTACTTGGCTGCTATTTAGGCAGGTACACGGTGAAGGTGGAGCCTGGCAACTAACGTAAATTGTAATATAAACACAAAAACATAAAGTGACTGCACGTGCGATAACGAATACGTTTAACTCACTCTCACTACTCTCTTTTTTGTTATTACATTTGCCACACACCAACACACTCCCACACACACACTTGCACATAAAAACATATACACATACGCACACACGAAATTTCCCACCCTCATACTTTGCGTTCCTGAACCGTTCATCTATTGGATGTGCACAGCCCGACAGGCAAACGAATTGAGAGTAAACCGCAATTAGCACGTCAATTGAATACCGAAATGTTTGACATCAGCAATTTTGATTTTCAAACTGGCAAAATGCAAACACAACGACAAATGCCATCGCCATCCATATCGTTGTACCGCTGCAATGCAGCGGGCGCCATTATCGGCAATGCTAGCCCAGGCGTAAACCCTGCTAATGCTCTAAAGCGTAAATATAGCCGAGCTCAAACGCAAGGCTCCGCGTCCAACAACATCAACAGTGGGGGAATTGCAGCATCGATAACAGCAGTGCCATCGATAATCGCAGCGACGGCAACTAATTTACGCCAGCAGCAGCAACAGCAGCAGCAACAACAACAACAACAGCAACAACAATTTGAATTCAGGTAGAGCCAAGTTGATTGTCCTTGGCTGAGCGAGCTCTTGCATGCGCCTGTCTACATCAATTTTTTCGTCACTAACCATTCTATATAATGCAAATCAATCGATTGGCCAATTTGTAGATAATAATTGCACTAATTTTGTAAATTTCTTCTTAGTTAATTGGTCTACAATTCTGTAATATTCTGCATGTTCTTTCACATTACTTTCCTTGTGCCCTCTATAAAGCCGTATATAATCTAATTGTCTCCCTCTTACAGCCGCAATTTGCGCACAGATGTCTCCCTGGTGCCACCGATTCGACAAACAGCTTCAATTTTCAAACAGCCGGTGACGGTTATTCGCAATCATGAGCCGAGCAAAGTGAAGCACGACGTCAAACACGGCGGGCAGGAGAAGCCAAAGCAGCTGTTCTGGGAGAAGCGCTTGGAGCGCTTGCGGGCCTGTCATGACAACGGTGAAGAGCTTGAAGATATATCACTGCCAAAAACCATACGCACCGTTGGCCCCAATGTCAACGAACAGACCGTATTGCAGTCGGTGGCCACCGCCTTGCACATGCTCAATGCCGGCGTACATGGCCAGAGCTCGACGAAGGCTGATTTAGCGAAGAATGCCATGGCCTTCATGAATCCCGAACAGCCTCTAATGCATGCGGTAATCATCTCCGAAGAGGATATTCGAAAGCAGGAGGATCGCGTGGGAGTGGCACGAAAAAAACTCCAAGATGCGCTCAAGACATGAATATGCCAATGGAGCGGGACCGTTCATTTAGAGATATTCCATTATGGCTCATATACTATAATAGCTATATATATTATTTTCACCAATTATTTCTGACTAAATTGATATCCTCTGAAAAAAAAAGAAACCAATTTTTAATATTAAAACTATTTTAATACTAAGCTTAGTTTTTTAATAAAAGATTCGTATAGTCAAGCAAAAACACACATATCAAATGGGAGTTATTTTTTATATACTCGTATATATTACATCAAAATAACAATTGAATTAAAATTTGTCAGCATCAGTTGCACGTTTTATTACGCTTTGGTTGCTGATTGTAGTGTTTCCTTTTTTAACATACAATTTCATATAGGTAAATAGTATTAAAAACAATGACAAATAGCTTACGGCGCATTAATAATTTATATAGCTTCGAATCGTATGTACATAAATATGTAGGATTTTCTGATTTTTTTTTTCTTTTTTAAAGGATTTTCTTATGGAAAAATTACTGATGTGCTTTTAGATTTCACTCTTCCTATGTTGTTAATATAAATATACATCGATTGTTAGAACTACATCTGTACAGAACTGTAACTAATCCAACACCTCATCCATATCGTCGTCCTCGTAGTCGATGCCGTCGTAGTCCGTTGACGAACGTGTTAACTGCAATCAAAATGAAAAAGACAATATTAAAATTAATTAAAATTAAATATTTCCAAACGTTACTTAAAATTACCTTAAAGAATTTTATGTAACTTTTTGACATATTTATATTTTGATTGAGCCTTCGTTTGGAGGTCAAACAAAATTTTTTCCGAAGCTTATGAAGTAAATGATATGAATTACGGACAAAGTATAATTTACTTTAAGTTACCTTAGAATTCTTTTAGCACATAAATTATACAATTTTGATCTATTTATTTTTTATTATTCCCTCGTTTACAAGCCAAGCGTAACTTCCTTATGATAAAATAATGAGTAGAACTTTTTTAGAAATCCTTCTTACCTGGGTGTAAATGCCTCGCCATGCTGCAAAGGCACCCATTGCCAATACGGCGCCAACTCCAGCGAATATCTTTGTATTGAGATCCGTCTCCATGAATTTACGCTCTGATGGCGTTAGCATTGAATCCGATTGGCTGGGTGCTTTTGTCATTTTGATGGAACTATAGCATTCATTCCGGAATATATCCTTGGTGATTCGCTTAATGAAATTCACTAAATTTTGACAGCCTTTTATGTGATTTTGTAGTGGATTATTGGGCAGTGTTATATGGTAGATAATTGCTAAATAACTATAAACAACGGCATCCAATTCGCTGTACGTATCCCCAAAAAACCAAACTTTTCGTCCCAATTTGCGAGAAAGTAAATTCACACATTTTTTGGCATTTGCTGCAAGCTGAAGAGAAAAGAAGTAATTTAAAGATTAGACAGTTGAAGAATATAAAAATGATATCCTGGCTAATATGAGGTCGGAAACAATATCTTATTATTAAAATCACAAGACTTTCTGTGCTCTACAGCTCGACTGTGATGGTTAAAAGATGAAGTAATGAATCACTAATGAATGATGGCACTTAGAGATCAATTTAAGTACATTAGGAACACGAATACTTGTTGAATATAAATTCATATGACGCAACAAGTTAAATAAAGAATGAAATCCGAGTCAAATAAGGCAACAGGCCTTTAATTTATATAGATGCCAGTATTCACTTACATAGTCACCCTCGTGCTTTTCCAGCTTATCATTTATATCAAAGCCTCCAAGCACCTGCACCACATCGCACGCCTCCCGCTGATACGTTGAAGGGTAGTAGAAATTGAATGGGAATGGTGTCCGCTTTGCGTACAGGCCACGAGTAGTCGTATCATAGTTGTTCGGCTCACCGTACAAGTAATAATGATAGTAGGCATGAAGTTGTGTGAAGACCCAATTCGAGTATGTAATGGAGAGATGTTTTTGTTTCGTATTTAAATGCGCATCAACCGGATAACCCTGAAAGACCAGCATACATTAATTTCGCGCTCAATTGGCGTACATGCCAAGCAATCACATGTGCTATAAATAGCCAACTGGTTTATTGACCCGGCTTATTTATATATAATCACCTCAAGATCCAGTATTCGTTTGATATCTTTATAGCCATGAAATTTATCATTGCCAATTTGAAGATACGGTAGTTTCCCAGCCCCTGAACGCAAAGGATTCGTGTTTGTTTCAATTTCCATGGGGCAGCGGGTAAATCGGAGTAAACACTAAAAATTTTCAACAAAATGACAATTAATTAATATGTGTATATTATATAAAAAATCACAATTTTAATACTTATTTACACAAGTATGTATTGATATGGCCGATAGCGAGGAGTTTCTGATTATGATGCAACGGAACTTACCAAAGCACGCATACATTCGAAATCTATGGACGGTAGCCCCCATTCGCCTTTGTAAACGTGTAGCTTGGAGCCCAACTGCATTTTCTGCTGTATTTGTTATTTTTATTGATGGTTTAACTTTGCTATCGTCTATTCAGCGATTCGCATTCAGTTGCATTGTTTAGGAATATTAATCAAAAATAAATAGATGTGTCGAAATGTGCCGGACGAATTATAGAGAGACTTTTGATTGACACACTCTGCGCCGGTGTGAACGTGTTTACAAAATTTTCAAAATACCCAATTTTGACATAAAAATACCATCACAATGCAAGAATTGGGAAATTCAAATTACAAAGATTTAGGGCATATATGCAGGACGTATTAAAAAATAAAATCCTTTAAAGTCTATAAAAGCTTGAATTAAGTTGCTCAACAGGTATCGTGCGTGTTGTGTAGAAAAAATCGATTGTTTTGTTCGCCAAATGGTCACACCATTATTTTAATGAAAAAGTAGCGAATTTGTTAAAAATACATTATCGGTAATATGGCTCTAGTGGATTATGGCAGCAGTTCCAGCTCTGAGAATGAGGAACCAGAAACGATAGCTCATGGATCAGTTAACTTGAAGAGGTAATGTCACAGATAGTTTATACCATGCAATCTATATTTAAAATCCATTAGATCGGCTTTACCCACAGCTGCCTCCTTGTTGGGCGCCAAGATAGCTAAACCTGCCAGCGATGATGAACAGGATGATTTTGACAATCCGACGTTACATGGCGGACGCATACGGAGCTTTAAGCACGAACGCGGCAATTGGGCAACATTTGTTTATGTACCCGCCCTTGCCTGTGCTGAACAGCTGGAAGATTTTCAACGGGAAGCTATTGAAACGCTAGCGCCACATCTTGAGCTGCAGCCCAATGAATCAATCCATTTGAGTTTAAGCAAAACTGTGGTGTTACAATACCATCAAATTGATGAGTTTCAGCGATCCCTGCAGCACGCGCTCCACAGCTGTGTTGGGTATGTGTTTAATAATTTTGATATTCTTCTCGTGCCAAGAAGCTTATATTTATTTTTCTGCAGGTTCAACAGCACGCTGAATTCGGTTTGTAAAAGTCTCACTACTTTTGATTTATTTTGTAATATATAATGGCTGAAATTCCAGCTGGAAGTCTACACAAATGAGGAACGCACAAGGACATTTCTGGCCGTGCAGCTCGATGCCGCATATACAACGAAAATGTCGGGGCTGTTGCATTGCGTGGATTCGGTTATGCGTGATTATCGCCTGGAGCAATTTTATAAGAATCCCTCATTTCATGTGAGTTTGCTGTGGTGTTTGGGCGATCAAAAGGCGATGTTGCACGCAAAGCTGCAGGAGCTGCAGCAACTTCTCGAGGATCATGAGACTCTTAAACTTTCAGTACATGAGCTACGCTGCAAATGCGGGAATAAGGATTTTATTTATAAGCTAAAATAGTAATGAAAACTCAAATCGTTATTTAAAGGCTTAACTCAGGCCTTTCTTTTTGTTGCCGTTGCCTTGTTTGGCCTGCTGCGCCTGTTCCTCCATCAGGCGTTCTTCCTCGAGTTCCAAAAAGCGTTGACGACGTCGACCCAATGGGGTTTTCGACCACCACGATTCGAATGCCTCCTCTTCCTCACGATAGACGGGATCACGAGAACTGAAATGAATATATAAGCATTAATATAGGGTAATTAGATCTATATATTTATACCCACCAAAGAACGTTAATGAGCTCTGCATTTGTTAGAGGCTGCGATCGTAGCTGAAGCTTGCGCTTGCAGCTCATCACCTCACGCAGGCAGGCATCAATCGCCCCAATGGTATAGCCATCCGATATTTTGGCCATGGCACTCGTATCTAAAGTGGAGATGCCTCCAGAATACTCGCTGAAAAACATTTGGATCATGCAACAGCCAAAATAAAATGGATCAAGGGGATTGCTTACTGTAAAAGCGTTTTCCAGGCATACGACATCGCGCCATAATCGGGACGTGGAATGTAGATGAAACGATTGTAGACTGATTGCAGTAGTTTCTGATCCGCCTCCCAGGGCAAACTTGTGGTGCCCACAAATATGACCCGATCCTCGGGTGCAATATTCTTGATCATCTTTGGTAAATCCTTTTTCAAGCGCTTGGGATCTGTGCGATCCGTTTTGGGTATTTTCTTCATAAACGGACGCTCTGCATCGCCCATATAAATGACAGCTGGTTGCAGCAATCTGGACACCTTGAGTACCAGGTGTATCAACATGATTAGACCCGATTTACCTGGATACTTGCCAACAATGTTGGCTGGCGTAAGATCAAAGAGAACGGCGCCAACTTCCGTACAAATGGCATGCAGCAGCGCCTTCTTGCCCGATCCGCGCGGACCGGTCAGCAGTACGGAGCGTATGAGTGGCGTGCAATTGTGTATGGCCTCTGAGCCGAGCGGCAAAATGCAATATTCGGTGAGCACCTGACGGATATCACCCGGCGAGGGATTAGTTCCATTGCGTGCGGTCAGGGCCTTGTCGCCCAGAAATTGCTTTAATTTGATTTCTGGATATTTGCGTATGATGCCATTGGTAACCAACTCCTCGTAAAGTGATTCGATAGTGCGATCTGGCGTCAGATCCTTCTCCTTCTTCTTTTTGCTCTTTTTGCCAGAACGTCGTGTCTTTTTATTACTCTTCTTCACCTTTTTTCCTACCATCGTTTGCAGAAGCTCCAACTCCTGGCGCATTACATCGTCTACAGCACGTCGGAATTCCAGCTCTACTTCCTGATACTTTTCCGCATAAATCATGTCCTCGTAGGCTGCCTGGCTGAGTACTCCAGTCTCATCCTTGTCACGCCAGGTATCGTTAAAGCTGCGAAGGAACGGTCAATCAATAAATTAGATAAATCTGGAAACTTTGAAACACATACTATTCAATTTCGGCACGTATATCGGGAAGGCAAGCTGAGGCAGCCGGTTGGAAGTTGATATCCTCTTCCTGATTATCATTAACATTCAAGTCTCCACTGCGTGCTGGCGACTTGGACTTATCCTTGGTCTTACGCGATTCTTTGGAGGAGCGCGCGGAGGAGCGACTGTGTTCGCTCTCGGTGCCCGGGCGACTGAAGATGTGCAGGGAGCCGCCCTGATCCTCGGAAGGAAAATCAGGCAGCTTGCCCGTCTTGTCATAACAATCCTTGATCCAGGCCCGAATCTCATCGGCAATGTCCTCCTTCATAGTGGCACCATGCTTCTGCTTAATCTCCTCCTGTATAGCCAACTGGCGTGCTTCAAACTGCGCCGCGTAGGCTCGTTGTGCCTCATACCTTCGCCGAACGTCCGTCTCGATGTTCCGTTCGTATTTTTCGGCACGTTCCTTGAGCACCGAAGCCGGTGGCGGCACCATGCCAATTAATATCATCTCGTCCATCTTGCGACGCCGCGTGATGCGACGAGCCGTGTGGCCGCGCCACATTTTCTGTATCTTCATGGCAGCCATTAATCCGGAGTCCGTTCGTTCTTTATCAGTGCGATCCTCCGATTTGCCCTTTTCCTTCTTAATTTCCTTCATGAAATGCGCTCGGAGACGACCCTGTCGGGCGCGCTCGTGCATCTGCAGCAGCCTTATGGCCTCAATCTCGGTGAGCTGCTCCTCTAGTGGATGCTCCTCTAGCCAGCCCAGTTTAATCAGTAGCTCGTGCATCGTACGCTTACGTTGTTCTAGCTCTTCCTCACGCTCGCGCAGAAAGTAACGTGGAATACGCAGCTCTGTTTCCATGGGCGTCAGACGTAGACGCTCCACTACCTCATCGTTGTAGCTGAACTCCATAAGATCAATGTTCACCAGGTCATGCTTCAGCTCCACCACACGTCCCAAGCAGGCGTCCAGCAGCTTGCGCACTAGCTCTCGTTTTTGTGGTTGAATCATCTGGGAAGAAGACAAAATATGTTATAAGAAGTAGAAGTGATCTATATTTTGAAGTTCTTACATTGTCGTAGACCTCCTCCAATCGATTGCACAGGCATATATATCGCAAATAGAACTCGTAGATGCTCGCCTGGAGCAGGCTCTTAGATTCGGCTGCAGCTGCCACAGAGCTAGACACAATGCCCGTGACTCCACTGATGGTAGCCACTGTTGTATCCACATTCTGATGTTGTCGCTCATAGTCGAGGATGGCCAATTGCTCGCAGTCATGCTGCGCCTGATGCCAGATCTCGTTGAAATAGTGGCTGGACATACCGAAATTAATTTCAAAAAAGAGTTGTTCTTTTTATTATTTTTTGTTGCAAACGAATTGGGTAACCGGTGTTACGGTTGTCATGGAGGTTTTTCCAACCATTTTCTAGTATAAAAGTTCAGCGCTAAACAGCCGTTATCTAAGCATTGCCCTTTCATTCAAGCTTTAGCATTCATAACTGGTTTTCTACTTAAATGTGTATATTAGCACTTTTTATTTAAGAACTAAAAAAAAGCTATTTCAAACAATCTCATTTCAACATATTTAAAGTCCTTGAAATGATTATATTAGTGTAGTCAAAAGATATATATATATTTATATTAATCGCTTTATAAATAAAATATGGTACACATAGATATTTTACATAACAATATATAATAAATTGTTTAAATTACACATAAATAGTTAACAATAGCAATTATTATTATGCATATGGAATAAGCCGAGTCGGGTATCTTAAAGATTATCTGGGGAGCAATACTTAAGCATGGATTTGGTATGTTTGAACTGTGTGCCACTCGTGGCCGTCAGCACTTCGTTGATGAAGCTTTGGGAATTGTGTACAGTGGTGCCGCCAAGGATCACCCGATATCCAGCATTGTTCAGCTGATGTACGGCAAAGGCCTCTTCGTACGTGGCACCGCCAATGATAAAAACCACTACCTCCTGCGGTGGTCTTCGAAATGGCACCAGCTCTGAATTGATAGCTGGATACATGGGATCTAGTTCACGGCCTTTGAACACATCCTCCAGCGTTTCCTTCAGCAGTGGAGTGTGCTGTGTGAACACATTCTCCACACCTTTGAGACCTTTGATCAGAATTCTTGTCAACTTCACGGCATCTGTGATGCGCACCATATTAAAGAGGTCGCCCTGACGCACATGCGTGCCCGCATACTCAATCAAAGCGGGCACAATCTGTGTGTTACCGCCACGTGTCTTGATGATCTGCAGCAATCCAGATGTATCGCAATTTGCATGGCGTTCGTAACGCAACGCATACAATGCCACCAGCTTGACAGCATCATCGATGTGGATTCGTTCGTCGGCAATTAATTTTTTTATGCGCTGCAGTTGTGCTGAGTGTTCGGCCTTACAGGCTATCTCTTGCTCCAGCTCCGATACCTCGAACAGATTGCGCTTATTCGAAATACTGGACAATTCTCCCATGATGCATAAATGCTTTTGTACGGTGCCAGACATTTTTTTAAACTGCGGATAGGATTCAATGAAGTTCTTCATGTCATTAATGCTCTCGACTTTCTTGTGATCATTCGCCTTGCGCTGAAACTCCTCCATAAGCTGTTTAATGGTAGAGCCAATTTCACCGTAATTTGCATACATATTGCTGCCATAAAACTCATCCTGGTCACCGGAGAGCACCAGCTCCTTGAACTCCTTGGGCACATTGGGGCGCTCAGACAAGTCAACGCGATTGTTGCGTATATTCAGCAGCTCGTGCACCATGGCTTGATAGGACCATTGATGCAGCAAGGGTGTCACTGGATCATCTCTGCGATCTAGCAACAGCAACAAGGGTGGCGCAGCCCCATCAACATTGCCGCGGAAATCGAATAGAGATGATTCTTTGGTTGTCTGATCGTAGATCAACTTGGCTAGAAGCTGTGCCACTTGTGAGCCGGCACGATATCGTATAACCGGATTCAATTTGAGCGACAGTAGAACAGCCGTAATGCCTTGCACGCTGCGTGTCAATGAATCGGGCAGCCAGTTAAGATTTGCCATGCAATTGGGGAGGTTCAGGGAGAATAAATTTGGATTAACGCACAAGTAGTCCGCATACAATTCCTTTACTTCACGGACAGACTCTGACTCATCGCATTCAGCCAGATATTTAATATCAGTGCGCGGTATGATATTGCTAAAATCTGCATAAACCAATTAGTGTATATTCTTTTTAAGGGTGTTTACCATCTGTTACACTTACATATAAAGTAGGCGCTATACTTGGGATTGCGCAGCTCGTTTGCCAGCAGTTGGATATTTTGCTTTGTGGGCCGTATGAAAACAATGCACTTCAGATACTTTAAGCGTTCGTTCGAACGGCCAGAATCCAGGCGTTCAAAGAGATACACCTCACGTTGCAGCATATCAGATTGGCTAAAGGCCATTGAAATAATGCTCGTCTAAAAATTAAGTAAATGTGAACAGTGAGAACTTTAAGAAGCCTTTGGAGGTATTACATACCGTTTCTTTGTCTAGCAATATAATTTTCATGCCTGGTCCAGACTCTGTGCACATCTTTTCAATATACAATTTAATACCACTTATTAAATTCATGATTAAAACTAATTTTTTATTTTGCCAATAAAGTGGAAAATATTTAATTTGTGTAAACAGCTGTTGGCAGCGATGTGAAGAATGTTCGCCACCCACCCCATCAAAAGTATTCATTTGTTATCGATATATATCGGGCCACAAAAGCGCGCTGAATTCATTTCAAATAATTATTTACATTGTGATTGAGAATGTTTACGTTTATATTTATTTTCCCTTTGTTTATGACAAAAATCACAACAGTTCTATTAAACTATTACTTGTAATTAAAAATATACTTGAAGCCTCAAACATTTACAAACTTAAGCAGTACGAATCACGTTTTGTAAGGCAACAATATCTGACTAATAAAAAAATGGTCAGTCGCTTAAACTAAAGCACAACTTATTATAAAACGCAGTGGTGCGATATGCGACATATGTACGTTGTGCGTGTTCACATCATCAATGAATTTTCAGATGTGTACTATGGTTTATTGAGCTACAATTGGCTTCTCGTCCTTCTCCTTGTTCAGTTTTTCCTGCTCTAATTGGTAGTTGTAGGCGCGTCCCAGCTGTACAATCTGCGTCAGTCCCACAAACAAATTGACAGCAAACAAACTGTAATTTTTGGGTATAATAACCAGCGAATAACGGGACCAGATAATGCCTGTGGCAGCCAGTGCACCGCAAGCTGATACGGAAATGGTGTCCGCCGGACGAGTCAAGTCACTTAAACCAGCAATGACAAGGCCCTATAAAAATGTTGATAATCATAATGAAAAAGCAAGAATATTAATGTTCATTTAGATTTGATGTTGTGATTAGAGTGTTGTCATTATTAAAGCGCGTGCAACAATCTATGTATTATAAATACGAAATAGTCGAAAGGTACTAAAATAATAAAAGTATAAAAGTATTTATGTTACTTAACATTAGACATTACGATTACAGCGTTAGCTACTGTTATCGTTATTATAGCGTGTGAGTTTGCAAGTGTAATATAAATAAATACTTGAAACCCAATAATAATTCACACGCACGCACACTAATGCACACTTATCGCGTGTTGGCTTTCTAAACGACCAGCTGCGTGGAACAACAAACACATTACACTCAACAAGTTTTGCTCTGGCAGTATAAACAAATATTCATAAAAGCAATTCGCACACTCTCCGAGATTTTTGTGTATTAATGTCATTCAGATTTGCTATATCAGCAGCAGACAGAGATAATGAAAAATAGCGAAGGTCATGCAGTCTGTATTATGTAACAGGCTGTCTGTCAATCTGTCTGTTATCGTTTACTTACCCATTTAATTATTGGTGCCCAAAAGAAAACGGTTTTTGGACCTATCGAATAGTTAAATGTAAATACAGGCTCGACACGTGGTAAATTTCATGAACATATGGATGCAAAAAAAGATATATTTCTGTTTGTATATTCCCACCTGCAGGATGCATCCAAAGTGGTCGCATTTTAGCTGGCACAAATTTGTCGCAGACGCCAATCATGCCATTGTATATCTTTGTGTGAATGCCCTTTCCAGCGGCCGCAGAAGCAGCTGGTGGAGGTGGTGGCGGTGCGGGTGCGGGAGCTGAAGTCGATGACATTTTGTTTGTGCGAAATAAACGGCGAATTAATAAGCAGAATCAAAATCCAATAAAACCAACTGCGAGCTGTGACTAGTGTACGGACAGACAGTTTCAACCGTACTAAATTGATTCAGCGTTCGTGAATAACAAAAGCGTAGACTTCATTAAAATACATAACATACCTTGACGCTCTCTCTCTCTCTCTCTTCCGTTCTGCATGCTTGTGAGAGCGTGAGGGGGTGCGAGAGCGCAGACCTACTTATGCTCAACACACGAATTTCAGCTGAGAGGGCTATTACATGAATATTTCGACTTTCTAAAAATTACAAATTACAAGAAAAGCAAAAAGAACAGGTTTTACTATCCAATTTAAGATTCTTTCATTCTCTCTCACGTTGCCTGCCTACTCTCAACGCATATGAAAAACGCAACGTCCTTGGCCTTGGCATTCGCTAAATGGTGCCGCCAAGTTCCGCAGCGTAATGTTGACGGAAACATCTAAAAGTGCAATCGAATGCATTCGCAAGACAACTACAAATACAAGTACATTTACAAGATGCTAAATATAGGAATACAGATGTAGGTTATATCGTTTCTTGCTCTGAGTGTATCACGCGACAATTGCAATGCACACATCTGTTTGTCTGTTTAAGATCACATGCATGTGATATTCTTGAATATATAAAATAAACTTTAATTTTACAAACAATTAATGCAGACGAATTTTATATGGCTGAAGTTGAGGTTAGGTATTATTATTAAGGCTTTTATACACAAAAATATCAAAGAGAAGAGATTCATTTCCACTGTGCCATTAAATATTAAAATTCAGCACTCTGAAAACTGAAGGCAATGAGAAAACATTTAGGCGGTTTAAATCGATGGCGAACCGACTGTATCATCAATTACCCAACACTGCTCATGACCAAGCTACCCTCTGGTTCACTCTAACGAAATGTATGTATGTATGTATCGCACAGCCTCTATCAAATTTAAATACGCATACATACATATCGTGCGATTCACAATACATACAACTCAGGCAATCAACTCTCAGCACAGTGGGGCAAAATGAAAAAATATTTAAAATTTTGAGCGTCTATTGCGCAGCACGCATATCGTATTTATGTGTGTATTAATATTAATATATACATATATACAGCTGTAACCTGATTAGCTTTTTGGCCCACCTTTGAGCTGCAGAGAAGTAAACACAAGTGTTTCCTTTTTTCCAGAACCTACACATAAGGTGTTTGGATTTTTCCTGCAATTGTAAATAAAACGAAAGAATATGTACGTGATTTTTTTTTTTTTTATCGTTTTTCATGTTAGAAATGTATATGTAATTTCAATTACAAATCAAAGGCGTACATGTCATTAAAATTATTCATTACAAATCAAATAGTTCTACAATTTTTATCATTCCTGTGTGTTCTGTTGTTGTTTATTTAATTGATGTTATTCTGGTGTTTGCTTATTATTTAGCACATTTTTTGCAGATGCAATATTTCGTTTGCGCCTTTGCAGCCGTTTTTCAAAAATAAATTTACTTATTTGGAAGTGACGTTTTAAATTTTAACTTAATCAATTCAATGAAAACATAAATAATCTTAAAAGGATTTAGCTACCGCAACATGCATCAGACCAACTTTAAGAAATTCTTCACTGCTCCACTTTTTGCTTTTCTTTTATACATACATAAAATATGTATGTTGCAAAACCAAAAATTTATAAAAAATTATTTTGCGGAAACGATTTCAGGCTTTGTGTCTGTGTGTAACCAAGCTGTCATATAGAATGTGCATTAATTAATTTTTGTTTTGTTTTTCGCTGTCAGAGTTTCTTGGTGTAGATGGTAAATGGGCACAGAGTATCGTTCGAAATTGAATTGCTATATGCTCTATATATACCAATTGGGTATACATCAAATTAGATGTGTGTTATTTCTGTTTACGTTTTTGATCAGGCATTGGTATTAAAAGTTGAAGGGATTCATTGGTACTTTGTCTGTATTGGGATCGAAGCTGTATTCTGTGCCATCAGAAGCCGGTGCCAGATTAGATTGTTCGCCCTGTAAGTGTCAATTGATGGAAATGAATTAATATATATATATAAAATGGTTCTGAGAATGAATAAAGCGTCTACCTCAGTAAAGTATTTCTCAATAATTTCGTATGCCAACTTGTAGATCTCAACGTTCTCATGGTTCTGCAGACGCTCGATTTTCGCGAGGCCTTCGCACTCCTCAATCAAATTAGCAACCTCCTCAACGTGTGATGCGGCCACTTTGAGCATATTATTGAGACCATCGAGCACGACCTTTAAAAATAATAAAAATAAAGTTTCTAAATGATCTATAGTTTTGAGAGATGCGAGATCTTACATTGATCACTTGAGTGTCCTGGCATGAGAGCAGATCGCAGAATGGCGGTATGACCCCTTCTTGTATTAATGTAAATACCTGCTCGGGTCTGCCGCTAATAGTAAGGTTACTAATGGCCCAGGCTGCCTCTTTCTGTGTCTGGAATTCGCCCTTGCTCAGGTTGTCAATAATTTTCGGGAGCAGGCCAACGTTGATGACAGCCTGTACCTGGGATTCGTTGCCGGCGGTAATGTTTGATAGAAACCAGACAGCTTCTTTGCGTATCTTTTCCTTTGGATGCGACAGCAGCGCTGGGAAATACGATAAAGCATCGTAATTGAGCACCACCTGTGTCTGTTCATCTGATCCGGTTACAATATTGCCCACAGCACGCAAAGCAGCTGTCTGCACCTTCACTTCATTGTTACCCAGAAGCGGTATCAGCTTTGGCACTACACCGCTATCAATAACCATTTGGATTTGATCGTTGCCGCCATCGGTCAAATAGCTGATGGCCCAGACCGTATCGACCAGGATGTTTGTGTCCGTGTGATGGATCAGCACATTGAGTGCGGGCAGGATTTCATGTATTGTGGCAGCTGGTGGCGGCGGATCCTTGTTTCGACATAGATTCACAATCACCCAGGTGACATTACGCAAAAACGATATGGGTATATCGGGCTTAATGAACGACAGCAGCGGCTGCACAACGCCATGCTTAATAACAAAGTCACGAAGCAACGGACCATCGCCAATGATATTGCCCAGCGCCCAAACGGCTTGTTCGCAAACATTTGGAGCGGGTGAGTTAAGCAGTTGAAGGAAGAGCGGCACGGCACCGGCAGCAACCACCTACAAGCAAAAATGGGAAGAAACAAAATTAAGAATATTATATATAATATATGATCTGTGATTATTCAGCTATGCATCAGCAATGTATGTAGAAATTATTTTACAAATTTGCAATTTAATTGTATTTGTAGCCATTACGAAATATACAACAAACTGAATGAGACATAATTGACCCCATAAATTATATGTGAACTATACATATATGCAAGACTGTATCAATAGCTGCGCTAATATGGCTTTTATTTGCCAGTCTGTTTCTATGCACATTTTTCTTTTTTGTTTTCAGTACTTATTTCAACTGAAGTTGCATTTGTTGACTTTCGTCGAACCGTAATATGAACAGCACTCACCTGATTGGTTTGATCGGAAGTTCCTGAGGCGATGTTGGTCAATGCCCATGCGGCCTCGAATTGGAGCATTGTGTGATTATGTTGCTTCAAGCATTCAACTAGAATTGGCAATATATCGCTGTTAATCAGATCATCAATGGGTGGATTTTTGTCCGATGATAGCAATTTGCGTGCCGCTTGAACTGCAGCCAACTGTTGCTCCGGTTTTGATGGATCGGATGCGGCCTGGCCAAGTTTCTTTAAATTGATCGAATTGGGCAACTGCTCATCCTCATCTGTGTTCGAGTCGAAATTAGGCACATTACGACGCTTCAGAATTGTTTCATCGCGTTTATTTTTGCGCAGTTCTACGGTAACCTCATTTCGCCGACGGCGCATCTCCTGTTTATTGAATGGTTCAAATTAATTAGAAATTTATAACAATTTTTAAATTCCAAGAAATTAAAGCTAAACTTACATCTTGATCTTTTCCTTTGTTTTTAAAGTTTTGCAAACGATTTTGATCCAGCGATGTCATTTTGCTGTTTCAATGTGTGTGTTGGTAAATATATATATACGTGGAAAATATATGTCTGTATATATAAGAGCGCCAGTCCAAACTGAAATACCTATGCTTTTATATTTCCAAATAAGCTCGTGGCTTTTATGTTTCTTTTTTTGTGATTTTTTTTTTTCGTTGTCCACTTCTGTAGTTATTTCAATTATAAGCGGAATGAAAATTTAACCACATATACACAAATACCGACACAAACAAAAGGCCAGCGTGCGAGGTATAGCAGAGAGCAGCGTAGACAGACGTCCGTTCGGTAGTTCCGACAAAATCGACATCGAGAGAACCAACACAATTGCACGGCACAGTAGCAGCACGATGACAATGACAGTCGTGCAAGGAGAAGAGGGGAAGAAGGGCAGCACCACCAGGCGATGAAAAATTCAGAAAAAAAGAAATGGCGTTAAGGAATGTTCGCTACGTGTAACTAAACGTTTGATATACTATTAAATAAATATGTTTTAAATGTGGCACTTACATTTACGATTTGACACCGTACAGGTCTATGATATAGTGATTAAACCTTTTTTTTTGATATAAAAATTGCAATTCGTGACAGCGACGTGACTAAAGTTGGCTGCGCTTTCATTGATCAGGGCTGTAAAATAAAAAAAATCTACACCGCTGCAAATAAAAATATCGGTATTGTGACATCACTATTAGGTATGTGCAAAATGTTTTTTGGTAATATTTTGGCCAGCAAATCTATCGATTGATATGATTTAGGCGTGCAAAAAGTGGACCATTTGTGTATATATATATATATATTTACACATTAAAAATATAATCCAACTCGATGCGAATAGATATTACTGCGCGCTGCCATATGACGCTAATGCGGAAATGACTGAAAAAACGGAGAGTACCGGCACGTTGGAAAAGCGGCCACAAAAATCAGAGACCACAGCAGATGCTCCACTGGTCGTCAACGTGAAACGTGAGAAGATTGACGTAGAGATCGAAGCAAAGCTTGGTGCACTGAATGCGAAGGTCAAAACTGAGAGTACCACGCCCCCAACTGCATCGGGCTCGGACAGTGATGCGAGCAACAGCAACGATTCGTCGCAAGATGACAAAAAGCAAATAGCTCCCGTTAAATCGTCTAATGAAATACTTGCCGAACTGTTTGGTGTCTTCAATGCAGCGCCACCCGTTGAGTTATTGGACGACAAAAATCTGCTAAAAAAGCATAAAAGATCGAAAAAGGAGAAGAAAAAAAGATCGCGCAACAAAGAAATAAAGTCCGATGGAGAGTGCAGTGACACTGATATTGCGTCTGCTGAAGGCAAATCCAAGCATAAGCACAAGCGAAAGAAGCATAAACACAAGCACAAGGACAGCAAAGATAAGAACAAGGACAAGGATCGTGAAAAATCCAAAGAGAAGACAAGTACGACTACAGGAAAGGTACAGGAGGAAAGAGCGGACAGTCGTAAAAGACACGCTACAGAAGACGCAGTAGTTGTGCCGGCCAAGAAGGAAGCAATAGACCAGGAACATAGCATTCAATGGGAAAGAGAGCGGGCACGTGAGCGGGAGCGAGAGAAGGAAAGAGAGCGTGAGCGGGAGCGAGAGAAAGAAAGAGAGCGGGAGCGGGAGCGGGAAAGGGAGCGTGATCGTGATCGTGAACGTGTTAATAATAGCTTCTACAATGGCTACCAGGATAAACAGGAGGACAGGCAAGCCCGCACGAAGGCCAATAATGGGAAATCCGTAAAGACTAAAACGGAGCGCCGCCAATCCGACGAGCTCTCGTTGTCTGACGAGGAGACATATCTGCGCGAAAAGGCCAATAATGGACGACGTCGTTTCTACGGAGCTGTCAAGGCCGACTCCACCGATAACAAACGCCATCCACGCCACCAGAGCAGCACAAGCACCAGGCATCGTACACGCTCTCGTTCCCGCTCTCGAACGCGTTCCCGTTCAAGAGACCTGGGCATTGATAAGAAGCGTTTGCTGGAGATTGCACGCCGTAATGCAATCAGCATGTTTAAGCGAGGCAACATGGCCGGTGTGGCCGATATGACGCCGGAGGTGAAGGATAAGGTGCTACTTAAAATGCGTTACGGTGGGCGTAGCGTGCAAGATCTCACGGACTTTTGCAAGAAGATCTCCAACGGTGAAATTCTGTCTGATTTTAGTTCGGATGAGGATTCGGATGTGGACAAAAATGGCAATGCCAAGGCATTCCATCATCCATTTCAGCTCAAGGAGCGCGAACCGATTGTTATGCACATACGAAACTCCACTCCCATAGTGCCGCCGTCCACGCGCCGCGATGAGCAGACCAAGGCTATAACCATGCAGTTCCCGGTCTCGTCTGGGCAGGTTCATCGCATGTCTGAGGTCTGGGTGCCAGTCGATCCGAAAGAGTCGCTAGCGCCGCTGCCTACGCTGCCGCCGGCCAAGCAAGCCACAAATATGTTCAAGGATGTGCAACGAAATGTCTTCGCTAAGACAATTCCACAGCAAGAGCAGCAGGAGCCCGCGTTCAAACCTGCTACAAATCCAAACGAAGGTTGCCAAGGCCAGCCATCTGTACCTGTAGCTCCGCCAGTGTCTGTGTCTACTCCTGCTCTAGCTGCTCATACTCTTACTCCTGCTCCTGCTCCTACACCTGTTCCAGTTCCTCCTCCTACAAACGCTCCTGCTTTTACGCCTACCCGCTTTGTGCCAGAAGTGCCCATACCATCGACAGCAGCGCCTGCAGCAAGTACTTCAATATTTCCGCAGGTCACGGCGCCTAGCATGGATGTATCCAGCATTATCACCCAACGCCTCAGTGCAATAAGGCGTCTGCAGGTGAGTAATTGAAATATAAGTAATTATAATTGGAAAATGAAAATTATACGTTTTAATAGGATAATCCTGCCGATTCGGAGGCATTGAAAATGATGTACAATGCGCAGCGTGACATGTCTTCCTGGGCCAGTTCGAAATTTCTGCCTGGGCAGTTTACGGGCAGCACTGGTGCTCAGGTAATGAAGGTGCATGAACTGAACAGTGGTCCACAGTTGTGGGCACGTCGTGATCAGTTGACTTCTACCAAACCCGTTACGGGCGGCATGGGTATGGCTCTGCTGCAGAAGATGGGTTGGAAGCCGGGCGAAGGCTTGGGTCGCACAAAGACCGGCGCCCTGCAGCCACTACAGCTCACGGTCAAGCTGGACAAACGAGGTCTTGTCTCACGAGAGGATATCAAACAGCAGCCTGCCCGCCCACAGGGCACACGACCCCCGAAGAACACAAGTGCCACGAATATTGCACAAGCTGCGCTCACTGCTCAGGACAAGCATCCGGTTTGTGTGCTCAATGAGCTGACATCGAAAAACAAATGGACGCCGCCGCAGTATACACTGAAGGACGATTCGGGGCCCTCGCATAGCCGCATGTTCCTCTTCTCCGTGGAGATCAATGGGCAGACCTATACGCCTGCCCAGGCCTGCAACAACAAAAAGGAGGCCAAACTGAATGCGGCCAAGTTGTGTCTACGAGCTTTGGGTATATTGCCGCCCAGTTAGTAAAGAGCCAAGCATTTGATTGTTGGTGTCTCTATTGTAAGTGAAAAGCTAGAAATATATATCTATATACATATATATATGTATATGCTTCTGTATATAATTAAGAATAAATTGTAATTAAGAAATCAAATTGAGTTTGTAGAAACACATTTTGAACTCAAGAAAAGCTCCCATATCTTACACACGGTTAGTAAAAAAAAAAATAAACAAGTAAGAGAGCTCTAAGCAAGATTGCTCGACTACGAGATCCCCTGAACCCTTCGATGAACTTATTTATCAATAATTCTTCGCGTCTTTCTGCTTACACAAGAAACACAGACAGACATAGGCAAGCACGCATAAACACCCAAGAGCTGCAGTTTGACAATACTATGGTAATTTAATTGTTTAATAACTTTTCTTGTGGATGGACTTTGTTCATGAATTTTTAAGATTGTGATTATATTGATAAAATAAGTGCATTTGCCAAAGCACAAGTCTCTAGAATTTGAAATACGCCTTTTACAAATTTATTGGTGAGGGGGTGGATATTGGGGAAGGGGGGTGAATTTGAACGAAAATAATAATATAATATAATTTTATAAAATACATATGTATAAAACTATATAAACATTTGTAGACTCTAGCTCTAAAGGTGTAGGAGGATGAGGGGGTGAATTAGGGGTGGGGGTAAATTTTGACAAAAACCGAAATTGGATAAAATGCATATAAGTATACCTATAAAATTTGGAGACTAGCTTTAAAGATGAAGGAGACTTAATTTTAAAACTGATTTTCGATAATGTTTTTAATCGATAATAAAATAACGGGGAAAGTTATTGATATTTAAAGCAAAACTCGATATGCGCGTGCTATACACGGGCCTGGGAAAAAAGTTCAAGTCTCTAGCTCTTATATCTTCTGAGATCGAAGCGTTCAAACATACGGACAGACGGACGGACGCACAGAGCTAAATCAACTCAACTCGTCGCCCTGATCAAGAATATATATACTTTATGGGGTCCGCCACGCCTCCTGCGTGTTACATACATCGCAACAAAACCATTATACCCTGATTTCCCATTTTCAATGGGTACAGGGTATAAAAAGTCTGAAAGTCTATTGTGAATCAATATATCGAATTCGAATTCAATTATCGAGCGTTACATTTAAAGTAAGTAGAACGCGGAACAGGGAATTTGAATAGTTGAATTTTAAAAATAATTACATACAAAATTAATAAATAATTACAAATAATTTTTTCTTAACCGCAAAGTTGAATTTTGCTTTCGAGAAAAATCTTTATATTTCCCCTTCAAGCAAAGCTTCTTCCAAGCTTGTTTTGCAATTTGCGAAGCTTTGGCATATTGGCCATCTAAGTTTTGCGCAAGTACACAAACAAAACAAATCAGCTGAGCGAAGCCAAAAGCTGGGGTGGGCTAACACCGACACATGCGCCCGTTGCAATTCTGTGTGAGTGTGATGGTATGTGGGTGTATGTGTGGGAATTCAATCTCTACACAGACTCGCTTAAGCACACTGCGAAGGTCAGTTCAGGCGGGAGTGCGGCACAGAAAACATCTCGCTTTTGACTAAGGATGTAGTGAAATAATCTCGTTATTTACTGCTCCTATCAATAGTTGTCCAGGAACACAAGCATATATGTACATATATGTGAATTGGTCCAGGCTCGCAGCATCCACATGCTTCAGCTTGCAAATGGAACAGATGTTGGTAGCCAATTCCAGCTGTGGCCAAAAACTTTAGCTTAATGTGCGCGGTTGTGTGATTAGAGTTAGTCCTAAAGTTGCATAACTTGCCTGGACACGAAAACAAAGCCATAAATATACATATGTAAATGCTGACACACATACACACTTATGTACATGCAAGCTCTAATAGAGTACATGTTTGTATGTCTGCTGACTGTTGCAATTCGGAGCTGGGCGTTGAGGTTTGATGTTGACTGCTCAGTTTGTTTACCACTGCAGCCATGGAAACGTGTCGCACCTGTGCAAGGTGCGATTTCGAAAATGGCAACAACTATTGGCTGGATATGTTCCATCCAACGCGTTGGCAGAGTGAAATGGCGCAAATTCGCACAGAGTTTGTCAACTGGAAATTACAGGTGAGACCATGCTAAAAAGTCTGAAAACAAAACAAACAGAAAGTGCAGTTTGTGAAAGTTTGTGCACTGCATTTTAATTAAGCTTTTGATCGTGCAACGGTGCGTATGTGATGTCGATAGAAACATCAATTTATCGATATTCAGTAATCTGTGTGTGTTGATAGGCGTACGAAATTTGGCTATATCGATAACTAATTAGGTATCGTTTGTTGCAAACTTAACGTAAATTTGAGAATAGCAAAGGTTTTTAATGTGATTTAAGTACGTTTACCTTGGCTTTATATTGCTTTCACTTACATTTTTGTCGTGAATCGTCTTAATATTGTCTAGATCTCTCCAAACGATGGACTCCCACAAAAAATTTGTAGCGATTGCTTTACAAAGTTCTGCTCCGTTTACACGTTTCGCATGGCTTGCCAGGACGCACAATTAAAGCTGTCGAATATTTTTGATAAAATCGATGCTAACTTACTGTATGATAGAAGTGAAGAAAGTATTGAAGTTGATGATGATGATTCAGAAGCAATAACGAAAATATGTACAGTAGCAGAAACACCAACAACGACAACAACCACAACAGAGAACACTGCCATTAATGCGGACAAATCGCCCGCGCCCATTGAAATCTTTGTGGAAACCATTAGCATTAACGAAAGCGAATCCTTGCAGCCAGAAGATAAAGAAGTCGACTTAGGCTCAGATTGTAATTCATTGAATATAAGCTATGCTTGTAAGTTCTGTTATAAGCCGCAAGAAAGCTATGAGCTACAGCACTTGTTACTAGAGCACATTAGCGTCTGCCACGATCCAGATCAACCCTACAACTGCCCGGAGTGCACTGAATGTTTTCAAGACACAGCATCGCGTACCGTCCACATGAAGAGCGTTCATGTGGTCAAGCACTATGCCTGTGAAGTTTGTGGCAAAAAGTATGGAGACCGCCACAATCTCGACCATCACATTGAGAAGTATCACTCGGACACGGACTTCGAGTGCAGCATGTGCGAGAAGCGCTTTTTTACGCGCAAAAGCCTGCACTACCACATGAACTGGCACAAGCCGGAGCGTCAGCTCCGATGTCGTCACAACGGCTGTGACCGGCTGTTCATCAATCAACGACATCTCATATGTCACGAGGCCACCCACACGAAGGGCTCCCGTAAGAGCGAGTACTGTGGCTTTTGTGGTAAAGGTGGGTCACCTATTTATATCATAAAGTAACTCATATTTATAAATATATATATACGCACACAAACATCAAGAAACGGCAAGCATTTTATTCAACTTTGTTCAAGAATAAAAGAAGTTGCCAGCGAGATAATATAGAAGTGTGAGAAATATATCTAAATAGATGGAAGAAAAAAGTGTTCGTTGTAAAAGTCGGCTTGATCAAAAACTTTTACACTTCTTTGATGTATAAAATTATATTGCCCTTTTATATATTATACTCAGTATTAAAGTAAATTTACATTTAAATAAATAAATAGAGGCATACATAAACAAAACTTATACATACATACACACCAAAATATAGATAAAATTCTACATAATGCAGACACAGTAACCTACATAAAGAACATGTCTATTGTATTTATATACTCACATAGTCAAATACACATATTTCCCACAGCATTCATACATGTAAAAACCCTTCGTTGGCATATCTATCGACAGCATGGTGGAGAGAAGCCTTTCAAATGCGCCATCTGCACTGAAGGTGAGTTGAATCTGAAAATTAAGAAAGCACTATAAACATATTTAGAATATCAATTGGTAGTTCTCAAAGAATTCGTGTTAATATAATAAATAATGGGCAGTTCCAGGCGCAATCATAAAATTTAATATCTTTATATTCTTGTTTTATTTTTACTTCGATCTGCGATCCAATCTTTAATCTGCTCTGTTTTGGAAATGCCCATATATGAAAGTTTCCAAGAGATGTCTAAATACTTTAAAGTGCTTAAGCTAAAGTCAAGCTTTTTCATTTTGCGAGCTTATAATAATTATAATAATTGCTAGATGTTCAAATCACAGCTTACAAATCGAAAGCTGACTTTCTAAATATAAGAATTCATTATTAATTTAAAATAAAACATCTGACGCATCATCAAAAAACTCATCGCAAACGCTTTAAAGACTTATGCCCCAAAAACTCTGAAGGAGTCTATCTGCTGCTTTTTGTTCTGTGTTAGTCAAGTTAAGGGTAAACATGGCTCAGCTATTTTTTAATACTCCCATTAGCAAAACTTAAAGAAAATTAAGCATGTCAACAAAAGTTCATACATATAATATATATCACAATATCTTGTCCAAGTTTTATTAATTCCTAATTTTAGAACATTTTACAAATATTACGAAAATCTTGCATAATAATAATACAGCAGTATTAACTGACTGCGTAATACTCGTCCACAGTTCCAAAATTTATGTTTGAAAGTAATCTTTAATTAATATAATGTATGGATATTATTACTTTCAATTCATAATGTCAAGATTTTTATTGGCCACAAGAACACAATTTTTATTAAAAAAAAAAAGAAAAAAAAAAAAGAAAACATAAAATATTGTCATATTTTGTAAAATTGCCATTTAATTTGACAACTATATATATTACCCTTGGCCACATTGTGAACGAGTATAAAATGTCCACAACCCTGGAGCGCCGCATGCAAGCCACTAATACCCAATTGTTGTTACATAACACCCCCACAAATTAGTGCTATGATCCACGGATTCCTGTTGCTTACTTTAATATTGACTATCTCTTAAATCTCGTCCACAAAGTGTTTGCCTCCTATGTGGAGAAGCGCATTCATATGCTTGAGCTGCACACGGAAAATCTAACGCACCAGGAGCGTAGCGAGTGCATGTTTCAGTCCTGTCGCCAGGAGTTCGATACGGAACAGGAGCTCATCCAACATATGACCATGGAGCATGTACAGCGTGAAACTTCCTCGGCTCCGATCATTGCGAACAATAAGCGAGTGATCCAGTGCAAACGGGAACGACAATATACGGGTCTCTTCCAGTGCGGCAGCTGCACCCAACGTTTCAACATGAAGTCCGCCTTAGAGCGTCATATGGCTGTTCACTCAGCGGATCGGCTGCATGCCTGCTCGCACTGCTCCAAGCGCTATAAGCGTGCTCAGGATCTTAAGTGGCATATGAAGACCCATGCCAATGAGAAGCCTAATGTGTGCGATGTATGCGGCAAGGCTTTTGCCTTGAAATATGTCCTAACTCAGCATATGCGCAGTCATGAGGGTGAGTTATCTCCTTTAAATTTGTATTCTCAGGTTTCTAAAAACTTCTACCGGAAACAGTAGAGTTTCAAATGCTTTCATACATAAGCAAGACCTATTCCATCTCTTAAAACTTAATTAAAGTCTTAACTACCTATTGTCTTCGAGGTATACTTAGTATGCAAATCCGAAAATAGAATTACTTTTTTAATATATATTATATAATATTTATATATTTGTAGTTCTTGAGAAGAATTTCAAGTGTGAGACCTGTGGACGGGCGTATCTGTTTGAGAAGTCATTACGGTTGCATCAACGTGTACACACAGGCAATACCTACTATAAATGCGATCTGTGCCAAGAGCGATTTGTCACTCACATAAAATTTAAAAGTACCTATTCTCGGCATGGGAATCAATTAAATGTTTTTTCTATATATAAACTCTCTTGTCTTTCAGCTCACATGAAGAAGGCACATGATGGCGACCAGTCGCATTCTAAGGATACGCTGGATGATTTGATCAATATTGTGATTAACTAAATTGTACCAATGATATAGAATCCAAGTGGAACAGCAGAAAGAATACTATATAATTATTCCATTAGCAAAGCATCAAAAGAAATACTATGATACTCTAAGGGTGACATCGCTTTTAAAAAGTAGCGCCCAACAAAGAATTTTTAAATCGTAGACCCTCCATTAAATCCTATCATAAGACTAGACTTTCATTATATTTAGCTATACACATTTCAATATGGATCATGCACAGGGTACGGTTGTATGAAAGCTTTATACTCTGTAGGCAAATTTCATTAACTAAATCTATTTTCCTTAAAAGCCGTATTTAAGCTCATATAAAAACTATTTTGTCCATCCAAATCTTTAATCTAGAATACCTACAAACATATGTCTATGTCTTTCACAGAATGCACAATTCATGACCATTTTAGTGATAGAAAAATGTTATAAAAATGTATTTAAGCTAATGCTCAAAAAAGATATTGCATTTATTTAAAAAAAAAAAAAGAAGAAATTAAACACACATATTTACATTTACAATTATGAGCAGAAAAAACATATATCAATAACATCATATATATTAGTGTGGTAGTGCAATATGTATAAATATACATTATTTACTAAATTCGAGTTCGTTATACATACATACAATTTAAATTGATACAAAAGTTTTTAATATGTTTGGATAACGTTTGATTTGAAATATGGGTGCGATAGCTATCGCAAGTGGTTCGGTGAACACTAAATAACAGCCCTGTTTTTCATGGAGCTGCCAGAAGTTGATAAAATCAGATGCCGCTAAGATGTCTGGCAGCACCGCTTTTCGGGCTGTTGTAGCTCGCATAACACGTCAGTGTTTAGGTTTTTAAGCAGCAAGTTCTACCAAAATTGAGGCAAACGTAATTGCTAAAGTGTAATAGCGAGTCGGTTACCGATCGGAATGGACATAAAGCAACAAATTGCGTAGTACTATTTATCTGATTATTCAACAAAGAAACGATCAAGTTTTTAATATTCTTTTGCTCTCAAAAACGGATAAAACTATTAAGAAAGTGCGACAACAACAAACAATAGCATCAAGTAAGCAGGTGCAACGGTAAAGATTAGCTGCTGTGATACATAGACAATCGGAGGAAGAGCTAGACGGTGGCTGCCACGCTATAACGTGTGACGTGTGTAACGCATTTAAATAAAAATAATCGGCCTAGACGCTCAGTAACAACTGGTTAAGACGCCTACAAACACACCCACTCACACATACACGCATAATGGCTTTGCCATTGAGCGATCTGCTGCTGCTTGGCAGCGGTGAAAAGAAATTGGCTGCCTGCGTCCTGCTGCTGCTTGTGGAGCTCTTCATGGAAGGTGAGTTGCAGTTTTACCAGACATGAATGTGCTCTATAATACCACAAATCAACGAAATATATCCCCTTAAACAATAATGACACGAGTCTATCTCTAATTTAGTCTTTAATCGCAATTTTCATAAACTGATAACAAATAACAAAATAACTGCTATGTTACACGTCATTCAATGCAGGCGCTGATGCGGCATCGGCAAGTCAGGCGGACATTGACAACCATCTGGAGCTAGGCAAAGACTTTCTGGCTCGCGGTCAACTTTCGGATGCACTGACGCATTATCATGCAGCTGTGGGTAAGTATTGGGCATTTTGCATTAATACGCTTGAAATCAGAACACATATTAATTTACAGAGGGCGATCCCAATAATTATTTGACGCTCTTCAAGCGTGGCACCGTTTACCTTGCGTTGGGCAAGACACGATTTGCCATTCAGGACTTCAGCCGAGTGCTGGAGCTTAAACCGGACTTTACAGCAGCGCGTAGTCAGCGTGGTATTGTGCACATGAAGAGCGGAGACTATGATCACGCACTACAGGACTTTGAGCTTGTACTGCGAGAGGAACCGCAAAATAGTCTTGTGCTTGAGCACTATGCAAGAGTGCGGCCAGCCAAGGAACAGTGGGAGCTGGTGCAGCGTCTGCTTAACAATAATGATGAACAAAATGCCATAGGCATGATAACACAGTTGTTAGAGATCTCACCCTGGTCAGTGACCTTTAGACAGGCCCGTTCTGACGCCTATTTAAAGACAAATGATCCACTCTCGGCTATTGCGGATTTGCGACAGGTTAATCGATTGTCGCAGGACAGTACGGAGGGACATTATAATATAGCACAGCTCTTATATAATATTGGACATGCTACTAATGCGCTAAAGGAGATCCGCGAATGCCTCAAGTTCGATCCCGAGCACAAACTCTGCTTTCCATTCTACAAGAAACTGCGCAAAGTAGAGAAACAACTGGTGACAGCAGAGACCGCACGAGAGGAAAAGCGGGCTCCCGAGTGCATAGTTGCTGCCGAAGCGGTTCTCAAACACGAGCCCGATGAGACGATGATACGGTATGAAGCGCACAAGCTGCTCTGCTCCTGCTACACCACAGACGAACAGTACGGCAAAGCGTTGTCGCACTGCAAGCATGCGCTGGACATTATGAAAGATGCACAGCTGTATTGTGATCGTGCCGAGGCGCTGATGGGCAGTGAGATGTATGATGATGCCATACACGACTATCAGTCGGCGTTGGAAATCGATGAGAATAATTCACGGGCCAAGGAGGGCATCCAGAAGGCCAAGAAACTGCAAAAGCAGGCGGAACGTCGAGATTATTACAAAATTCTTGGCGTGAAACGCAATGCCAGCAAACAAGAGATTGTAAAGGCTTATCGTAAGGCGGCACAGAAATGGCATCCGGACAACTTCAAGGATGAGGAGAAGAAGCTGGCAGAGAAGAAGTTCATTGATATTGCAGCGGCCAAGGAAGTACTCACAGATCCAGAGAAGCGTCGTCAGTTCGATAACGGCGAAGACCCCCTGGACCCGGAGAGCAATCAACATGGTTTCCGAGGTGCAGATCCATTCGCACACTTCCAGCACGGTTCGCCGTTCCAATTTAAGTTCCATTTTAATTAAACAGAGCTTAAAAAGAGCCATTGTTGAGCCAGGGATTATTTGTGTTTTTTTCCTCCCCCTCTTAATGCAGTCATATTGAGATCCTTCATATCGCTCCAGCGTGCCTCGACCCGCCCACTTCTACGCCTAACAGTTACTGCATTTTCCTTTTAGTCCACGTCTCCTTCAAGCTTTACGATTTTACACTTGTTTGTGTTGCAACCCTAAAATAGCCTGTATATATTAGCATAAAGACTAAATCCGATAACTGAAGCACACACAAGAAAACAAGGATACTGAAAAACAAAAGGATTTACATTTAACTAGTTTATTTAATAAAATAATTGTAATGTAGTACATTTTTCTAATTATATATATAAAAATATAAAAAACAAAATGAAAACGATTAAGAATGAGGAAAAATTGTTCAGAAGAGTCAAGGCTAACGATGAATTTCATTGTCTCATTGGAACAAATTTATCTTTCAAAATAATTAAAGTAAATTTTAGCCTAAAAAAAAAAAGAAGCAAAATATCGAAAACCGTCAATAACCAAAAGGCTGCAGTTTGTTTTAAGGATATATCAAAATTTTTTCTGAAACTAAAAATGTATTCTGGTTTCCCAGTCTAAAAAAAAAAGCTGACAGCAAGTCAATTATTTTGAAGACTATTGGATTGGTTTTCTCGTGTTTTATTTAATAATTTAATAGCAACAATGAAATACCAAATTCTGTGCTACAATTATATTATTATAGATAGGCAAAAAGAAGACATAAGATCTAATCAAGAAACATACGAAGAAAATATTTAGTTAGCAAGTTGCAAAAAATCTTATTTTTTTGAGGTTATCTTTTAAGATGCTTCTGATTTCATCATGTCAGTCAGAAATTATTTATTTTTATATAGAATCAGTAATATATTTTTTGTTCGTTATTTATCTAATATGCATTTATAGCAATTTTAAATACAGTTTCTGTACACAAGAATATTCTAAGTTAAGCCATGACCAAAAGTTGAGAACTTTCTAGAAATAATTTATGTGGAATATGTAAAAACATACAATTCTTTTACAGATTAATATTAATGCATAATCATATAGAGATGTTCTCATATTGCTTTAGACAGCAGGAGTGACTATCACATATATTAACGTGGCTAATATGACTGCCACCGTTAGACAGAAATAAAACTTGAGATTATATTGACGATCTAGGGATTCCATCAGTTCTCGAAATTTCTGCCTGGTAGCATTTGGATCTTCTTGGCGAACGGTTGTACGTATTTGAGGCCTGGCCAACGGTGAGGATCTCTTCCTTGTATCCAGCTGGCGCGAAAAATGACTCAAGTAGGGCGATTCTACATTGCCGCCAGATGAACGCTGCAGCTGGGGTTGGCGTTGAATTTCCGGCTCGTATTCACTATCCGATTCTGTGTCCATCGGCTCAATAGAGTTGTTGTGCTGATCGTAGAAATCATTCAGCTGGGGATACAATGTGTTGACCTTGTACGTGGGCAAGCGTGCTCTGGCAGCACCGGTTTCTACATGGCTTGGACGCTGTCGTATTCCTGATGTTGTTGTTGTTGTATTAGCCGCATTGAAAGGCGCCGCTGAGCCACTGTAAGTATTCCGATACGCCTGTTGCATGCGAGTCTCAGTGAATTCATTAGGTGCTTCAGAATAGCTGGTTGAGTTCAGCTGTGTTTGGGTCAAATTTTGCCGAGACAGTTCTGGGCGATAGCTGCGTTCAATGGGCTGCTCATATACGGGTAGCTTGAATGCAGGTGCTGTAGTAGTCGCCTGAGGTCGCTGATATGTATAACTTTGTGGCTCCTCTGGCTCTTCGTCGGGTTCTTCCTCGTAATGCGGCTTCTCCACCTCGCGTGTATATGACGTGGTTAGTACGCCGGATTTGCTTAATGAGACAGAACGACGCTGACGAGAATCGTCTCGCTGGGACTTAAGGCTTGTTGGTGTATTCATTTGATAGTAGTAATCATCATCCTCTGATGAGCCCACATCGGACACGGTTGTTGTTGTTTGTACAGAGCGCACAGATGAGCTTTCTAGCGGATAATATTCCTGAGGCGTGGCAGCAATAGTTCGCCGAGTGTTGTTTATGTTGTTGTTGCGCCTCGGAACTTTATCTGCCGATCGCGGCTCATTCGCGTTTGTGACATCTGTCGGTGTCGCCTTACTGCTGTGTACGGTTTCACGTCTTGGCGACTTTGTGGCAGCAGTTTTTTTGTTTTGTGTGCCTAAAATAGTGTTGCGCAAACGACGCAAAATTACTTTGCGACTAGTATCGGTGACCGGTATATTTGGTAGTCCATATTCCAGGCATTTAGCGTGCAGCTCTTTGTTGGAAATCGTTTCAAGATAGGAGAGATCCGACATGCTTACGTTTGCTTATGAAATTGTAAACAAAAATAGTGATGTCGTCACCGTTTGGAATGCGAATGTAATTGACCTTCAGTTCGGCACAAAAAAACTGATTTATGTTTAAATATACGCAGTACTTGTAATTGGCATATATTATTACACTAATTTATCATTAAAAGAATATTCAAGAATTTTTCGAACAAAAGGATGCTTCGACTTTGCGTGACTGACTGACTGACTGTCTTGCTTTTTAAACAAATACTTATCGGTCCGACGGTCACATTCGATAATCAGTTGACATTTTATTACTTATCGAAATAATCTGCAGACTCGTTTCATCCCTGGCAGAGAGCTTGTCTATCGGCCAAAAATACCACAACAAAACAATTGTAATTTTGTTTTCCGACAAATAATTTGTGTGCCGCAAACATGTCGCTAACAATACGTATTTTCACACTCTCGCGTAATGGTTAGTAAAAGAACAGTGTCAATCATTAATACAATATAATAAACACAATTATGGTTCATTTAATCGAATGAGGTTATGTAACCTTATGTCATAGAGAAAACAAATCTTCAATAATTTCAAGTTTACTATTTGAATCAAATAATATAATGATTTCTAATCAGGTCAGCGCATGTTTGGCACCAATGGCGCACGCCTGTTTGCCGCCCAAAAGGAAGCTAAGGACATAGTGCCTGTGCCCAAGGGCTATGTTTACGTTAACAACAAGGAGTTGAGCATGGATATGGATGCTATCACAGATCGTGCTGCCACCTCAATGTTCTTTGGCGAACTGTTCCGTGGCTTTGCTGTAACACTGGCACATATTTTCAAAGAGCCGGCAACGATTAACTACCCGTTCGAGAAAGGGCCACTGAGTCCACGTTTCCGTGGCGAGCATGCACTTCGTCGGTATCCAAGCGGCGAGGAGCGCTGTATTGCCTGTAAGCTTTGTGAGGCCATTTGCCCCGCCCAGGCTATCACTATTGAGGCCGAGGAGCGTGCCGACGGCAGCAGGCGCACGACTCGATACGATATTGACATGACCAAGTGCATATATTGCGGTTTTTGTCAGGTAATTTATCCATATGGATATAATTTTGAGTGGGGTTCATGATTCTTCCATTAATAGGAGGCTTGCCCAGTCGATGCGATTGTTGAGGGTCCAAATTTTGAGTTCTCGACGGAGACGCACGAGGAATTGCTTTACAACAAGGAAAAGCTCTTGTGCAATGGCGACAAATGGGAATCAGAGATTGCATCCAACCTTCAAGCCGATCATCTGTACCGCTAATTATTCTCTGTACATATTAGATTTTTGTTTAGAAATGTTTTTCCAATTAAAGAACTTCGGGTAACACTGATAAAGTACACATTTCTGTGGTTATTGTATTCGCATAAAAATCGATACTAAATAATACAATTCGACATTGGAATAAAACACATTTTGATTTATTGTCCTGGGCCGGCCAGACTCTTCTCCATGAACTTCTTCTTGGCAAAGCAAGTCCACCATTTGTTTGGCTTGCCATCCTCGGTGTTAAATACCTTCTCTAACACCCGATTGCCCGTTTCATGGCGCAGCTGTAAAATATACTGGCGCATAAGATCGGCATCCTGTGAGCTTTGAGGCTTGGCATAGACCGAATTTAGTGGAAAGCCTGATTCGCCGGGTATATCGAACTTAGAAATCGCTAGGCTATACATTTCTTGTTGACCCTGGGCCTTGCTAGTGCAACGTGTCAGCCGCTTAAGACATTCTGTTATATATAGTGTAACATAGATTAGAACTCGATCCACCTCCGACTACAAGCAACATATTAAATATATTAGTTTTATATTTGTATTAATTTGTTTTCCAACACACACCTTCACTTCGTATGTCCGGAAGAATACATTTGCTTTGAAGAAATAAAGTGACTCATCAATAATATCATTCTCCGTATTCGTAGATGGGGCTGGTCCACGCACCTGGGTACGCAATGGTAGAATGGCCATGTTGCCTACCTGTTGACGAAAGTCCTTAATTTGCGAGTGGTATGCCTAGAGAATATGTAAACAATGGATAAGAATTTTATAAGTAGCTATCTATGTGTGTGGTCGAGATGTTTGACAAAGCCTCGTTTTTACCAATGATTATCATTAAGTTCATTTAGGGAGTACGCCAGTCAACCTAAATACTCACCGGCATTGTTCAGATTAAATAAATTGCGGCTTTTAACTAAAGTATTTGGTTTTCCGTAAATTACTTGGGCAAACACCCACTGCAAAGTATTAAGAGTGTAACCGAATTTAAAAAATAACGAAATACCAAAAAATTGCCCATGAATAAAATATCGATATATGTTACGATATATTTGTATTCTATATTTCATTTTGAATTGCGCGGTTACTGTAAGAACAACACTTTTGTGCATATCATTATAAATGTTTTCGGACGGCGTGCTGGGATTTTACTGTCATTTATATTTGCATTCGTAAATAGAATAATTTTCATATATCAGAACGATAAGAATTCATTTACAGCTTTTTGCGTTTTGAGCTTTTCCAAAATGGCAAAGAAAAATAAATCGAAAGCTGCTAAAAAGAAGGTGACAAAAATTTATTTAAAATACAACGATCTTACATTCTAAGCAAGTATTTATATTTGTAGCTAGCTAACGAGGCTGCGCTTAAGAAGCAAGCAAAGGAGCAAAAACAGCAGTCAAAAGCTAATACTGTTAAATCTGTTCCGGAGTCCAGGAAGGAGAAATGTGTTAATAATACAGGTATCGATGAAAATGATCTAAACGAAATTAGCTCAGTACGTACAGAATCATTAGATAATGTTCATCCACATAAGATGCAGTTGGATTCTATTGCCACCATGTCAACGCGTGTTGACGACCATATAATAATGATCAGTGCTGTACAGAAGCAGTTGGCTGAACTACAAATTAAGCAAGTTAAGTTACTTGACGGATGCGTTAATTTCTTTAACGAGTTGCAGGGATTTCAGGCCCAAAATGAGGAGGAGGAAAAACTGTTGCTCGAAACATTTTTAGAGTTAAAAACTAAGGTTAAAATTGTTTTTAAGCACTACTTACCCTCACAGGTAGATATGCTGGAACGTGATATGAAGATACTTCAATCAAATGATAATGAGAAACATTAATAAAAATATTCATTTATTTAATTTTGTTATGATAAGTTATATCGATATTTACGACATTCATTCAATTTAAAATAAAACATCGATAATTTGACTTAAATTTCATTGATATACTTTCGTGGCGAATTATTAGAGCAGTTAAAAGAAGAAGCGAAGCGCGAAACCTGCGTCAAAATAGATTTAAAATTGATATTGGTTCTATATAGAAATGAGTCCACCCACAAATCGCGGGGCTTCCAGATTTGTTCGCGGAAAAGCGCGTGGCGGCGGTGGGTATCGCCCTTATTTCTATTTTCGACGAAATGGTCGCGTCATTCCTGCTGGTGGGAATCGCCCGGCGGGTGCAGATCACGATTCCACTAGCAGAGGCACTGCACAGCCGCGAGGCTGGAATCGTGCTCGGGCCGATGACGGTGCAGGTCGAAAACGAACCTCTAATGCGGCACTTGATTGCAGTTACTTGCGCCCGGAAAATTATGTTGCTCCAGAAGATGCACTGCAGGTGCGCAGTCTTCTTGTTGATAATCCTCGCGCGTGTCCTGGTTGGCGTTTATACTTTATGCGCGAAGAGTACGTCGCAGATAGCGAGATGGCTAAGCGTATCGTAGCTGTGGAAGCGCACTATCAACGTAATCCACTAATATATAATGTAGCACTCATACGTCAAAGTGGATGTTTCCAGCTTTCAGCGCCGGTCATCCTCAATGACGAGCAGCTAAAGCTAGTGTGGCCAACACTGAAAGAGGATTTGCAGAAACAGCCACTGCGTACACTGTCTACAGTAGCCATGGCCATGCACACAGTTGTCGTCAACAATGGCCTCGATGTAGCTGCCGATGAAGCGGCGGACAGCATTTTGCCCATGGTAACCACCAAGGATACGTATGTACCACGACGTGGACGTACACGCAAGATTTACGTACGTCCCGAAGACTTTGTGCCAGTGGAGCTGATCAGCAGCATAAGCCACGCTCGTGTGGACAGCATGTTCGCAATGCGAGGTATTGTAAGCAGTGTTGGCGAACCCACCTGTAGCCTGGCCTGGCAAGCCTTCCGGTGCACACGCTGCCAGACAGAACAGTCACTGCGTCAGCGTGGCACCTACTCACCGCGTCCATATCACTGTATGAAACCCCTCTGCAGTGCCAAGGACAACTTTCTGGCGCTGCGCAACTCGCCCTATACGCGACTTTCAGTGCGCCAGATCATACGCTTGGAGGAGACGAGCATCTCACTGCTGACAGATTATGATAATACGCTTGCTGGTGAACTGGACATCGAGCTGCGTCACGATCTGGTGGATTCTGTGCAAGTGGGGCAAGAGATTATCGTCACGGGCGTCCTAAAGCTGCGAGAGCTGAGCGACAACAGTGAACAGCCGGCGACATCTGCGGGCGCAGCAACTGGCGGTGATACACAAGCATATCTGCGAGCGTGTAGCGTGCAGCAGGCATCTCATATTAAGCCGGAGTTTAGCGAACGCGATCTGAAAGTCATTTCCATGATCAACTCGGAGCCCAATAACTTTAAGCTGCTGGTGCAATCCCTGGCTCCGGAGCTGCACGGTCACGAAATGGCAAAGGCTGCTTGCCTGTTGTCGTTGCTCGGCGAAAAAATCAATGTGCTGCTGGTCGGCGATCCGGGCATTGGTAAATCTAAGCTGTTACAGAATTGTGCACAGATTTCCGAACGAGGCGGCTTTGTTAGCGGCAAGCGTGGCAGCCAGGCGGGTAATCAATTGGGAATCAACTTCACCGGACGCAACAAGCGGGTAATGGATGCAGGCGCACTGCTCACGGCCAATACGGCGGGGCATTGCATGGTCGATGGCGTGGATAAGTTGGCCTCCAAGCAAACGTTGCTGCTGCAGTCCATGCAGGCGGGTCAGCTAAATGTGGTACTTCCTGGCGCGTTTGCCTCCTACGACGCGCAACCAGCGATCATAGCCTGTGCCAATCCTCAACGTGGCCAGTACGATCAGTCCCGTTATCTGTTGCAGAATATACGGATTACTCCTGCCCTGCTAAAAGAGTTTCATTTGGTGTACGTGCTGTTGGACAGGCCATCAAAGACCCGTGATATATCCCTCACAGAGCATGTGCGAGCTCTGCACGCTGGCTCCAGAAAGCGATCCCAGATCGCTGCACGCTTCGTACTAAAGCCCAAGAAAAGCGATTCCATGTGTGAGATTAATTTGAATGATGTTCCCGCTGCTCAGCCGAAAGATGACGATGACGATAATGATGATGACAGCATTATGCAGCAGGATTATGATTTGGATAAACGATTAGATCATAGCATTCAAGAGCATGGCGAACTGGATCTGCTACCACCGATATTAATTAAGAAATTCATTTCCTATGCCCGTCATCATGTCAAGCCGCTGCTCAACGATGCAGCTACTAAAGCCATCAGGCGACATTTTCTGGAGCTGTGCCGGCGCAGCGAAGTGGAGCATGAGCAAAGCCAAATCGGAATGGGGTAAGTCTAGTGGTTTTACGTATCCTAAAACAATGCTAAAACAACAAAAAAAAAAAAACCTGAAGAAGCAGGTGTACTAATTTGAATGCTCTTTGTATTATCGATTAGATTCAATAATTATCGATTTAATAGCGGGATACGTTTTGATGCTCTCTAATACAAAAACTTTTTCATTATGAAGTATCAAATAGAGAAACACTTACATAAGTAATAGCTGGATAAAAATAGGCGGCATTTTTGCTGGCTAGCTTCGATTAGATAACCCCGATAGCCAAATGATGTAGAGATCATTTTGGCTTCTACTTTTATATACCTTAAAAATTGATTGTATTTTAGTGTATTGAACGCCCATTCGGAATTTATAGATTGATTCATAGATATGCATATATAAATTTTTCATATAATATATATGTATTTTTAATACACCTCTGAATTTACCGATTTGCTGTGAGGATACGTTACAATACCTACATCCACTCAAATTGATTTATCAATTTGATAATCGAATTTATTAAGGTTAAGTTACTTAAGTCTAGGTTTCTTTATAAGTAAAATCTTTAGCATAAATAAAAGTATAGTGTAAGTAATGCTGACACTTGCTGAAAGCTCCCAGATTATACATATATATACAAAAAATCTAATTAAATGAAGCTTCTTCGAATTAATAATTTACCAAGCTGTAAATAACACAATTATTTAAAAGCTTTTAAGCTGAGCTTGATTAAGTTCACTTTAGGCTTTAAACAAGTGCCATCAGAAATTTAATTTTCATCCTTGACTAGCGCATTAGTTTAAGACATGACGAGACGGGTAACTCCAAAAATATAGCCAAAACAAGGGAACCCAAATAAGAGGCACATAGCACGTAAAATATATATGCAAACTGAAAGGAATATATAAAAAATGTTGGTATAAAATAAAAATAAATAAAATAAAATAATAGTTACCATAGTCCCGGTGCCAAAGTAAATGGGCTCACGCACCGTAGCGAGGGCCACTCGAGCCACCAAGAGGTGCACTATAAAGGCGCCATATGTGAGCCGTCCCAAAATCCGAAAGATTGGCAGGCAGGCAAATTTGCGTATGATCCCTTGGAAAGCAAAATAATTGATAATTAGAGAAATGATATAAATATTGGAAAAAATAAAAATAAAATCAGATTTATGATGAAAATAAAGTTAATAATTAAAATTCAATTATTTAAAATTTATCGAAAAAATAAAGCAAACTCGTACTGCGTATGGTACACACGAGTATGCATGCCAAATTTCAGCTTTCTAGCTCTTGTAACTTCTGAGATCGACGCACTCATACGGACGGACAGACAGACGGACAGGGCTATATCGACTCAGCTCGTAGCACTGATCAAGAATATATATACTTTATGGGGTCTACCACGCCTCCTTCTGTCCGTTATATACTTTTTCACAAAACCATTATACCCTGATTTCCCATTTTCAATGGGTTTAGGGTATAATAATTGCGAATAATTAAACGTAGTTGGCGAATCATATCACTTAATTACAATTACAATTGAAAAATTCATGTCTGTACTTACATCCCACTTTGGCGGCCATGCCCACCACGAATATGCCCAGACCAAAGCCCCACAGGTTGCGCTGCACGGTCGCATAGAGGGCGCCCCAAAGGCGTGGCGTCTCCGCATAGTAATGCTGGTAGATGGGATGCGCCGTAAAGAGCCAGAGAACACCGATTGGAATCAGCGTGAACCACATAAATTGGAAGCTGCGCAGCTCACGCAGTTTGTACTGCCTCACGGATAGCTGATCGTAAGCAATGGCCGCCAGGACGCCGCAGAAGTAGGAGCCAAAATTCATTTGGAATGATGTATAGAATTCAGTAAACTGAGTATTGCCAATAAACGAGTCCTTCTGTGTTCTGCAAGGCCGAAAGACAAATTAATAATGCGAATTTAATCAATGCACACTTTAATTACTTACTGCGGAGTTGGCAGAAAAACTGGATAATAGTCCATGACGTAGGTCAGCACAGCTGGCAGCACCATAAAGATGCCGAGGACAATGCCATAGATCTGCTTGCTCCAGCGACTAAAGCGATGGCCCAGCATCAGCACCACCAGGCTCAAGGCAAAGGATTGCGTGTCCGAGGCCAAATACCAGCCCTGCAGCAGGCACTGCAAATACGAAAAGATATCAAAGGTTATCACTAGATCTAGAGTTGTGAGAGATCTTACGAAACAAAACTTAATCTCTCACATTATAAACAGATTGTTTCTATATATCAATTCTGAGAGTTTTACTCACCCGCTCATCGGTGCCCACATAATTGTTGATGAAGAGCAAATTGGTCCACCAGTTCTTGCGGCAGGCGAGCTGTTCCCGTTGGTAAATGTGCCGCCAGAGCGGACCGCCGGCATTCTCAAAGTAAACCCCGCTCAGCAGCACCACGAAGCCATAGGGCACCGTTAATCGGATATAGCGAAAGACATTGAACTTGACAAAGAGCGCAGCATATTTGCCGAAACTCCATGTCCCAAGCTTGTCATCCGCCAAGGCGCGAGTCACCGCCAGCCAGTTGATGGTCAGCAACAGGCCGCTGATCACGAAGAACGTGACTGTGATTAGGGAGCCGGAGATGAGGAGTGTGCCGGCAGCTGTGTGCAGCAGGCGTTCCGGATCTTGGGGATTGCTGATGGCGCTCTCATAGATTACCCAATTGGTGTGCGCAAAGATCACCAGGAACATGGCAAAGAACTTGAAGCAATCGAGAAAACGCAATTCGCGTCCGATCTTGCCATTCGGTTCCTGGTTCAGGCGATACCAATTCCTAGCTATGGAGCAAGTGAGCAGCAGACGCGTGACCAGGCTGCGAGGCGGCGTCTTGTAATGATCGCGCTCCTTCAACATTTTGTCATGACGACGACGCTTCAGATGCAAGTCGATGAGGCTGCTCAGGCAGGCCAGCAGAATGAGAACAAAGACCAGCACATAGAAGCTCACATTCCACAGATCATCTGTGAAGGGAAAGGAAGAAATATGTAAAAGTATAACCAGATGATTCGGACGGAATTTATTTGGTAAATAGATTCTTCTTCTCTGTTTGAGAGATATCCAATCAAACGAAAGGCAATCGAAGGTCACCTGGTTCTCTGTGGCACCTACCTTCATCGCTGACTTTACCAGCTGTTGCAGCCGTATCACAGTATTCCACAACACTCCGGGCCTGGACTTCGTATTGTCGCTGCTGTAGGCGCCAGTTGAGGCAGGCGTTGGTCAGATTGTTGTAACGCGCCCGATTGCTTGCCTCCATGTTAAAGAGCTGCAGGTACACGTTCACCTGCAGCGCGAGAAAACAAAAGATACAAGATAAACAAAGGCGTGTAGACCCCATCAAATAGCCATCAAATTGGACATTAAATGTCACAGCCTTGGCCCTGAACAAAATGCAACTGGTCCACATTAGAGTTGGAATCACATTTATCTTATATTTATTTTATTTTTACCCCACGCGTTTTTGTATAACCAACAAAATGTGAAACTGCATTTTATTGGCATCTGCAGCAAGTGGCATTCAGTCAATCAGTAAGGTTTGGAATTTCTTGCTTTGTCTAATTATGCAGCAGACCCACCTAAATGATGCCCGATAAGAAACTTCACTGATCTAGTTGGCGTAAAATGGATATTGAGATGGATGATTTCTATAAATTATAGCTTCCTCTACAACATAAAAAAGGCATGACTAATGTAATATATTACATATATATATTTGATTTTCTTTCTTCAATATATGTATTATATTATATTATATTATAGTCTTTCATACTATATTTTAGGTATTTATATATATTTTATAAATTCAAATAAGTGAATATTGAAACTTAATTGAATTTATAAAATATATATAAATACCTAAAAATAGTATGAAAGACCATACTATAATATAATATAATACATATTCCTCTCCCTAAATAATTCTAGCACTTTAAGTCAAATACTTCAATAGTTTTTTTTTTTTTTTTTTTAGAATTTATATGTTTACTTAATACATTTACATTTAATATTGAATTTAATCATTTATTATTCCAAAAGCCAGTTTGGCCGACATTTAAATTGAATAAACTGATTAAAATTTTATTTGATTGTCATTAAACTCGAAGCTAAAGAGTCTATACATTTTTTGAGTCAGCTAATCACAGCTGAAAGGAATAATAAAACAACAAAAGAAATAAACTTGCGCTATAAGCATCTACAGCCAGCCGTTTAGCTAACGAATGTTGGGGAAAGCAAAATGAATAATTGGTCTACTAGTGACAGAAAATGAGATTAAACAGAAGGTAAGAGATTATTAAAAAGGTGTTTCAATCAATTATCACAATTATCATAGACTGTATCACCTATTCGTTTAGAATTTTATTGGCGTTTAAATTTTATTGTTAAAAATTTTATGGGTTTCATTCAATGCTTTGATTTCGTTTCGTTTTGTTTAGTTTTTATTTTTATTGTCTTTTTCTTCTATTTCTATTGGCTGCTGTTGGAGATTTTGAAATCTTGATTTTTCTTCAGTTTGGCCAAGGGTGCTAAACTAAATTAAATGATGCGAGATCTTTCATTGATCAAAATGCAGCTTAGAGACCCGTTGATCGCATTTTCATACGGCTGTGTTAATTTAAGCCAAGCTCTAAGGCTGTTAGAATATCAATTCTTGAAGTTGCTAATTCATTAATATTTATTACCATTCAAGACAAACAACATTGGTTGGTTTGGTTTTTCACTGTCTAATCTAATATTGATATATTTCTATGGTAGTATTCACCTTGGCATTGTCCGTCAGAAGGCCCGTCTGCAACTTCTGCCGGGCATTGGCATCGAGTTCAGCCAGCTGCGCTTCGCATTTGTGCAGGCAGAGCCCAAAGTAGAGCTGGCGATGATCGAAGTGATGTCTGTCATATTTCGAGATCTCCTGGATGGCACGCCAGGCGGCCGCTGTGCTATTCGGCTGCACCTCTGCGCGCACAAAGCAGTAGGTCCCGGCTCCATACTCCTGCAGGCAGCGATCGTAGTCATCAAAGTCGTATAGCTGCGGCATTTCGTAGTACTGCGTCACTGTGAAAGCAGAGCCAATTAGTAACCGTTAAGGAACTCAGTTGCATGAGTCAGCGGTGCAAAACTAGTTTCTCTGCATTATAACGAATGCCAAAAAAAATCGCAAGAACAAGGTAGCCTCGACTAGCCCAATCTTTCTATGCGATCAGTCAAGTAAAAGGAAACTCGTTTACCTGCCTTACGACTCAGGCTTGCGCTTGAACTTGAATACAAAGGTGTTTAACCTTGGTAGAAATGTATTTTCTAGAACCCGATGTTGTTGTTCGAAATCCCCACTCAGTGCTAATGACTTAGAGCACGAACCTGAATTTGTATTGCTTCATCTGGATATGTCGATACTGGAACTTGAGATTTAATTGATTGAATTAAAATGTCTTTTAAATTATTATTATTTAGAACAAGTATAATACATACAAAATTATATTCCCAATTCAAAAGACTTTGCACACGAACTTCTTTATCGTGTTCCAAAGACCTTACATTAGTTATGCTCAATCATGCAGTAATGCCAAATCTTTTGCTATTGCACTTGAGAACGCCAACGTCTAAGAGTAAAGCTTGAACTCACATTTGAGGTCCTTGACTTTAGCCGGCTTTCATTCCGAGTGCAAAAAGTTGCTTATATTTATTAAAAGAGTAAATCGTCCGCTGTTTGCTTTGTGATGACAAGCGGAGTAGACAAATTATTCAAATTATCTTTTTGGCAACTTTTATCTCGGTTAAAAATGGGAAAAGTACTTACTAATTGGATTTATTATTCGTTATAATCTGATTAAAAATCTAAATAGAACCTGTATGATTTAGGGTGTAGTCGAATTACTATTAATTATTCCGTTACTATTAAAATCGTCTCAAAACCTTTACAAAGAAGAATTTGTATCTACGGTAAAAGCTTTTTATGGAACATAAACAATTATTACGTGTTATGTTCTGATGATGTGTGGGGGAACTTGGAAATTTAGTTTTGGATCGGTTCAATGAAACTGCGTTTTGGGCAAGACAAGAATACAGCCCAAACAGCAAGATGCTCACAGTTGAGATACAACATTTGATGAGCATAACAAATTTAGATGGAATCATTCGAGAATTTATTTTGACCACTCACAGATATCGTAATGATCGCAAATTGATTTTATATCAAGTGCGAATCTGCCAAATCACCTGACGTTGATAAACAATTTTAATTATCTGGGCGAAATCTTCCATTGTCACTGTTTATAAATTATGCGTTTGGAATGTGAGGCCTTGAAGATGAGTTTGAATTGTGCATCTTGGGGAATATTTAACAATTATATTGCTATTTTAATTGCATTTGTGAATAACCTGATTGATCACAGGATAAAACTTAAAATGGATGATGTGGGCAGAAATTGTTTAGAAATTCATTTTCGATTATTGAGACATTTAATAGTATATATGTCTCCATAAAGTGCTTAAATTCCATATGGGATTTTGTATTCAATTTCGTTCAGAAAGTAATTGCTAAGACAAATGGATTTGCATTGCAAACCTGACATTTTTAACACATTATATCACATATAATGTGAGCAATTTCTAGGCATTACACAAACACTGTCGGCTATCCTATTGTACTAGGGATTGTTTCTAATGCGATGACAACGCCCCGTCAACACATTGCGTGCGAATGGGTTTTATTTACTGAGTCGGGCTCAAAACAAAATTGAAAAACCATAAAAATCCCCATTATAATATTAAGCATTAACACTTAATTCGATGTTACGGATTACTTACTGTTCATCTCGAAGCATCGCGCGGCTGGCAGGAGCACGCAATAGGCGATGGCAATGTTTAGCAGCCACATGATCGTCTCTCTATCTCTTTATCTTAGCCACAATGCACTCAGTAATAAAAATAAAAATAATAATAATACAACAACGACAACGACACCTACTTAATTGTATATGCTGCACTTTGAATATTTTCGGGTTTGTTTTTGTTTTGAGAAACTTGCGACACTCGGCCGAAAGCAAAAAAATCTCTCGCCGCTGGGCAACTCAAATTTCATCAACGAAAACCTGGGCATTAAACAAAAGCCGCTTCAATGCCAACTGTTAGGAAATTGCGCTACGCTTCCGATAGTAGCTGCATTCGATGCGCCTTTCCACGAGCTCGAAAGTTGTATTCGAAATTCGAAGTTGAAAGTCGCGCTGTACCGAACCGTGCACGCCAACGTGCGAGCCGAGAATGAAATACAACGAAATTGATCCATTCAAATGAAAGGTGCGTGCTGTCAGGCAGAGCACCGAAGCTCCCAACCAGCCAGCCAGCCAGCCAACCAGTTGACCACCTGTCCCATCTGTAGCAGATGATGTTTTGATATAAGTCTTCCGTTAAATTGCGTTGGAACATGTTCGATGCGCGCCCACATGCAGCTGATTTAAAGGGCATGCGGGCAGCTTTATAGAAACGAGTTTGATGCCCATTCATTTGACATATATAGAATAGATCAGAGGTTCTATAACCAAATAAGATACAGAAAAAATATCAACAAGCTGCCAAATATGATAATAACGATAACATGTACCAAAACCTAAACTGGTGTTTATGTCATATTTTAATAGTAATAACTGGAAACGGTTTTGGTTTGGCGAAAATCCGGGAGTCATAATTAATCATAGTTAAAATTGAAAGGGTCAAGAAAAGTAGGCAAAGCAAGCGACTAGAGCATAAGTAAAGAATTTTGGTTCTCTCTTTTAAAGTTTTCTTTACTTGACATCTTCTTTGCAGGCAGCTGTTGGGCTTGATCAGCCTCTCGCAGGCACGGGCCCGCCTGGATTTGGCCAGCACTGTGACGTCGCTGCACGTGCGAGATGTGATTGCTGTGGTGACAGAGAGCATGGCTCAGACCCGTCTCGGCGCAGCATCTGGCCAAGCATCAGCAGCACCAAGTAGCTCTAGCAAAAAATCACAGTTACAAAATTTTGTGCGCATGATGCAGATGCGATCGGCTGCGCTGGGTCGCTCCATCTTTGAGTTCGAGGAGCTGAAGGAGATGGGCACGCGAGCGGGCATTATGACCGGCATCTCTAATCTGGTGGAGCTCGCCAATTTGGGCGGCTATTTGCTCAAGAAGGGCGTAAACATGTACGAAGTGGTGCCCGACTAATCGAAGTGTCTAGGTAAATATCTTAACAGTGTTTGCTGTGAAACTAATGTATTTTGCTTTAAGTTATGCCGAGTCTATAAGCTGATTGGCTGAAATACAATGTTGATTAGTTTCCTATTTAACTTCTAGCGGTGCACAAACGAAATGTTTAACAAAGCTTTTTTTTTGTTGACCTTTTGATGATTCATTCCATCGAATTCTATAAAACTAATAAAACGAATTCTATTCACTTTTTGACAGTGTAAATTAATGTTAAGATGCCCTATTTTAACTTTAAGATGTTAATTGATGTTAAATTAAATCAAAAATCTATAAGAACTATCAATGCCATGTTTAAATATTGTTGCCCACGCCACCTAGCGGCAAGTAGCATAAGCTTTGAGGACAAAAAGTTGCATACTTTTGCGCTAAGTCTACGATCTATAATACATATGTTATTTACGCATACATGAAAATATAAATATTGTTAATTTAAACGACTTTAAAACAATGTGTTGGTTTCAATTAATACTTTATTCACGTTGTATTCATAAAATTACATTGAATCAAATATATCAAATATAATATATGTTAAAAATCCAACTGAGAATGCTCCTTCTGTTCTTCGTCAGAGTAGTTTGTATCCTACGTATTTCCATGCTATAATTTTTGCATCGTGTTTCGGTAATTGTGAGGCCTTACATTTAGTTTATTTGATTAGTAACTATGGTATATAATTTGTATGCATTTTATATCAAAGATTCGTTTTCGTTTATAAAGTACAGCACTACAGGTAATTGGGCTTAGTCTAAATGGATTAGTTTCGTTTTAATATTTGATCTATCTTTTACCGTGCCTTTTATAACTATATACAAGAAAATAATAAACAAATCAACGAGCGAACAGGCGCCTTATGATAAATATGGGGTATAAACGTACATCAATATTTGGCATAACTCTTTTTCATTCGCTATCCAACATCCGTTAAAATCTTATGCTAATTCCAAGTGTCTTCCTTTAATTGAGATATATGTGACATAATGCTTAATGCCTTCGATTTGCTAATTAAGCATAGATTTTTGATCTTCATTTCGTCATTTTGCGTATATTTTAAGCTAATCAGTCTAAATAAATTAAATAGAAGGCAACAAAAATTCAATATTTGTGGCTAAAACGGAACAAATTGACGCTAACTGCGGGCTAAATATTTGCTGCTAAGTAGATATTAGAGAGCTGCATGGCAGCACTCATAACCTAGCAAAATTGAGTCCACTTGAATTGAGACTGAGTGAGTGAATGAGGGAATACAAACTAGTTGATAGAATGTGAGTTCGTATGGACTCAATGCCTCATATCTCACTCCATTAAGTAAAAAGGATGAGAATAAATAAGACGTAAATAGGAATACAACATTTAACCGAAGCATACAGGCGTCGAGGCACTTGAGTTTCTGCATGCATATATCTTCGTGTCAACACTTCGTATTTGTTCGGCTCCGTCGCTTGAGGGTTGAGCAGTGAAAAAATCTAATGCCAAAATCAGTGCGCTGCGAGCGGTCAAGCAGAAAGCACGCATTTTAATATGAGGCCTGGTTGCGCACTTATTTTTTCTTATTTTCCTTCTCTCTCTCTGCCCTTTCCATTTAGAGAGTATATCGAACTTTTGAAAGGGTTTGCCTTGCTCATGCATGTTAGTGTTTTCATGTCATTATGTTATGTTTCGATCTATCCATAATCTTATTAAATTTTATATTAATTAATTATAATACAAAGTATCTAATTGACCATTCAGAATTTACTAAGCGGACCAAAAAGATTTATGCGGGTCATAAAATTCATACTTATGTACTATTTAAAAATGCCAGGATGCTTATGCCAATCGCTTATGTATTTGCTGTTTATTCTCGTATGAGACACTAATATTTGCTAATCTTTTTTGGTACTCTATCTATCTCCCTCTCTCAATATGAGCGAAAATTGAAATTCCTTCGCGACGATCCCGTTATAAACACACTGTTGCAATCTCTTGCTATATGTAACGCCTGTGTGCGTTAGTCTTGCTGCCTATGTAATATGCCTGTAGAAAATGTGAGCGAAAATTGAAATTCCTTCGCGACGATCCCGTTATAAACACACTGTTGCAATCCCTTGCTATATGTAACGCCTGTGTGCGTTAGTCTTGGTGCCTATGTACAATGTAAATTCGAAAATTTACCGTTTGTTTTGTCTACTTACAATGCTTAATAGTATTAAGAAAAAGTTCATTCCTTCGACACGTTGTCAGCAAGCAGACCTTTCAGCTATGGACGGAGAAAATAATTCTATCGAAATTGTATGTAAACTGTGGTTGTTTAAATTGACTTGAAATAAACATATGTACATATGTATGTAGGTTCCTGAAAACGCAGAGGATATTAAGCAACATCTTCTGAGTGGCATATATAAACTGACTGCGAAGAGAGGTCGTAGCGAAGTGTGGAATTATTTCTCAGTAATTGAAAAAGAAAATGGAACGCAATTGGCTGACACTGTAGCCTGTAAGATGTGTTATTCTGTTTTTAAGTTTACAGGAAGCACGTCGAATTTAGTCAAACATAAATGTTATAAAGTGAACGCGAAAGAAATACGCAAATCTTTAGCTATCGAAGTAAATGCTGAAACAAAACAGGAATGTGTAACTATCGCAACTGAATGGGTTATTAAAAACTGTCGCCCTCTAAAAATGATAGACGATTCTGGTCTAAAAAAGTTTTCATCATTTTTAATTAATGTTGGCGCAACGTTTGGTTCCAATGTCGACGTAGACAAATTACTGCCACACCCAACAACAATATCCCGAAATATTATAACATTGTATGAGTCACATTTTGGCCCAATAAAAGCCGAAATACAAAAATATAAATCCTTCGGTTATGCTATTACCACTGACTTATGGACGGATAGCTTTTTAAAATCGTCATATTTGTCTTGTACGGTGCATTACATAAAGGATGGGGTTCTTGTGGAGCGTTTAATGGCCATGAAATCTATGAAAGAAACGACATGCACTGGTTTGTTATTATAATTTATTTATTTATTTTTTTTATTATTACTTTTATTTATTTATATTTTTTTCATTACATGTATCTAGGTTTAAATATTCGAGCCAAAATAGTGGAAATACTAACTCAATTCGGATGCGATTTAGAATTGGATAATCCCGTAATAGTAACAGATCGCGGGTCAAATATGGTGAAAGCATTTTGCGGCTTCGAAAAAATTAATTGCGCTAACCACCTGCTCAACAATGCTATAGAGAAAGCTATTGATGCTGTCCCCGCGGTAGGAAATATTGTTTCCATGTGTACGAAGCTTGTAAAATATTTTAAGAAATCCGGTATTAACTTTTCATTAGGATTAACATTAAAAAGCTTTTGCCCTACTCGCTGGAATACAGTCTATTACCTATTAAAATCAATTGAAATTAATTGGATAGAGATAACAACCATATTAAGAGATAAAAATCAAATAGCCAGAATTGAAGGAATTAATGTAAGTGAGGTAGGTTCCATAGTCCGTATACTAGAGGCATTTGAAACTGTGTCAAAAAAAATTGAAGCTTCTCAACGGCCAACCATACATTTAATTCTTCCAAATTTAAATAAATTACACAAAATCTGTGAAATCGATTACACAGATATTGAAAATATTCAAGATCTCAAGCTAAAACTCCAAACCCAAATTTCAATTACCATCCTTTCGAATTTATCTAAATATCACAACATAGCCCTATTTCTCTTCCCCCCCACAAACAAATTAAAGCAGTTCACAGACACTGAAAAGGATACTATAATAAATGAATGCAAAAACATAATGAAACATTTTCGTGCAGAAAGTATTGCTACTACTGACATCACAGAAGCAGAAGAAGATGAATTTGCTGAATATATTGAGCATCAGCAAGTTGATAGCACTACAGACATTATAGGACAGGAAATAGCCGGGTACTCGAATCTAAATATTGCATACCATTCAAACTTTGATGTCTTAGCTTGGTGGAATATGCACCAACATATTTTCCCATTATTACATAAAACTAGCTGCAAAATTTTCTGTATTCCAGCGAGTAGCGCCGCTTCAGAGAGAGTATTTTCTAAGGCTAGAAACTTGATTACTGAGAAACGCTGTTTACTAGCCACGAATCCAGATCACATAAATAAAATTATGTTTCTCAATTCTAATATGAACTAAACAAATAAATATATTGTATTACAAAATTACATAGTCTTTCGTTTGTTTATTATTTATGAGAAGGGTATGCAACCATTCGTACGCATAAAGAATGTGTTGTCGCTACGAAATTGCAACGCTAAATTTGCCGTGTGTCTGCCGTCTGGTTTGCACACACACAATTACATAGCCCTTCGTGTTTTCCTTTTTTTTTTTTTCGTTGCTGGCAGCGCAGCAACTCATACACTCGGCAAAGCAACTCATATACTCAGACTCAAACTTATTTATTCTTTTTCGCTCAATACAATATTGTGCATCCAAGTCATATACGAGCGCACTCACACACTCATACAATTTTCGTTTTGCGCTCGGTGCCACTCATCTCAATATGAGCATTGTTAATTCGAAGTCGTTTTTTCGGCACTCATGCAGCTCTCTAGTAGATATACATCTAGAATATATGTATATATGCTAGACTTATTATGATTAAGCTCTACTAATTTTACCTAGGATCAAACAGGCAATAGATTTATAAAGGAATTCCATTTATATAAGTCTTAAATTGAAAAAAAATAATAATTTAGATATTGCCTGTTAATCATAAATTAGATAAATGATATACAAGTTGACTAATTAGATCAATAGATAAACACAGTTAAAATAGTATAAGGTATTATCTGTTTGTCCTTTGCTAGACAAGTCAATTTAAAGAAGATATACATATCTCTACGAATCATCAACTGCTTGAATTGTTGATAACAAATTAAACATATTGCACAAAGTGTGGACCGTACAGTTTAGAATTCTATGGAGCTTACAATTGCTTCAACGGAATGCTCATGGGCAGTGAAATGGTCTATTGGATATAGATTCACATAGGTAGTTTTGGTATATGATAACTATGCTCTGGGCTTTGTACTTTGAAATCTGTGAGACGCGGAGAAGAGAGTACGCTGCGTAAATAAAGCTTAATGACATGCACTTGTCCGTACTTAAGAGCTACGAAAAATAAATCAATGCCTTAACTAAATATCAAATAAATACAATAAATATTTTCAATTCTGTTACACATGAGATAGAGGCTTCACTAGTTGCGGCCGTTGTCTGGGCTATTGGTCATCTGATGGGGCTTACAGTGCACCACTAAACGTTAGATTATAGGTGCGCAGCTCCATGGGCTCGAGCGTGATCTCTGCCAGCGAGCGTAAGCTTTGCCGCTGCGTATTCTTGGCCAAGCCCGTCAGGCTGGTCGCCTCGATGCTTTGCAGATGCAGATCTCCGAAGCGAACGGCGCCCAGTCCGTTGCCAGTTAGCGGGCACAGGCTGCTCATGTCCAGATGCTGCGAGCTGACGCTGCAGTCGTAGCCCTGGCGGTGCAGCACCATCAGTGCCGAGGCGGACGGAAACAGTTGCAGCTGTGGCTCCGAGAGTGTGCGCAGTGTCGTCAAATGGACGTCGCAGGGTAGCGCTCCGTGAGGCAGAAGACGGACGAGTGGATGCAGCGCCGCTTGTGGCTGCTCAAAGTTGCTCAAAAAGTAGAGATTTGGTGGATAGCGCAGTCCGTTAGCCAACTGTTGGGCCTGCAAGCTGAGCACCTTGTAGCTGGGCGGGTTGTCCACATGCTGGCTAGCCGGGATGTCTTCCACCAGCAGCCAAAACTTGTGCCGCGTCAGCCGACTGTCGACCACACCTTCGCCCATGCCGCGATAATCATCGTAGAGTGTGCGACGATCCAGCATCACCTCCAGCTGGCCGGGCTCATAGCTGGCGGCGCCCTGCGCATGCGTAGTGAGCAACGTCAGCCGCAGGCGCGCATCCTGCATGAATGCGGCCGACGTAATGGGGAAATAGTTGCCCTCGATGCCAATCGCAGGCACCTTGATGCGCCTGTTGAGCAAGCACAGATTACCATATGACTAATCGCAAGTACAAATGAGACTACTTACTGATGAAACTGGAAACCATTCTGATCCGTGTAAAATACTGGCAATTCGGGCATGCTGGTCTCTGTTGGATCCTTGAGCGGATCGCGTTGCACTGGCGCAGGCGCAATGTTATCTATGTTGGTGACCAGACGCATGAACAGTTCCGTTTCCCGATTCTTGGGAGGCGGCTCAAAGTCGATGTCATTCTCGATATATATGGCGGCATCCAGGTGCGTGTGCGTATTGAAAACTCGCACAGTATGCGCCATGAATGGCCCGTAGATGACCGTCACATCGCTGGCAATGGGCCCGGAGGTGATTATGATGCGCACATCCTCGTACTGCTCCAGCACATCCTTCTCGGCCTCGCTCTGCTCGGGATCCGTTTTGAACAGATATGCGCCCGAATGGAACTGCGCGCTGCGATAGGCCGCGAATTTGATGGCGCACTGCATCGGATGCAGCAGCTGCTGCTGCTGCTTATTTTTCCGGGTGATGGTCTTCAGGAAGCCGCTCTTCTCATCGAACAGCAAGCGCATGTGGCCATTCTCCAGCTGGATGTCACCTGGTGATGTGGGAGATGAAGAAATTATTATAGTGAAACTAAATCATGATATTGATCTGCTTGCTTACCGGCTGGCTTGGCCTTTGCCTCGAACTCCACAGGATTGGGCTTGCCGGGCGTTGTATTGCCAGCCTCGTTGACAGTCGCCTTCTCGGTGCAGTCGTCGCAGTAGATGGTGGCGATGTTGCGCTTGTAGTTGAACTCGTCCACCTGGACGCGATAGGTGGTCAGCGAGAGTGGCTCCAGCTCGGCCACAAACATCACCTCGTACTGACGCCTGGAGGTGCGTATGCGAGCGCCGATGCTCGACTGGGGCATCGCGTTGAAGCCCTGCTGTTCGTAGGCATCCGTGATGTTCCACACTGGATTGATCTGGATGTGCTTCAGCTCGACGCCGCGTTCATTGTAGATCCGCACGTTGGGCTGCTGCACTCGCAACGTGACGATCTCGATGCGCCGCTGTGTGAGCGCATTGAAGACCACAAAGCTGGCCTCAGCATTTTTGGCGAGCGGCACAGGTGACTCCGCATCGCCATCGTCCAGGTCGTTGCCCGTGTTAGTGGTGCCGCTGCTGCCGGCCTCGTCGCTACCCGCGGCGCTCGGATACATCAGCTGGATGGGCATCTTTCTGGGCAATTTGCTAAAGTTGTCGCGTTCGAATTCACTGATCAGGAAACCGTGCTGGTGCGAGCTGCTGTTCTGGAGCAGCAGCTCCACGCACGCCTCCTGCATCTTGACCATGTTCTGGGTGCTGTCGAACAGCCGCATCGCATAGTCACGCATCACCGCCGCCTTGGAGGTGCCCGTGATGGCGTCGTGGTGCTGGAACAGGCCCAAATTGCGCCTCGCATGTATAATTTGCTCATAGTTCTTCTCGTAAATCTTGATGGCGTCATCATGGTGCAATTGCCGCGCCGTATTGTAAGCAATCGTGAACAGAATCTCGGCAGCGCGCAAATTGTGCTCCAGCTCGGCGCTCAAGAGCTTGTAGTAGGGCCGTGTCGTGAAGTAGCCCGACCAGTAGGCGGGTCTGCCCTCCGAGAAGATATCCGAGTAGACAAAGAAATCACCCTTGAAGCTGGGGAACGCCTTCTCCGAGCTCATGCGCTCTCGTATGGCCGCAAAGTAATCGCTGGGCGTGCCAAACTTAATGTCCACGTTGTACAGCCGCTTGTTAGCCATGATGTGGCTGATGAGCTTCTTGTAGTTGCGATACTGCTGGTCCACCTCGCGCTCCTTGTTGTAGCGGAAGTCGTCACCCACGGGTATCAAGGCCACGTTGTGCGGGAACAGGGAGGCGGTGCGTGCGTATTGCTCCAGGAGCAGCTCTGCCTTTTCCTCCAGATTCTCATCCGTGATGTACTGCGCCTTCAGTGAGTATTCCGTGTACTCTCCGGGTATCTTGCGAAAGTCAAAGTTCAGGCAGATGGAGGGATGCGGTCCGCAGGAGCCCTTTATGGAGTATATGTCGAAGGGCATGTTGTGGGTCAGCAGCTTGCCGTGGCCATTGGCCGTGCGCCAGTAGGGCGTCCAGATGAAATCTCCGCTCTGCTGGCGAGCGAACCACTCCTTCCAGGCATAATGGATGCGCTGTATGATCGCGCCCTCGAACTGGGCACCGGACAGCAGATAGGGCACCGTGCTGCCGTGACCAAAGGGATCAATGGACCAGCCCACCTTGGGCGTCACATTCAAATTGTTCTTCAGCCACTGATGGCCCTCGATGAGCTGATCGAGCATGGGATAAATGTGCACGTTGGCCTCATCCGTCATGACCCAACCGCCGGTGGTGATTTCAATGCGTCCCGAGTTGACCAGGCGCTTGAGAGCGCGCTGCTTGGTGGGATGCGCCTGATCCCACCAGAGCTGCAGAAAACTAATCTCTGACCAGATGAAGGTCATGTCCTTATACTCTTGCATCTTGGTCACCAGCAGATTTAGTATCTGGCGCGAGTCCGATTGGAAGTAGTTGTAGAAGGTCTTCAGCCAGCCGGGATCGTTGTGGGAGTGCGGCACAACGATGACCTTCAGAGGCGGACGTTGTTTATCCTTCTTCTGCGCCTCGTAGCGCTCCTCAAAACCGCGATCCCAATACTCCTTCGAGCGCATCCATTCGGGCTGCGAACAGAGAATAGAACAATTGAAGAAATTACAATTGAAGTCTTTACTTAAGCTAAGATTTCATTTGACAGTTTCAGTTTAATTTAATGAATATGCTGTTTAACCGTTTAACTGGCATAAGATTAGATTAGGGATTTTAATAAACTCCATTCTATGTACTTATCGTTCATAATATTATGACTTAAACATGTGTAACTGGAACTGTTTTCTAAAATTAATTTATTTTTTAATGCTCTTTATTTCTAAAACCCCAATAAACAGATTTCCCGCTTAAAGCAGTGCTGCCCAGTCGTCGAATAATTTCAAAAGATATTAATCTTCTCGATATAGAGATGTATTTTTTACGTATTGGCATAGAAATATCCGTCATATCTTTATGTATATCCATTAAAATTTGCAACTCTAGAAAATAATAAAGGCATTACGGAAAATGCAGACAGACGGACAGTGCATAAAACCAATATATTTATTTCATTTTCGTCTTATTCTCCTACGGTACTAATGGAAAGATATATGTCGCAGGTTTACTAAAAGAATACAGAAAATTACTTTTAATCACAGTTAATCGACTAATTGAACTGCTTGCAAACATCCCGAAATTCATATTTGTTATCGTTAGCTAAGCTAGTCGTAACTAATGACAAATGAGTCGTAAATCCTAATGAGATATACGACTTGAAACGTAACATTAATAGCTAAAGTAACAGACAGCTATCCAAGTACTTTGTCGACCCAGTTGAGGGCAATTTAGTGAACTAAGGAAAGGAAACCCTTATCATTAACATTTCACTGAAAATGTACAGTAATTATTCTGTAAGAGCTGAGAGCCAATCGACAGAACGGAGAATGTAAGAGCTCAAAGTACAACATATCTGCTCTACTTCTGCTTCCTGCTGAAAGCCAGGAAATATGTGTGTAAAGGAGTAAACCAATTGAGCCGTGCAAAGCCGGATAATATACGCTAATTTAATATGAGGGCAAGCATAGCAGTCTTACCTGGAAGTCAAATCGGCTATGCTCCTCCGAGGCGGTAATGTTTGTTATGCTCTGGAGCAGCACGTAGCACTTATCGCCCCAATGCACATTCCGCAGCGACTCCTCGTCCACAACTTCGTGTTGCTGCGTGCTGGGATACATTTTTTTGGTTTGTTGTTGTTGTTGTTGTTGCTGCTGCTGCTGTTCCAGTTGTTGCTGCTGCTGCTCCTGCTGTTGCTGCTGCTGTTGCTGCTGCTGCTGCTGCTGCTCCTTCAGCTGTTGATGCTGCTCCATGCTAAAGCTGTTAAGCGCCGCCGCCTGGGCACGATTCATGCCCGCCGTATTGGCATCTGCGATGTGCGCCGGGCTCGGCTGGCCAATGGAGAAGTAGTAGAGGAACAGCAAAATGGTCACAAATGCCGACAGGAGACCAATGCAGCGCGCCGAGCCACGGCGAAAGGGCTTGAAAGTCATCTTGCGCAAGAGGATCTGGCGTCCAGATTATCCCAGTTGTCGTTGCAGTTGCTTTGTATTGCTTGGCTTTGCTTTGTGTTTTTGTGCTCGATTGTTATCTCTGAGCATCTGCAATGGCAAATAACAACAATAAGAATAATAATAACAAAGCTGAACATCATTAGCATCGTCATTATCATTTGTCAAATGGACAAAGAAAGCAACAGGATTTAAATGTGATTTTCAACAGAAATTTGCAGATGACAGGCAAGCAGACGAGTTGCATAAGCCAACAAATACTCTGTATATAAATATTTAAATTAAATTAATTTATTTATACCAAATTCATATATAAATATCAACGTAAATAGACTCTGTATAAGAAATTAGTAAGTCGTTATATAATCCCTACTCTATACCCTATTCGTAATGCCAAAACAGGGTATTTCTCATTGTAGTGCAGTTGAAGTACAATGAAATCATTGCATAATCCCTGAGTGGAACAAAGCCAACGTCTCGATCTCAGTTGCTGTTGCTCATAAATTTAAGATGTGCCCATTCCTCCCTGCCATCGAGACCACTTTGCCTCAATTCGAGAGCAAGTGCTGTAATATTTCACATCCCATTGAATATTTCATGCTGGCCGAGGCTAAGGAGCCGCTGGGTTGGTTTGGGACACTCCGAGACGTCGGAGGCGCCTTGCGAAAATTTAATTAAGGCACATCCCAAATATGTTTCGCATGTCTGATGAATATATATAACACAGATAAATATTTACTTCTATTTATACGTATATTCAGTTCCAGAAAGGACGCTTTACAGGACCTGCGGACCTGCGCATTTATGGCATAAATAAATTTAGCAATTTGTAAAGCATAAAATTCGAAATGCCAAATGCAATTAACGTTTAATAAACTAAAAATAATTCGTGTGTAAATGCGAGTAATTGTTGCATTATTGAAAATTACATTTAATGAAATATGCTAATCACATTGGGACTATCAATGGACGGAGAGACTGGGCGGAAAGGGGAGCCCGGATTGAAATGCAATTTAAATTTGTTCACAATAACGAAATGAGTTTCTATGTGATGCACACGCTTGTGAGAGTATCCAGAGTTCGCATTGATTAAATCTTTGTTTGCTGTATAAATTTCAGGCAAAGACAATACAATTTTTAAACAAAAGCTTAGCGTAACAGTTCACTTAGCCTCAGCTCGCAGTTGTCTAGATTTATTTATTTATTTATCATTTTGACTGAAATTAAATTGTGTCTGTATATGAAAACATTCACAGTTGAATTATAAGAAATTCAGAATATTTTTAAGGCATAATAAAATTAAATATGTATAATAAGTTAAGCGCTCCCACACTAGAGTACTAGTGATTGGGTTCTTGTGAAAATATAACAACTTGGTGTTCAATGAAATAATATATTTTATATAATTTGGAACAATAGGTCTAAACTCTCTCTAGTCCGAGTATAAACTGAACTAAATCTGTTCAACTGGTTAGGTTCTCCCCTTGAATGTCTGACTGGACACTCCAGCCTCCTTAGATTGTCGAAAGTCTTAACTAATATAAAGCAAATATATGTTCCAAATGCTTTAAAAGGCTTTTAAAAATTAAATCAAATTGTGATTAAAGACATCTCTATAAAAAAACCGGTACATATTCTATTAATTAATTAAAAAAACAGTACTTAAAATTGTGATCGTTAGTATTTAAATAAAATTTCTATTTAAAGAAACTGGCCCCCAAAAAACTTGATTTATACTACAAATATTTCAGAGAATGATAATAACAATTCAATGTTCTACATTTATTTCAAAAAAGTTTCAAAACGAATCTGTTGCACCTGCCACACTCAAAGGCTAGGAAAGCGAACTTGAAAGAATTATTCAAAGAAAAGTTCACTCAAAGCAAACATCGCAACTTTGTAATTATAAAGTACTATAAATTCATGGAACAGCATTACAACCAAATTTTCCACATTAATTTGACTTATTTTTTTTTCCTATATTTAATAAAAGTTCTTTATGCCACAATTTCTGCACTTGCCACACACAAAGTGCAGCAAAGTTGAAGGAAAAGTCAAAAAGTCAAGGCAGGCAAATTACGTTGCCCCCCAACGAACTTAACGAACCAAAAATACCAGAAATAGAAGGACTTGCAGCATATATTCAAAACTCAATCAAAAACTATTCGCACACACATACACCCATACACACACGTACACGCACAAAAAGTTGGTGAAAACTTTTGCCCAGTTTGACCCCAAAATTTGCAGCTTGTGCGGCGGCACACAGTTCGTATGTGTGATGGGCACATGGAAATGCATCACGCATTCGCCATGTAAAACAATTTTCAAATTATAATTTAATAAAGAAGTAGGCAGGCAGAGCGAGATGCAAATGTATGTATGGCAGCTCAATTTGAATTACATTAAATGTAATCTGTGCTGCAATGCTTCACTAGGCAGCCTATTCAAGAGCTGGTGTCGGCAGCAGCGCCTGGACCCCCTTAACCAATGTTTCAATTAGCCGCACACACACTTACACATATACAGCACACACACACACACACACACACACAAGCAGACAGTCACAGTCACAGCGTCAGCCCCTCGCATGCTAATCAGCGGCCATTAAGTGACGTTTGCTCTGTGAATACCCGCATCCCGTTCAGCCACCGAAAGCACCTGTCACTGGCTACATGCAAATTTCTCTCTCATTCTCTGTGTGTGTGTGTGTGTGTGTGTATGTTTTCCTCTCGACACGTTCAGCAGTTAAGTTAAACGCTGCGCCCTTCCCCCATGCCCCAGCGCACTTTGCCAACTGCATGACACAATGTGCTCAGTGTATAAAAATCAAATCAGAGTCGACTGCGTAATACTCGTTCAAAATGCATATAAATTGCAGAGTAACTTAGTACTGAAGCACTAGCAACTGAGCCCTTAGCTTGGGGTTATTATATCCATAGCTACGGCTGAAGAAATAAAGTCTAAAATCTTTGAATCAAAATATTTAATAAGATGACGGTAAACTTCAAAACAATTTCGTTTGGGTATTCATAAGACTTATAGCATATTTTTAACAAATCAACAATCAGTGAAGAATCCTACATATTTTCTGATTAGTTATTACATTTTTGTATGTTACGTATATGAATGCATTAAATTAAATCAGAATTTACAATTTCTAGTCAAATCTATATTTAAGTATTATACTATATGGTGGCATAATTCCATAAACTTAATATACCTCTAATCTTAAATCATGAGCGAGTATGAAAACTTTTGCTTAAGCTCATTAGAAGTGCAGTGGATGAAATGTAGGAGGCTTAACTGAAAGTGGAGCGGGAAAAAACACTGCGCGTGCTGCACTCCAGTTGAAGATCTCTCTCTTTTTTCATAGTATTTCTTGTCACATCTTTGGTCAGAGCCCCATTGACGGCACACAAAATATGATAAAAGAAAAATAAGCATTTATCAAGTGGCATTCAAGTCCCTCTTTCAATTGACATTGCAAAATATGTTTCGCATCGCTGCCATAACTTTTCTCAACTTGGGGTGAAAATATAAAAAAACTGTGAAATTATTTAAGTGGTTTTTCAGTTTAGGAGCGGAGTTCAAACTACTTTTGAAGCGTTCGACTCTCAACTGTTCTGTTGGCATTTGCATTTTAAGTGGGTTTTTCTAACATTCTGTTTTCATTCCCAGATTTGAAAATAAACTTTACTGAATTTTGTGTTTACAATAATAATTATAATAAATTATTGACACTTGTTTTTGTTGTATACTGAACTCATTAAAAATATACATTCATAGTAATTGTGATAAAATTTCTGAAACGAACAGAAGGAGGCGTGGCAGTGCCGATAGGGAACTGAATGGCTTTGCATGCAAGCAGTGAGGTAACGTCGATTGTAGGAGATGATTCACGTTGTCGAGGAATCATTGGTCCTGTTCTTAACTTTGATAAACTCCATATACGATTGTGAAATCGCAAGTACAAATCAAGGTGTTCATGCACATGCATGAACATAAAAATATGATAAGTAGGGGAACGTACGCGCTATGCACTCGACAGGTAGCATAAAATAGATAACATATGTTTCAAGTGTGAACTGTCAAACTGGGCATAAATTATGACCCTGACCCTTAGCGATTAGAATACGTAAGAGGCGAGCGCCGAGCATTACAAACTCAGCAATAGCATAAGAATAGCTAATAAACCAATGCGGAGTCTTACAAACTACGCGATAAGTTAATAATATGTAATAGACCAATGCTGAGCCTTACACACTCAGCAATAGAAGCACTAGATTTAATGGTTGAAATTATACATGAGTCTGGGTATAAAAACCCGGGCCCAGCAGAATAGAGAATCAATACGAAACTAAACACCAACATAGTAAAGTGTATTCGTACACAAGGGAAAAAAGTAAATTTGTTTTCTGAAAAAGTTTGTTTTTAAGTTATTCTAATTCTAATGCAAGAGAGTGTGCCTTGTGTTCATGGTGGTTTCAAGGTATCCCTCAGTCGGACCCTCCTATATACGTTTCTAAAGAATTCGCAAATGTTTATACAATTCATTTAAATGACAAATATGAAATAAATTGTGCAAGTCAGTAAATATAGATGTTTATTTATAAACTGTTATATATATTGTATTTTATTATATTGTTTACCTACCCACTAATTTACATACAGGTGAACTCTTTGTTAGTTGCCATGGATTTGTGAGAGGGAGTCAAAATCTTGCTTCTCTGAAAGAACAAAAAAACAGAATGAATTACAGTTTGCATAAAAGGTAATGAGAGGGCAGTAAGAGAGGGAGAAGTAGGCACAGCAAGGGATTAAGTTCAGGCAATTAAAGCATACTATGCTGTGAGGCATGGGAATCGCCTGGAAGAGTAATAAAAGCCAGTTCAATTATGATAATGCCAGTCTTATAAACCTATAATATGATAATTGTCTTAATAATTCATAAGGCAGCACTGTTATTGTATTTGTTGGTTAAAATAAAATTCCTTAATTTGCGACAAACTGTCAATCAACAAAATATTGTTGCTGCTTAATAAAAAACACACACAATTATGGAATTGCGAGAGATATTTGAATGTGAATAGCCAAATAATAAAGCAGAAATAAATTGGAAAGTTTCTATTTAAATCGACTGTCTGAAAGTTTGCAAATCAAATCGCTTGATGGAACATTCCGACTTATTAGTTGCTCGAGAGGGCAAAAACTTTTTGCCAAATTTGATTTCATCGCAAATTGCTCTGGCCGTAGCCGAGGGACAGACAGGATGGGGCTTTCAGTAACCCGTCCGGTTGAGGTCCTTTTGACGTCCTTTTGACTTGCTGACATGTTTGTCCGTTGCCGTTGTCGTTCTCGTTGCCGTCGCTCGTTTTTGGTTTGTCGCCCGGTCTTCTGCACAATATGCGAGTCATTCCAGCTTAAAATTGTTTCAGTTCGTGTTCTATACCCTGTTGCCATGATGCCGAATGGAATATGATGCCAATTTGGCATTGTGTGGAACAGAGGCAGAAAATTTACAATTCAATGAGTTGGACTTATTATAATTATTTTTGTATTATTATTTTTTGTGTCTTTTTAACTTTTTTTAAATTTTGTTTATTTATTAATTAAATTTATATTTAAGCGGCAAATTAAAATTGTTTCACATTATGTATTTATTTAATTTGAACATTTTTTTCAAATATTTATAATATACTGGATTAATATAATGTAAATCTTGTTTTAATTAAAATTTAATAAATGCATCAAAATATAGAAATATTTAATTATAAATTAAGAAATATGTTAAAATGAAGCATATTTTTTTATTTATAATTAAATGCTTCCATATTTTTGATGTATTTATTTAATTTAAAGTAAAACAATTTAGCCCCAGAGTTCAGCTTTTGCTTGAAATCTTAAAAAATTCTAGTTCACTTTAGGTCATCATAGACCACTTTACAGGGCATTTCCCAGTCGAGTTCCAGCGGGTTTTCAAACAGTTTGTCCTCGTATTTCTGGACTGCAAAAACAGTTTTGCCTGCACCCACAATAAGAACAACATCAACAACTGAACAACGACAACCTGAAAGCAAAGTCAAAACGGAAAAGTCGTGAAGTTTTTCTCGCCTGGCATGCTGCTGAGCTTTTCCTTTATTTTGCCTTTGTTTTTCCAACCACAAAGTCAACGCATTGCAGTTCAGATTTCCCATATGCAGTTTTGTTGCTAAAATGCATTGATTTCTGGCATTCCTGTTGCAGTTGTTGTTGCTAAACAACAAAATCTTTGCAATTTTGTTTTTGAGTTTTGCATGTTTCTGTTTTCAATTTTCCTTTTTTTTTGTGGGTCTACCCGAAGTTTTTGAGAGCTCTCGAATTCAATTTTTAACTTTGTTTATCAGAGTTCACTGTTTGTTACGCACTCCAAATTGTTCTTGCTGTTCGTTGTTTTGTAAATTTGAGGGTAATAATTTTGAATCGAAAGGGATGTGGCTAGCAGGAAATTGAAAGAGTTGGCCAACATGAATTGAGAGCGATGGGTTATTGCTCTGGCAGACTATGCATATATACATATATGAGAAAACTAAACTGAATTGAAAAAAAAAAAAAAAAAAATAAATAAACAAACAATATTTAAACTAGTTCAAGTAATCACCGCTTGGCTGTGGCGCTAACGAAGCTCGCTTTTAGCCGGATAAAGTTTGTACATATGTATATATTGGATATAGTGAGATATTCTCTCGTATATTTTAGGGTTTCGCTCCACTTTAATCGCAACTTTGATAATATAAATAAATAACAAATGGCAAGGTCTCAAAGCAAATGCAAGTTTGACAGCAGCTAAACTTAGTAAAACCAGAAATTTCGTAAACAATAACAGCAATTTGCGATTAATCAATTGCAACTGCACTTGAAAGCCAAATTGGGAATTTCCCAAAAGTTTCCGCCGGAAAATCTAGCAGCGAAAGCTTCAAAAGCTGTGTGTGTGTGTGTGTGTGAGTGAGTGTGTGTGAAGGGCTCTGCCGTTGACATCAGCATAAAAGCAGTCTGGAGCTCGACGGAAAGTTGAAGATTTTAATTAAACAAAGCAGCCAAGCACTGAAAATCGACATAGACTAGACATAGCGGAACCGGTAATAGCGCTTCAGATAGTTCAGCTCCTATCTTCTGCTCCCAACTATCTGAGGGGCTAAGCTGGGGAGCGACTAAGTGTGTGGGCACGACATGTGCGCTAAAAAAAAAAAAAAAAAAAAACGAAAACACATAACATAACCGAAAAGACCCATTAGCATAGCCAACGACCCAACAAACAAGGTAAAAACAACACGAGCTAGTATTAAAATACATATACCTATGTATTTACATAAATATACATACATATATATATGTTTACAATTATAATTATGTGAAACTAGAATATAAACTTAAAAGTATTTGGATTTTAAGAGTTTCTTATCTGTTCTGCATATGAGATCCCTTTTGCTGGCATACTCTATATGATGTATGCCGGTTATTAAAGATAATCTCGGCCAACTCTTTTTGGCGTCCACCCACTGCCAACATTTAACTGTGAAGCAACAACAACAACAGCAATGCTAACACAAAAATTGCTTTATGTCGATGTCAGTTGCAATTGAGCCAAAAGCAGCTTAAACGAACTGAACAACAACATTGGCAAGGGACCCCAAAAGCCGTTAGACGTGCACACACACTGATACAGCTACAGCTAACAGATACGATACATATATAAACAGGCACACGTATACTTACATATGCATGTATGTATGCGGATATATGTACATACATATATCGAAATATGCACGGAGCAATTACAGACATTGGACAACATAAAGTCACAACAGACCAGCAGAACAGTTAGTCATTTTTACAACGTTGCTTTCTGACACATAGATGAGAACAACAACAACAACTACAGCATTTAAAAGGGTCACCAACCGCACCGCCAAAACTTATGCACAGCGAGAAAAAAGCTTAACCGAAGTCTGTGATTGAATTTTGTGTTTAACCTGACAATTTTGCAGGTGTTTCATTCAATTAAAGCCATGGGAAAAAGGTTAAAATGAATTTAAGACAGGTGTGCATGTGACATGCCATAGGAGAACTTGACATTAAAACAAAATTGATGAACTAAAAGATAATAAGTGTAATAAGTAGTACATAAGCATAAAATACATGTGAAATATAGCATACTGGGTAGAGTATCTGTATATCTGTTATTGCTTAAGCTGAGAAATATATTTTCAATATATAATTATGTTTACATTGAAAGGCTATTTTCATTACCACCCAAAACTCAAAAATGGCTCATATAAATTTGACCCAAATTATAATATTTCTGCTGCATAGGGAAAATAGTCTGTATAACTTTATTTTTTTCTTAAATTATTTTATTTATTAATTATTTATTTATTGATTTTACTCATTTATTTATAAGAATGAATGTAAAATTAAAATTTATTTTAAATTAAACTCAGGCTACTGGGCTTGAACTCTGTAATTTAAATAAGTTAACTTTATGCAAAATGTTTTATAATAAACAGAAACAAAATTTTTAAAATATATAATATATAATGATGTATTTGATATTTAAATATAATTTAAATATATATTTAATTATATATTTAATTATATTATATAAAAAATTCCTTAAATCATCCAGTAAATCTCATCCAGTTATGTCTTCTAGGGCTAGAAACTTCAGATTTAGTTTGTAGAGCCTCCAATTACTGAGCAGACATTAAAAAATTAATTTAAGTGTTTTTGCTATGTATACATTTTTTAAAGAAGCGTAGAATGATTGCATTATCAGTTCCCGCACGGTTTGGGTATCTTTTAATCGAGCAGTCTCGATTAAAGCACTCTTACATCATTTCATATCAAATTCCATATATGGAATCTACATATGTAGATGTATATAGAAAATCTAAAACTCAACCTACGGCCAGCAAAATATTTTATTGAAATGTGTCTATTTGTCTTCTCTTAGCTTCCTTCATGCAATCAGGGGCCAGCTGCAGATAGTTTTTTCTTAAAGAGCTGTTGTAAATCTTGTTTCGTTGGATCCATTGCAGCTGCCTTAGCCTGGAGAACTGCTGATCTGTGCTTCGTTCATATACATATATGTAAGTGTATCATGCATAGCCAGCTTCACTTTACAAGTTTTTGCCTTGTCTTGCACATATGTATTTTTGGAGATTTAGCAAGCTTTGTTTATAGCTGTCCTCTTAATTGAAACTTATGCATATGACATTTAATTTGCGTTTATGTAAACTGTAAAATGCTGCTCTGAAATATTTATGCAACTTTATAGCAGCGCTAAATTGTACTCAAGGAAATAAAATGCACAAATCCCAAATGATTCAAGTGCGAAGTTGTTGACATAATTTGAGAGTTCTTAGCATAGATTGCAGCCGAGATTTGTTTGTGGATAAGATACGAAGCATACATGTCTGAATATAATATTAGCAAAGCAAGAGAGCCGTAAAGTAACGATGTTCTTGCCATATTAGCATATCAAGTTTCTCGACAAAAATTCACAGAATGAATTTGTGTTTTTCTTTAGCCTCTCATTCTGTCATTTTGGCATTTGATGGCGCAAGCCCACTTTCGAAAGGGGCAAAGTGCTGGCGTTGGGCGTTGGGTGGCAAAACGATTACCTAATGGCTCTTGTCTTGTTTTTCTTTAGTTTTCAGAACCATTAAATCGACTCGGTCTCAAGTCATTGCGGCCATAACCCGCTTCTGTCCACTCACATTTGCTAATGGCTGCAAAATGGCCTGTGAAAGTGGCTGGCAAACATTTGCATAAAGACTTCCTTGGTAAACAACGAATTTATAAATTAATTATTCACGACATATAATTATATGCATTTTCCAATGAAAGCAAAGAAAGCAAAGAAACGATTGATTAAGTGGAAAGTTAACGGCTCTTTAAAGAGCATTATTGCCTGAGGCGATATTGAAATTTAATTTAATGATTGAACCACAATTAAGAGATTATGTTGCTAAAGCAAGAAAGCCAATTGATAACTATAAAAAGATTTCTACAAATTATAAAAAGTTTTCGAATTAATAAAATAAGAACAATGTACAGCCTCCTACTTTTATGTTAATTTATGGCCAACTAAAGTCAACTTGAACTGTTTGCAGCAAAGAAAACTAAAGTCCTACTTCAGCTACTTGAACTTCTTTTCATGCATTTGCATAATGACACTTTACAACACTGACAGCCATTTAAGAGCCGACTGCTCTGGCTCTGCATTCTATGCAAATAGACGAACCCATTTCGCCAACTTCTTGTAAATTCGCAGCTCTTAACTGGTAACAATTAGTGTTTCACGAATTAGCCAGCAAATAAACAGCAACAAAGTGAATTCCAGATGCTTTCGACTCACTCAGAGTGTATCTGGCATTCATCCATTTGACCAGAAATGCCGAACTGCTGGCTTTAAAGCCGGCCAGCGGGCCAACCAGTGCTGCAAAGCGCTGATAAAGCATAAAAATGCCTGGTCATAATATTTGAAACGTGAGAGTTTTACATTGTGGACTACTTCACGAAGGGGCGTGAAGAATTTTGCCTCTTCTCTTGCTCATTTCATTCTGTGGAAAAAACATACGCAGAGGCATGGCTAAAGAAAATTTATTCCTGTTTTTTTTTTTATACATACATATACCCTTGCCGGCGATATGACGCAATCGTATGAAGCTCAACTGATAACAAAAGTGAATACAGCTTATATTTATTGATCAAATTTATATTCGAGTATTATTATTTATATCAGAGTATGACTTTATGTGAGTGCTAGTTTTCCTAGATCTCTGTGCCCATAGCTATAGATATAAATAAACTGGGTAAGAGTATCTTAGATTCCACTAACTGCACTTAATTCAATTCTGTAATTTTCCGCTTTTCCTGGCGGCGTTCAAACAAAAACAAAAGACCTGCCAGCGACGAGCGAAAACAATAGAGCCGTTTATTGCATTGATTATGAAATTTTTCGTTTTATTATTATTATTATTATTATTATTATATTTTTCCTCATTTCATGCTGTTTAAATGCTGGGAAATTACACACACAATGTTGTTCTACACATATGTACAAATATGTATAACAGGTTTACAGTTACTTATCATGTAATTATATACACAAACATGCGTGTGTGTTAACCTGACGCAACTCTGTGGGAACTGAAAAATATTTGACTTAATTCAGATAGTTGCCTCATTATTATTTTTTGGTTTCTAATTACGTTGAGTGTTTGATTTAATTTAAAGATTAACGTGCTCCGAGCACACTCAAAGCCACTCGATTTAACAGTGTCTCAATGGAGATTCATTCATAATTAAATCCATGATATATCTCATATCTGGAAATATACGGAGTAAAAAAGTTTCTTGACAACTGAGTAAATCAATGGACGCCCATTAATCAGTGACTAACAGGAACAAATTCATGACATCAATTGCAAAACAAGGTCTGTGGTTCTGCACTAGTGGGAATAGATGTACATAGTATGTATTAACTGTAGCACGAAACCGTAACAAACATTAAAAAAATAAATCAACAACAAATCGACAAACGAGTACCAAATCTATTTGATCAACTCATGATTGCTCGCTCAGACCCTTCCCTGTGTTACGCATCATTAGCAAACTAGCTGAAAGAGTTGCGCTGCCAGGGGATAGCCGACGCGTAGGCATCTATGGTACATACATCGCGAGAGCGTGACCAAAAGCTGAAGCCAAAGCTGACAGCTGATATAATGATTATATGGCGCGCCGCAGTTTGTATGGTAAAACGATATGATTGCATGATGACGTGACATATAATAATGTCTATTGAAGAGCCTCATAGGCACAGCCGCAGCCGCAGTCAGAGCCACAGAAACTCCAACGTTAGACAATGCCCAGGCAAAAGACAATATTTCAATTAGAGATGTGCGAGTAATAAGAATAAAAAAATAATAATAATAAAAATCATTCACTTTTCAATATTAGCTGTAATACAAAAGAGAAAGCGAGTAGAATAAATAAAGCCTATCAGGGTCACTAGAGAAACCTTAAATGTGTCGTACTTCTCTCACGACACGCACCCATCTCTAATGTCAACCTTAGTGACATAAAAAATGAGACGCCAGCGGAAAATTGACAGCGCGCCAACAAAAACAACAACAACAACAACTCAGCAAAGAAAGGAAAAAAACTATTCGATCCAAACACGCGGGGGAGCTGTGAAAGGGGCACCGCAATCCAAGTAGTATGAAGTAATGGAATAAATGGAACACAGCATGCACCGAGAGCGCCTCGTGGGGGAGTCTAGCAACTAATTTTAGTGACACAAGTTATTAGCCGGCAGCATGAGTGTGTGTGAGTGTGAGTGTGTATGAATATGTGCACGATAATATCAAGGGATTAAAGTAAATATTGTGATACGGATAATCGATAGGCCAGCATTGAGGCCAGGCAAAATAAAAGAGATAGTAAAACGAAATTGTTCAATAACTGAATTACTATATAGACAGATAGAGACATTATTATTCATACATTATAAAAAAAAATATAATATTAAAATAAATCTTTTGAATATACCCACAAGTAATAAATTTATGCTAAACGCTTTGAATAGATATATACATATTAGGGAAAGTAAAGCACATAAATAAAAACTTTAAAATAAACTACAAAACGTTATGGAAGCAAAGAAACGAAATGGAAAAGTGCCAAGGATTACAGGAAGCTGTTGCAATGAGAATGAATTTAACAGAGTAAGAAAAAATTAATGTGCAAAGGAAATTAAATAAACAAATGAAAACAGTGTTGGGGGAGAAGGAAACGGAAGTAGCTAAATGGATGGCACATCATATCGTGCTTGTGGATCAAAATTTATGTACCACTGGGCTCTCCCTGGAGGCCGCCAACCACCCTCACCTCACCTCACCTTACCGCACACACACAAACACACCTCCGCTTGCCAGATTTAAATGCACATGTTATAAATGCCAACTTACAGAAAAATCAGAAAAGTTGTGCTGCAACTTTTAATGCCGTGCCAGCGAGTCCTGTCCAAGGACAGCAAAAAAAAAACACAAACATAAATCAAGACTAGCACAGACATATACACAAATACACTCACTTGCACTGTGAATGCCTGCTATAAGGAATTAAAGAACAATGTGGCAGCGTGAATGCTTTTCCAGGAACCAAATTCGCGCTACTTAATGCTCCAGCAACTGCGCGCTGAATTTGTTTTTGTTGGACGAATAATTAAAAGCACGGCACAAAGCACTGCAAGCACTGGAACACAAAACGTTAACTCATTTATTTCGCTTACAATTTCGGTCTAAATTGTAGTGTACGTCCTGTCCAAGGGCTACGATAAGAGCAGCCGTAAACGACTAATCAGCGCTCAGCCACGCTTCACGATTCCGCAACTCCACAGCTCTGCACAACCGTCAACAATGCCGCGCGAAACGCAACTGAACGCAGCGCCCGAGCAAACGTACGAGCCGCAACAATTACGACGGCGACTTCGAAACTTCACTCATTGGCTCGGCTCCAAAGGCAACAACAACAGCAGCGAGAGTAACAAGAGCCAGAGCAACAGCTGCTCTGCTTTCGGCTTGCGGCTTGCGGCCCGACAGCGTACGCCTGCCTCGGTTAAACAGCGGCAATGCGTTGGTTATTCTTGTCTTTGTTTCGCTTGTGCATTTGTTCGTGCATTTCCAACTGTAATTTTTGAAGTCTTGATTTGGAGTGTTTAGTTGTATACACACACACGCTAACACACACCAGCTAGGATTCGAGTTCGAATCACAGTCTAGTGCTTAATTTTGATATTGGTATAGGAAGAGTAATGCAAGAGCAATGCTGTTTGCTTTTAGTTTCTTGATATTCAATATTAATATATTCTTTAAAGTGCTTGCAAAATTTATAACTAATGTTGGTCTATAATTTAGATAGATCTGCTATATCAATTTGAGAAATTTATCCCCCCATTTGAGTTACAGTAAAGCTGTTGTAAAGTTCTTGAACCTTGTTGCCTATGAGCCATTTAACTTGGTAAAGTACTCGTGCGGCAACAACGTGGAAATCTTTACCATGGCATTAATCTGCGAACTGCTTAGCGCTGTGAGTACATGCCTTCTGGTAGATTGGCAAGGCTCAGGGGTGCACCAGGTTCGCTTAAAGAGGGGGCTTAGCTGGGCTCTGTTGAGTGCAGCAATTAACTGTTAGGGAATACCTGAAAAAACAAAAACAAAAATCTGCAAGGGGGCGTAAGTCGAAGCAAGAGGTAGGCAGAGAACGTGAGATTGACAGAGCGAAAGAGAGGGAGAGCTCAAGTGGACCTAACAGCAGAAACAAGCAAATAGCTTAAGAAACAAAGAATCAAGTAACTTTTAAGTGGAGAAGGTCGCCGTTTATTGATCGCGGGCGACGCGAACGACGCAAATGATGGTAAAAGCAAAAGTAAAAGCAACAGCAACTGCAGAAGCTAAAGCTAAAGCACAAACCAAAACAGACAGCAAGAGAAGCGCCCGCAACCGGGAATTGGCACAGGCCCTTGAAAAATCCATTGAGCCCACGCAAAATGCGACGCGACCTGAAGATGACGACCAAGTGCAAGTGGCATTAACTGGCGAAAATGGGCGATGGCTAAAAGCCGCACACTCGAACGCCCTACACACTGTAGATAGTGATATAAGGATGATAAACAGATAGATATCAAATAGATCGTTTAAAATCAACTACAAATCAGATCAAAATAAATAACTTTGAAACTCAAAATTTGATTTTGTGTTTTTACTTAAATACTAAGCTCCTTGAACGTATATTATATATATAATATTATATTTATATATTATTTTTTATTATTTATATATATAAATGTATATAATCCAATCAATATAAATCGTAACATTTAAACTTTTCAATTAAAATAGTATATACTCGTATACATACATATCAGATTTTTTTATAAAAAAAAAAAAAAAAAATAAATAAATAGTAATAATAATATTCATATATTGATATTGTATATACAATTTTCTAAATTTTACATTTTGATCCTATTTTAAGATTAAATAAAAGTAATGTAAGTATCTCAGGCCATGACATGACAAAGCTAAAACATAGCTGATGAGATATAGACGGTAGCGTAGAAGAACTTTTTGAAGGGCTTCGAAAATAGATAGAAAGGTCGATAAAAGTATATAGTATGGGGATTAATTTGAAATCCATCGATTATTTTTAAATAAACCCTTTTTACTTTTTGAGCAGACCTCGTATATCTACCTCAGTTTTAAAGCTGAGGCAAAATTATAAGGTGATCATCTACACATATCAGTTGGAACTTATATAATTATTATGATACTAAAACTAATGCGACGTGGAAAATGAGAAAATATTGGTTTTGGAACAAATCTGCCGTGGCCATGAATATAGTAGTGCATTCAGTCACGCCGTTATATATGACTATTGACTTTGATTTTTCAAATATATAATTACTTTTTGAGGATCTGGGCCAGCCAGCATATATGTATGTTTATATAAAAATTCAAACAGTGCTTTGTTGGCTCCTTACATAAATTGATGACTAGGCTCTTTGGTGTGCAACAAATGGGTCACGTCAATGCCCGGCAATTGGTAGCAGCCCTACAAACGACATTCCTTTCAAGAGCTGTTTTTTAATGTGCGATGCAAAAAAAAACATGTATTTTGAACAGCTGGCGGCTTAGCCAAGTTACCAAAGGCTACCAAAAGGCACTGAACCAAGTGCCACAAACACATCAGAAGTGAGAGAAGTAACAACATTGCAATCGGCTATAACCGACTGCATGATGCCTTTTAGAATTTGAGTTGAACGAATTGATTTTGTTGAAATGCAAAATAAATATTTCTTTTATGATTTTTGAATTTTATTCATGTGAATTGCAAAATAAAATATTGGTAAAAAAAATAAGGTTATAGCTTGATTAGTTAATCTTTAAGACATAGATCACATATTTCATGTGGTATTTTTTTGGGTAGAAAATGTAAAGGAAGAATACAAAAACGTGAAATGATATTTATTATACTGTCAAGTAAACAGTATTACACCAAGCCAATATACCCGTTGTGGATAGAAATAAAATGTTTTTCAATTGCGCTCTAGTCAACTGTTGCCAGTGCGTCGCTGTGTACAAGACCAATATATATTCTTTGTCAATTTGTCTATATAGGGTATGATAATCGGCAAGTTTACTGTGGCAGGACATTTCACTTGACTTGCAGGTCAATTGCACTGCAGTCGGCAATCGAGAGTCGAGAGTCGACAGTCGACAGTCGACAGTCGGTCACTGTCCTCGTTCACGTTCACATTTTCGTCCCCAGTTGGCAATACACTTCGGGCCAGTTGCAAAAGTACCAGCAGAGCAGAGCAGAGCTGCACTCAACTAAAACGTAACGGTAGAAAAGAGCCAGTCAGTGGAGCGTCAGTTCGTCAGTGAGCACTCGAAGTGCGTGCAACGTTTGTCAAATTGCACCGTTTGCCACTTTCTGTTCCCATAGCCAACAAGGGGAATTCCCCTCCCCCCGCCTGGCCACAAACTCCCGCTCTGCCCCACTCTTTCGCTTGGCCCATACCAATCCCCAATATAGCCGCAGCCGGTAGCCGCATCGCCAGCAGTTGACAAAACCCAACCAAGCAGCCAACAACAACAACAACAACAACAGCAGCAACAACAGCGACCACAGCATTTGTAATGGAAATGAAAATTCCTGCATTGAAATCTCGTTTTATTTGCTTTGTTGCCGTCGTTGTCGCTTTTTTGCGGTTTGTTATTGTTTATATACCCTTAACTTTGGCTAATATAATTGCAAGGCGAGCTGAGATTTAGTTTAAGAAAGTTTTAAATCCCACTTAAAGAAATCAATTCACAATAACAATTAACTGATTTATTACAGATTAGATATATGTATCTATTAGATTGGATATATATAGATATATATAAATTTCGTAAATTTAATTTCAGTTCCAATTGTAATTTAATTTAAGACCAAGCTGAGATTTAAGGTAAGAAATATTTAGCTAATGCATTAAAATGTATTCAAGTAATTTAATTAATTTATTCAAGTAAGGGTATTTCATCTTCGGTTTGCTACAGCCAATAATCATTCTTTCGCGTCCGTCTGCTTGTGACATTGCCCATCAGTCGTTCTCATTGCCATCGTTGTTTCTCTTATTGTTATTTTAACTGTTGCACTTTTGTGCGCATTCCAAGCTTTCGGGCTGCATTGTATCCATTAAATAAGTTTGGCTTTTTCGTCATTCCACTCACGAGCAAGTGTAATGCCACCCAAAAGCGAAACTCAATTGGTAGAAGGAAATGATTTTTATTAACATTATGTTGTTGTTGTTGTTGGAAACGTAGCACTTAAAGGGGATTTTTGCTGTTACCTTTCTGCTGATTCATCCAAAAACAAAATTATTATAATAATAGATGCAATAAAGTAAACATTAATTAATATTTTCTTTGGTTGTGCGTTTCATTCCGTTATTCAGCGTATCTATTTATCTTTATCTGGCAATAACTCAATCTTCTCATCATGACAAACTATAAAATTTATGAGGTCGACACATTTTATAAATAGAATTCAGCTTAATACGAAAGAACCAAAAGAAGATACTAAATCTTGCTATCTCTCAACTTGTCTCCTGATAAAGAATCCAAAAATGAAGAAAAAATATAAAAGAAAGGTCAACAACAAATCTGAAGAGTAAATAAAAACAAACGAAAAAGTAGAAAAAAGAAAAATATATAGTTTAAGAACTTTGTAATTCCGTTATAAAAAAGTATTTTATTTTCTAAAATGATTATTCTACCGCTATATAAAAATATACTATACAAGTTTATTTTTTATATATTTTATCTGTTGTTCAGCACCAAATGCTTAAAGTTCATTTCTTGCGTGTTTAACTATGATTACTATAAGCTAGATTAGCGTGTTGGCATGTGGTATGTTGGTTCCAAATCGTTAATTCACAATTCGCTAACAACAAAATATTATTTTTTACAACATTTTTAGCGTGTCACTGGCAAAAGTTGTTCAATGAAGCTCAATTATTTAGCGCAACCCCATGAAGGTATACCAGATGCATACCTTAACTCACTCATAAAATTATATAATACTTTAGTTTTATATTTAGAATATAATTTATAAGTGAATACAAAGCAATAGTGATTACAGGGTATTCACTAGCTCAGCAATCGCCACTGATTCGGCTTTAATTATTTGTTTTGAATGAATGGCAATTTAAATGAACAACAATTTCATTGTAGTTTTGTTTTATATGTACGCATATACATATATTAAACTAAAATTATAACTGCAAAACAAATTGTTCTGCTGAGTATCGTTTATGCCCGGAAACATTCTAATTCCTTAGAAGCTGATAACAATTCCAGAGTTTCGCTTTACCAATCTGCATTTGCCTATGTTTGACCTTGGCCATGCACTTAGACGAAACAAATTTGTTTAAATATATATACATATACATACATATATGTACATACGTATTTGTATATGCCAATTAGTTGGCTCATTACAAAAACTTCAAACGACCAAACAGCAAATGGCAATTACAACAACATTTGCTGATAACAGTTTAAGTAATTCTCACGTTAGTTTGTGCAGGTAAATGCATATTACTTTTGCCAACAACAAATAATGCGAGCCCAAATATGCTTATATACAAAAGCTGATATCCATGATGATTGTATACATACATTGATGATGTTTATATACATTTGCTTATATACATATGGCGACATACCAATTTCTATCTGAATTACAAAAACATCAAAGAGCAACAACAACAACAACAGTAAGAACACCCGACCCAAAGCAAGATTAGAAATGGGCAACAACGTTTAAGAGCACAAATAACTGTGTAGTTGCTAATGGAGCCGCTTGGGGGATCGACGACGGCGACGTCAGCGGCGACGGCAGCGCCAATAGTGTGTGAAAAAGGGTCAAAGAAAGCAAAGAAAGGGAATGTATTTGTCTGCGTAGAAACAAGTAAGACAAAAGGGGAAAGTACATTGCGTTGCAAAAACTGAAGAAGAAGAACGTTTATAAACATAAAAAGCGGCAACAGCAGAAAATCAATTTAAATTGAATTATACAATAAAGCAATATAAGAGATGCAGGCAAAGAATTGTTGAGAATTGAAGTAAGACATAAGAAAACTGAATGAATAAATGTGAATGCGAATGCGAGTGAGTAAGCAAGAAAGCTAAATAAAGATGAGCTGTCGCGACGGCGGCGGCAGCGGCAGGGGCTGCTGCATAAATTAAAGCCACAGCAATTTTGTAACAATTTGTAAGAGCAGCAGCAGCAGCCGCAGCAAAAAGGAGATGCAAATATTGTGGTGTGGCCAGACTGTCTGGGTTTCTTTATTTCTTTTTGGGTTCCACAAAATTGCTGATAGTGGCGGTGGTGGAGAGAAAGTGATAGACAACCTTGACGCTCAGCGTCAGGTGCGTTGTAACGGTAATTGAACGCAAGTACAATCACACGCACACACCCAAACGTACACACAATAGCTGAGAGAAACACACACACACATACACAGCGTTTGCAGCAATTTTAATAATTTGATTTAAGTCAGGCAAAATTTACAAATTTAGTTGTCTTTCGTCTGGTGAGTTTGTGTTGCCGCTCAACTAAACTTGAATCCGGTTTCTTATTTTTTTTTTTTGTCGGATTATAAACAGAGGGTTGAATTTGAATGTGTGCGTGCGAGTGTATGTGTGTGTGTGTTAATGTGTCTGTGTTGTTAGGAAGAAAATACTATTGATTCTTGAGACCTGCCCATTGTACGAACCTTTTTGTATAGCCCTGCACTTGTTTCAGTCACTTTTGGTTAATAAACTTTTGCATTTTATATTATTTCAAACACACACTCGCAAATATGAACGTGCACAGAGCGTCGCGTAATCCTTGCACTAACACTGACGTAAAACCAAAGTTACTGATTTGTCCATTTACTTTGAATGTTTAAATCTTGTTAAGCGACCGTTATAGACGCGGTCTCACTAGTGTATTTAATGTTATTTAAAATGTAAACATTACGCTTAACCAATTAAAAAACGCGCAGCGTGCCCATCATAGGCGTCACTGTTGGGCAAGACTAAGCGCGAGACTGCTGATCAGTGTGACCGCAGCATGATATCTTCAAAAGGAGCAGAGATATGAAAGCAATCGACATTCCGCAGTAGTATCGATACTTTGAAACAGCTGAACAGAAAGAAATCGAGTATGTTGACGGTTAAGCTTAAAATTGGTAGTGATTATTGATAATACGAAAATAAATTAATAATTTGAAATTGTCGGTATAGTTATATTAGAAAATTGCATGGTACTTAGAAGAAAAAATGTATGATCAAGATTTTAATTTTCAATTAAATTCATTTCTTAGTAACTCAATTGTTATTTTCCGATGCGGGGGAATTTTTGGAATAACTGCGAAGGAAGTTCATTGCCGTTGTTACCAAACACCAATAATAATCACAAAACAACAGACAAAAAGACACAGTAAGACAATAAAACCTAAACAAGACAAGACCTATTGACAATTGTTAATTATAGTCTAGCTGAAACAAAGTACAAGAGCTGAGATAACAGAGAGTATTGATAAAGTGCAACTCCCCGCAATGGTTTGATCAACGTATTTTTTGCTGCCTGGCAAACAGCTGGCAATTCAGTTTCGTTGAGTCAGCAAAGCCATGCGGAACCTAGCTTCACTTCTAACCCTAATATTTGCGATCTCTTGGAAGATCTGTGAGGCCTCAGTGCCGCCTCGTCGCCCCGATGGACGCATTGTGAATGGAAGGGAGGCAAATGAGGGCGAGTTTCCTTATCAGCTATCGCTACGGCGCCTCACCGTTCACATCTGTGGCGCCTCTGTCTTGGACGGCAGCTGGGCCATCACCGCCGCCCATTGCGTCGATGGCCACGAGAAGAAGCCGCAGGAGTTCACCTTGCGCCTGGGCAGCGTGAAGCGCTCTAGTGGCGGCAGCGTGATGAGTGTCCGAACGATCTATAAGCATCCTACGTACGATGCCAAAGACATGAACTTCGATGTGGCGCTGCTGCGTACACAGCCGGGCGCCTTGACTCAAAATCCCAATGTCTCGCCCATCGCCCTGCCCGAAGCTGGGGCCGTGATCGAGGAGAATCAGCTGGCCGTTGTTTCCGGCTGGGGTTACATGAGCAGCACGGAATCGGTTCTGTCCTCTACGCTGAAGTACACTACAGTGCGAACGGTTAATCAGGAAAAATGTCACAACGATTTGAGATATCACGGCGGAGTAACTGATGCGTAAGTAAAGCGAGAGAGAGAGTGAGTGAGAGAGAGAGAGAGAGAGAGAGAGGGCTCTATAGAGAGACAGAGAGGGAGAGAGATCTGATTCAGCCAATATCCAATTAATAACGTATTGTGTTTCTTGTTTCGGCAGCATGTTCTGCGCCTCCGCACGTAACACGGATGCATGTCAGGGTGAGTAATTAAATTTTTGCTTAAATTTGTCTGATAACATTTCTGAATTCGTTTCGGAATAGGCGACAGCGGTGGTCCACTTACAGCTCAAGGCAAGCTCATCGGCATTGTGTCTTGGGGCGTAGGCTGCGCGGGTGAGTGTTAAAATTACTGTATATGTATTACTATATCACGTAATATTCACCATTTCGAATTTAGATCCGTTTTATCCGGGAGTTTATACACGGCTGTCACATCCCTCGATCAGAGGCTGGGTGCGAATGTTAACCAAATTGTAAATTGAAATGTATTTTGACTGCTAATTAAATAAATTAATAGTTCAGATTTATCAAATTGCTTACAAATTCAACGATTTTCTCAATGTAGCATAAGTACTCACTTTTAAAGTGCGCGCGCTGCTCTATCGCTGCAATCGATAGTTGCGTGATGCGCTTGCTAGCTTCGCGCACATCACTAAGACCACTTCTTATTGGAAAATTCGTGCACACATCGTTTCACTGCGCTTGTGATTAACCGACAAATTAATTTAGACTTAATTAAATACAATAATTGCGATTAGAAACGGTTTTTAAGCCAACGAGTCGAGGAGACAAAATACAAAAAGTTCTGGCACGATTACGAGTGGCACAAACGACCAGTAGCAGAGTGGGAGTGGCAAGTGGGACGTTGGTTGGCGGCGCGCATTTCTTATTGGGGTAAATGCAAACTAACAAAAAACTAAAAAAAATCCGTTTATAAATAAACCAAAACAACAACAATTTGTGCGTTCAGCAGCATCTTGTGGTGAATGTGGTGGCGCTGGTGCTGGCTGTGCCTGAAAATGATCTACAAACTATTTTGCTGCACAATTAGTCTGGTCTTCTTCTGCTTCAATGTGCTGTGGTTCTTCTGCAATTTGGCCATTCCCTGGTGCACCCTGACCCTGGTGGCCATTTGTGTGGCATCAAAGTTCGTCAAGTTGCAGCGCAGCCCCAATGAGAAGCGTTTGCTCAGTCTGCTGAACACACCGGACGATTGGCCCAATTACTGGCCCATCGCGAATCGAGGCGCCGGCTACGATGCGCCCGAGAATTCGCAGGCAGCTGTCAAAAAGGTGAGTGAGTAAGTGTGTTTTGTGACGTCATCGGCGGCAGTAGCAGATAGCAGACGGTGGTTGTTCGGCAATCAAAAATCAATAGTAACCAACCCCATTTGCCTTCGCAGTGTCTGGCACGTGGCTATCGAAATGTCCTGCTGGATGCCGGCATTACGGCCTGCGGCGAAATAGTTATTGCCAATCGACTGACCTTGGAGCGAGCCGGCCTCACGGGCAACCTCTCGCATCACACACTCCATGAACTGCAACAGCTGAGCATAACGGAGCAGCATCCAATGGGGTAAAATACTAAAGAATAACTATAGTTTGAACTATGTTAAAACTCTCATTTGCACTTATTTCAGCTCGCAGTATGATCGGGAGTCGGTGTCCACGTTGAAGCAATTGGCGGACTTTCTGGAGGAGCAGAACATGCCGCCCACTTTGTTCCTTCATTTGCAGGACACCAGCGCACTGATGATTGATCAGCTGCAGAAGTTTATGGCAGCGAATGAGACGTTTACGCAACGAACCGTTGTGATTAGTCGGTCGCCCTTGGCCATTTACCAGGTGAGGAACAGATAAACACAGAGAATACTCGTTATAGTAAACGCTTAAGTTTAGCTTAACATAGAGTTCATTTATTATTTTTAAATGTAATAAAAATAATTATTATAATATTTTACATTTTGCAGCTGCGTAAATTGAGGCCTGAAATCATTTGCGGCCTGTGGCACGAGAGCTATTTGTCGCTGTCCATACTCAAATCGTCAACGCTTATTACATCAATTTATGGAGCAATTTTGCGAAACATAATTGCGCCTGTAATTGGCATTAGTGTTGTATTTCTCAACAAGGAAGAGTTCAATTTGTAAGTTATTCAAACCACAACTAATTAAATTTGTCATTGTTTAGTGAACCGTTAATTTAATAATTTGGCAACGCCTCAAATACTGCGCTGCGATAGTTTACCAAAGTTCATCCTTAGCTGCCAATTGTATTTGCTATTAAGTGGCAGCCCTGCAGCATTGATCGGTGACAAATGTTAACCGTTACTTGAGCAATCTTAACACTGAATTCAATTTACTTACATATATAAAATTTAAATCTATTGCAGGCACATAGGCGATCTGTGGCGCAATGTGGGCGTACGTCCAATTGTTTATATGGTGAATTCGCCAAACGAGAAACGCTATTTCCAGAAGACAATGAAAACACAATACCTCACGGACTCTCTGCGCTCCGAGCCGCATCTCTTGATGAAAGCCTAAAAAAAACAGAACGACGCAAACAAAATTCGAAGTTGAGAGCAAAAAACATGCGCGCACAAAGCACACACAAATCATTTGCATTTATGTTTATTTTTAAAGAGTCTATGCACAGTTTGTTTGTAAATTAATTGCTTAATTTGTATTGCGCCGATCCACAAACTGCAGTTGATTTTTTTTTTTTTGCTTTATTGTTTTATGCTTGAACATGTTTTAAAGTATTATTCAGTGAAATTGAAGCTATATTTTATACTCTATGTTTTTTATATAGTACATACATTTATTTTATGCTAAGTTCGTACGTACTACGTACTGTTCGTAGATGCTATTTGCGATAAGATTTTCACACGTCCTTTATTATTATTTATTATTTTTATTATATGTAATATTTATTTATCTCTATTTCTTGTTATATATATATATATTTTTTTTTTTTTTTGTAATATCATTTTATACTCTATTATACCTGCATTTCCCATGCTTTCTCAACTGGCATATATTACATCAACATTTGTAAAAACAAGAAACTCTGCCACAAAATGTTCTCAAGCATAGGATTTATTTATACGATTTATGCACTAACTATACAATAAATGTATAACCCTCTATGGGCAGCTTTTATACTCAATTATACTAATATTTTGTAGTCCCTTGTTATTTAGAGCCCAAACAAATAGAACTATAGCTATGCCTGTTGTATTGGAGACACAATCCGAAATACTTAATTGAGACAAGAAAAAAGTAACTTTGATGTCTGAACGAATTAGTTATACGATTATACCAAAAAGCAAAACTATTTTATAATGATATAATGGATCTATTATGTATTTGCGTGAAGAATACTTTTAAAAATCAAATAAACTCAAGTGAAATTATATGTATGTCTATATGCCTTAATCTTTGAATCTATTTAATTCACCCAAGATGTCTAAGGTCACGTTTTTGCAGAGGATTTATTCAGAGTACACCGTTTGCATTAAAAATACTCGGGATCGACCGAACGCATGTACCAAACCATGAAATATCTATGGATATATTACTTTCTCTATATAAAATTTAAGACATTTTTAATTTTCTTTATTAGTTATTTTATTTTTGTGAGAATTCTTACAAGCTAAGCTATTTATTTATGTATATATTTATATAAGTATTCATATGCATTGTTTAATTATGTATATCTAGAAATTAAGGTTTGTTAAAGTATGTATTCATTATGTATGCATGCTTGAGCTCCGACTTTCCTTCTCCATCTCTCTGTCAACTTTCAGATATTTTTTAATTTAATTTTATTTTTTTAACTTAAAAATTAACAATACGTAGTTACATATATATTACCATGCTGTAAACCTTTTTTGTACACAGGAGGCATAAACAATAAACATAAAAAAAGAGTTTAAAATTTAAGATATTTAGGTAATGGAATCTATTTGCGGCGAGACCGTGTCGAACGTGTGGGCGCCTCTGCCTGCGCTGCTGCGCTCGCTGCAGTCGTTGCCTCCTCCGTCGCCTCGAAGTGTACCTTGCGACCGCGTCCGGCGCGTGCTGGCGCCGTCGTCTCTGGCGCACCATCCACATTATCCTCGACGGCTTTTACGGTTCGTGCGGCACGGCCACGCGAAGCAGGCGCTCGCTTGGCGGTCGATTCTTCTGTTGGTACCACTTCCACATGCGTGACCAAGATCGGCGTCTTGCCCCGCGGCTTTTTGGTAGCCGGCTCATCTGTTGCCTCCTCTTCAGCTACCGCAGATTTACCTTTGCCGCGTGCATTGCGCTTGGTTGTCTGTTTAGGCTCCGCTTCCGGCTCCGGCGCCAATTCCTGTTCCACCTGTTCTTCGTGCTGATTACTGGCGGCACTGTCTTTGCGGCTGCGTGCAACGCGTTTGCCAGTTGACAGGGCAACGGAGACAACCTCTGCTACATCAGCTGGATCGGGAGCTTTGCGACGACCTCCAGCCCGCGATTTGGTGGCCGTAATAGGCGTTCCTTGGTCTGTTAAGGGTTTCTTCTCTGACGGCTGATCACCGTCATCTTTGGCCTTGCGCCGCCTTGGCGTTACGGGACGTTGCGCAGCTGCTGCTGTATCGACTAGTAGCTCCAAGGCCTTGACCGTTGGCTGTCGAACCCGACGTGCACGTGAGGTGCCTGGTTTGTCATCATCCGAGGTCTCATTATAGTTCTTGCGCGGCACATTACGCCCTTCACGTCGCTGAGAGCTAGTTGGCTCTGGCAGTACAACAGGTGGCCCAGTCGGCGTATGGGGTACCAAAGGCTCCACTGTGGACTCGACAATCGCCTCCTGCTTGGTGCTTGGAATCGGAGTGGTGGGCTTCGCTACGGGTGGTGTTACGGCACCAGCTGCTTTACTGGCCGCTTTGCTAGCTGCTGGCTTACGTGCACGACGCGGCGACGACGTGGAGCCCCGCTTATCCTCATCCGATGTTTCATCATAATTTTTGCGTGGCAAATTCCGCCCTTCGCGACGGCGCGGGGTCAGTTCATCCTCTGAGCTAGGTGGCTGTGGTCGTGGTGATGATGCAGCCACAATAACTGCAGACGATTCCGGCAGGTCCTTGGGCACCTCCAGTTGTTCCTCAGCCACGGACGCTTTGCGTCCACGTCGTGCAGTTGCTTTCTTCGCCAATGTTGGTGTATCCATTTGAACTGAAGCCTTGCGGACTCGTCGCATGGCCGTCTTCTTCTCCACTGCAGGTTCCGTTGCATCTGAGTCATGATGCTCCACTTCAGCGCTGGGTTTGCGACCACGTTTAGCTAGTTTCTTAGCTGGCTCCGCGTCGTCCGTGTGAGTTTCATCGGCAGACGCCTTGCGACCGCGTCGTTTTGGCTTCACCTCAGCAGGCTCAGCTGGCGTCTCTGTATCAGTTGTGGCTTTGCGTCCACGCCGCGAGCTGGTTGCCACAACCAAGTCTTGTGGCGGAGCATCCTCTGCGTTAACAGACTGGCGGCGACCACGTCTTCGGATTATGGGCGTTGTTGATGCAGCTGGTTCTTCCACGCGCAGAATCTTCGACAATGGTTCCTCAGCTTCTTCAATAACGTCCATGGCTTCCTTGGCTGGCTCGTGTTGCTCCACAGTTTCCGCAGAAGCCTTCCGAGTATTTCGCGTCGTTTTGCGCTCCGGCAGTTCATGTGTTTCCTCTGCAGATGCTTTGCGTCCTCGCCGCTTGGGCTTCTCTTTGATAGGCTCTTCATTGGGCTTCACGGGCTCAAACACTTCGACGGCAACAACTTCAGCGGATGGCTTACGCCCACGTCGCTTTGGCTTCTCAGTGTCTGTGGATGTCTTCTCTGCCATTTCTTCAACAGTCGTAGTGGGGGTTTCATCATGTACAATGGGTCTGTCCAAGTCACTTGTGTCTTCAACAAGTTTCTCTTGCTCCGGGGTTTCCTTTGATTCAAGTTCTGTTGTCGTTGGCTTTTGGCCGCGTCTCGTTCTAGGCTTATGCAGGTCTTTCGCTTTCGCCGCATTTTCTTCTTCCGATTTGTCCCCTGCGTGTTCTTTACTGTCATCATGTGTAGGTTTCCTTCCACGTTTTGATTTAGGCTTATCAACAATCTTATCAACTGTCTCCTCGAGTTTCTTCTCTGTCGATTCAGTTTGATCTACAGTTGCTTTTCTTGGTCGACGCTTCGATTTAGGTTGATCGCTCTGTTCTTCAGACTTCGTCTCTATATGTTCAATATCTTCCTCTGGGACTATGTTAGGCTTCTTATCGTCAGCATCAACAGTTTCTTCCGCAGTTGGCTCTTCTATTTTCTTTTCAACCGCTATAGTTTTTGCTGCTTCTTTGTTTGCCCGACGCTTCGGTTTGTTTAGATCATTTTGTTCATCTGATTTAACTTCGGTATGTTTTATAGTAGCATCTTCGACTGTATTCTGATGTTTGTTTTCCTCAGCATCAACTGATTTTCTTCCACGGCGTGTTGATCTAATGGAATGATGTGACTCTACCAACTTTTGTTGTTTACTTTCATTATCAATTTGCTGTACAGTCTTCTCTGCTTCTTTTTCTTCTGTCTCGACTGTTGGTTTTCTTCCACGCCGATTTGATTTAGACCGCTGCTCAGGTATCTCTTCATGAGTGACCGTTTCTTCCAATTTCTTTTCATCGATTTCCACTGTTGCTTTCCTGCCACGACGCTTTGGTTGCTGAAGGTGGCTTGGTTCTTCAGCCATAATTTCTATTTGCGCAACAGTTTCTGTAATTTTTTCTTCTGTATCAATTGATTTTCTTCCACGTAATTTCAATTGGTTTTCTGTATGAGTTTCGATAGCTTCCACGATTGCTTTATCATTGTGATTATCTTCTAAAGGCTCACAATTTTCAGCAATATCTAATGGAGATGTACGCCCCTGCTCTTTGGTGTTGTCTGCTTTAACCTTTTCATTTGCTACTTCGATCACTTTGTCCAGTTGCTTTTCATTTTCCACAACTTCCGAAGTATTTCCCATATGTTTTTCCAAACCCTCAGTCAGCAGGGGCTTATTATTTAATGTTTCTGCCGTAATCGTTGCTTGATTAACAACAGCAGCTTCCACATGGTCATTCTCCATAATATCAGCAAACAAATCTTTGGACAAACGCTCGCTTTGTTTGGTCTGATTTTCATTCAAAGCGGGCGTTGCGTTTCCTAACTCAGAAGATTCACTTTGAGGTTGATCCTTCGCGAGCTCCTCCTCTATTTTACTCTCTGAATTTTCAGCTATATCCGCTGGCTGTACCTTAGCAGCCACTATCTCCACTTGCTTCAATTCAGAAACTGATTGCTGTTCGACGATGTGGCCTACCTGTTTATCAGTTGTATTCTGAACGACAGTTTCGTGTGTGGGCGTAGAAGTCGAAGTGCTTTCTTCAGAGATTTCAACTGATACTTGTTCTAGTGGTTGATTAAGCGTAGGTATTCCCGCTTTTCTGTATAAACTTTGTTGGTCTCTCATCGAGTTGGAATCAGTTGAGGAATCGTTTAGTTCAATTACCCCATCATCTCCAATGGAACATTTAGGTTCGGCGATAGAGCTAGATTCCGCAGTTGAATCGTCTAGTTCAATCACAGCTGCTTCTTCAGTAGATTGAATTTCAGAAGAGCTGGGATCAGTTATAGAGTTAGAGTCGATTGTAGAATCATCCAATTCAATTACTCCCTCTATCTCAGTTGGAGCAGCGTCTGTAGGTATTTTTACAGGTTCATTTTCGTCTTCAATTTCATGACTTTCATCCTGGGATGAAGAATTCGCCTGTTCTGTTCCAGTTTCAATAGTTTTCCTAGTTTTCAATTGCTCAACTTGTGTTCTTTCATTTCCTTGATGATCTTCCATTTTATCAGCTTTAGACGCATCCTGAACATCTGGTTTATTGGCGCTTACATCTTCATTCTGCTCAATATCCATTACTACACTTTCATCTTTATTTGCTACAAGTTCAATATCATTTTTAGCCAAGCAGTTGGCATCCAAATCAATAATACCATCAACTTGTTTCTTGGGTTCTTCGGCTGTATCTTTTGTGAATGAAACTTTATCGTCTTCTTCTCCCATAGTCGAGTTCTTAGTGCTTGTAGCTTCAACTTCAATTTGGATTTGATTATTTTTTCCGAGCTCTTTTTCAAACATAGTTACAGTTTCACTTTCCTTAGCTGAAGATTCACGTGTTGTAGGTTCAATAGTGGCATTTGCCTCGTTAGTTTGTAGTACGGTCTCTGGAATAGGGCCTGGTGACTTTTTATCCTCATATTCTTCTTTTTCTACAAGACCCATCGTTACATCATTATGTGTCAATGGCACCTTAGCCAATTCTGCGATAGGACTTGATTTCGCGTCCTCTTTTTCGTTTTCTTCAGTTGTTAATGGAGTATCTAATGCAACTTCATTCTCATCTGCATTTTGAGTTGATATGTCCTTTGAAACGTCATCTAGGCTTTGACGAGCTGGCTGATTTGCTATTGAATCATCCAAAAGCGTATCAGGAGATTCTTCTTTGTCTAAGGTTGAAGCTGAAGAATCTTTAATAGCTGGCATTTCTTCGTGCGGCAAATCATCTGAGTTTAAATTAGTTGTATTTTCATCTTTCGTCGAATTTAAGGTTTCTTCTTTGTCTAAGGTCATGTCTGTGGAATCATCAATAGCTGTTGTTTCCTCATTCGGCATATCATTTGATTTACCATTTGTCGCAATTTCATCTATTGTCGTATGCAGAGTTTCCTGTTCGTTTTGGGTTGGGGCCGTAGAATCTGCGATAGCTGGCGTTTTCTCTCTCGGCACATCATCTGATTTAACATTTGTTGCATTTTCATCTTTCGTCGTATCCAGGGCTTTTTCTATATCTTGAGTCGAGGCAGAGGAATCTACGATAGCTGTTATTTCCTCAACATACTTCAAATGAGTTGCATTTTCATCTTTTGTGGTATCAATAGTGTCTTCTTTTTCTTGGGTTGTGGCTGACGAATCTTTGATAGCTGTTTCCTTATTTGGTACATCAACAGGCTTATTAGTCGCATTTTCCATCTGTTGTTCTTCTAAAGCTTTGTCAACTTCAGGTACAAGAGAAGCATTCAACTTCTCATCATTTTCAGGCTGAGATGATGTTAATACAATAGTATTTTCAATTGGATGCTGTACTATCTTATCGTTTTCGCCGACCGATGCACGAGTTGATGATATCGTGTCCTCTGACGATTCTGATGTTACGGCGGTCTGGGCTTTGGCATGTGACTCTTCCTTATTGTCTTCCCCTTCTGTTGTTGCATTTGATGCGTCGATTTCAATCAGTGACTTATTTACATTGGCAGCAGGAGATGCACTTGTGTCCGCTAAGGATTCTCCTGAAGATCTAGGCAAGATATCATCAGATGAAATATATAATTCATTTTGATTTTTATCATCCTGCTGAACGAGCGAATCATTCTGATTTGTGGCATTCTCTTCAAGAATATCTTGACAGGCAGTTTTTTCTGTGTAATTTTCCGAAAGGCATAAATCTTGGTCTAGCGATGGTTTTTGAGCCCACTCAGTTTCGCTAGAAGCTTCTTGAATAAGTAGAGATTCATTTTTGTTAGATTCGGAAGACTCGGCCTTATTCATCGCATCTTCAGCGATTTCCGTTGATATTGTTTCAGCTTTTGATGTCGTTTCAACTACACCCACAGCTCGAACTTCAGTTGCTTTTGGCTTAAGAATAGGTGATGTTGTACTCGTTTCCATAGGAAGTTCTTTTACATCATTATCGTCTGCGAGCATAGACGTATCAAGTTCAATTATAGACTCTTCCAGAACAATATCCTGAGCACTAGCTATATCTCCTGCTAGTGCTTCAATGTCGCTTTCTGTAGACGTTGTTTTTACGATTTCCGGAAGTTGCTCCTCTAATTGTTGATCTACATCATTTTCCGCTAGCACAGATGCATCAAGTTCAATTATCGATTCGTCTACATTGGAGTCCAGGTTTTCAACTCTTGCAGTTTCCTTAATTTCATTTTTAATGGACGACGGTTTTATAATTTCTGGAAATTGCTCCTCTAATTGCTGATCTACGTCAATCTCTGCTCGCAGAGAGGCATCAAGTTCTACAATAGATTCGTCTGCATCGGAATTCTGAGTTTCAACTGTGTCTACTGTTGCTGCAGTTGTTTCATTTTCTTTTTTAATATGCGTGGTTTCTGTGACTTCTGGAAGTTGTTTCTCTGTTTCATCATTTTCTGCAAGCACAGAGACATCGAATTCAATTACTGACTCATCCAAATGAGTATCCCGACTTTTAACGTCCTCCGGTGTTCTAGTTTTGTCAATTTCTTTTTTATCTTCACATTTTGTTGTCAGTTCCTTCAGTTCCACTTCAAGATTTTCCTTATCTGAAGTATTTAAATTGGTCTCGTTCGAGTCTATAATATCCAGAGGGGAAGTTGTAGCTTCCAAAACGTTGACATTTACATCTGGGATTTGCAATTGTTCTATTTGTTCTTTATCTGATATTTCAGCTTTATTCGTAATATCATTCCTCAAACATTTTATATCTGTGTTTGATATTGCTTCAGGAGTTTGGTCCTTTTCAATCTTATTTTCGCTGGACATCTCACAGTTGAGAGCCTCTTTATTTTCGTTCGTCAAGATTGGTAATTCTTGTACAGGAGAAGCGACATCTTCCACTTCATTTCCATTGTCTTTAATTGTTGTATTACTTGCAGCTGCATTTGAAGACTCTAACTCAATCATGGAAATTTCATCTTCTTCGGGAATTTCACTTATTTCATGGCTTACAGATTCCCCAGTTGTCGATTCCTCTTGCCCTCTACTCAAATCGTTTATGAAAGATTCTGAACCAGTCGTCAGCTTCTCACTCTTTTGGGCTTCGCTAGTATTAAGAGCATAAATCGTAGATTTTCTATTATCAACAGACATATCCAACGTTGCATCGACGTTAGTTGCCTCTAAGTCAATCCGGGATATAGTTTGACTAGATACTTCAAGTTGTATTGACAATTCTTCGATAATTGAGGGTTCAGGTTCCTGTTCGTTTTTCTGTGAATTATCCAAAGTAAATGCTGTGTTTACGCTCGGATCTTGCACTTGGACAGATGAGCTCTCAGCTCTATCTCTGTTAGAAGTTTCACTTTCATCCTGAGAATTTTCTATTTGAGCAACAGATGCGTTTACATTTGGCTTCTCTGGATCAACTTCTATGTCGTCTTCATCGTCGCTCACTACTAGAGGCTCAGCCAAGCCTACCATCGAATCTGTATCAGAGCAATCCTCCAAAATGCTCTTCCTTGGTGTACATGCCTTAACAGTCCCTGTTGCTTTTGTTTCCTCCAATGTGACGTCAGCTGAGTCCACGCCGGTGACAATCAGTGGCTCCGAGAACATAGAATCTGATGTCTGATCGAGCATCTGTATACCACTCATTTCGCAAATGCTTGATGATTTTCCTGTATCCAAATAACGCTCATTAGCATCAGCTTGAGCACCAGGTTTAAATGCAGTGCTTGTTAGAGGGTCTCGATGACTCTCATCCATATCGCCAATTGTCATTAGTGCCTCGGAGTTGACAGTGTCACTTGGCCCCAAAGAAGACGCCAAGGGATCAGCTACAGTGTCGCTGACAGTGCTTACAGTAGTCACATTTATCTCGACCTCGGAGCCCTCGATTGGATTTGTCGTTTCCGCAGTGAGCATATCATCAAAGATCTTGTCCAAGTGGACGGTTGCATTTGTTGCATTTAAATCGTATTCTGTAGTGGCTGCCAATGAATCTTCGCGTGATTTGAGCACTGCACTGGCCGGATCATTTGGTATCATTAGATGCTTACCACTCGGAGTTTTGAAGTACAAGTCCTGCGTTTCAGGTCGGGTTAGCTCCAGGCTCACACGGCTTACGGTCACTTGACGCTTAGGCGTAGCGCTTGCATCATTTGAATCCCCTTCCAACAGCTCCTCAATGTGGTCTAGCACGGGTGAAGCTGGTGCCTTGGGAGTGCGCATCATCTCACGCAATCCCTTGAAACGTGGCGTACTGCAGCTTTTGGGTGTCTTCAGCAGCTCTCGCATACCATGGTAATCAATTCTGTCCGGTTCATCAATCGCATCAGATGGCAGCTCGTTGCCATAATCCTCATCTGCTGGCAATTTGTTGTCTGTGAAATATTGGTTTCATACAACTATATAGTTATTGCTTTCATTTAGCTGCTCACCTTCCAGCTGCACGGCATCCTCCTCTTCCACTATAACGCCCATATCGCCCACAGACTCGTCTACCTGCGCTACTGCCTTGGGTGTGTTGCTTATCCGGCGTACCGATTTGCGAGTTGACGTCGACAACTCTTCAGTAAGGCGTCGCTTGCGTTTGGGCGTGGTCGTGGCCAGTGCAGTGGCTTCGTGTTCCAAGGTCGAGGAGCATGATGCACGACGCTTTGGCCTGGATAACTGCTCATCCAGTTTATTACTGGCCTCAATGGATGCTCGGCGCATACTGCGTCTGGGCGTCACTGCGACTGCTTTAGACTCCATTGAAGAGCGTCGTGTGACGCGCTTTGTTAATGGAGTTTGGCTGGACTGGGCTAACTCATTCACATGGTCCTCTGGAGAGGCTTCAGGAACTATAATATAACATTTTATTCATATTTTATTAATTATTTTAATTAATTGCATCAATTTATTAGAAATACTTTTTCTCATATTCTTCATTTAATTTCAATAAAAATTGATTTGACATTTAATAATTAAATATTTAAGAAAAGTCAATTATTGTATATTGTGTACTCTAATTTTCAATTTTTTTTTTTTTTTTTTTTTTTTTTTTACAATTTCTTACCTTCAGCTTTTGCGTCATCCTGCGGGGTAATGCATACCTCCTCGCAAATTGAGTCCTCGACCAAGTTATCAACGGCTTCTGCTTGAATTATTTACAAATATTAAATGGATTAATTTGACATAATTTCCTATGGTTTTACCTTCTTGATATGTGGTTGTTGGCGTCACTTCCTCGCAGATGTTATCCTCAATGATATCAACTGCAGCTGAGTCCTTTGAGAATTCGGAAGCTGTTTCCTGCAGTACAACACTGTTAATAGTTTCTGCATCTTCACGATTCTTTAAACTCTCATTTGTAGGCGATGCTTTCGTGGATTCGATGCTCTTATTCTTCAGCTCCTGAGAAACATTCGCATCAAAGGTTCGATTTTGGTTGCCTTCTTGGGTTGAACCAATCTCATCCCGTTTAGCATCGTCATTGGGCGAAAATATATTGTTGCTCTCATCCAGTTCTTTTTGAATCGTGTCGTTGGGCTTCACTTCATTCAGGGATGAATTTAACTGCTTGCTGCGTGCCAGGGCAGGCATTTCATCATCATTTATTAAGCAAGCCATCGCTTCCAGAGCTGCTGCTGAGGATACGTTGCTATTGTCGTCATCTAAGGTGAATGTGCGGCTCAACTCAGAGGACAGATTCTGCCCAAGATCCGGCTCGTTGGACTCTTCACGTGGTGTATCCACTTTGGGCGATTCGATGCGTTGCGGTGAATTCTGCTTGGGCGAGTTGAGAGCACGACGGGCCTTAGCCACCAGCTTGTTGCTCATGCCGACGCTTGGACTCACCTTGGCGGCGGCGGCCAGCGATTTGCGCAGCTGCGAGATTTTGTTGTCGCGCGGACTGCTCAGGCAGACGGACGATTGACGTTTCCGTGGCGTTGTCAAGGGAGCCTTGACTGGAGTGTTGGCCATTTGGCGACGACCCGGTGTACGCCATTGCGGTTGCGGATGGAAGGGTAGGCGTCGAGGCGCTGTCAAGCACTGACGACGTGCATCGAGTAGCGATTGCCGAACGGGCGTCGTGTGCTTGCTCTTACTTGCTTCAGGCAATTGCTTCTTGGCACTGGTGAGCAGTGCACGTTTCATAAGCGACTGTGGCGTGCGCCTGGGCGTGGAGCTGACCACCAGCTTCTGCTCCTTGGGCGTCTTGGCAGTCAGACGTGACTGTTGGTCCTGCTTGGATATAGTTGCCGACGATGTTGACGGCGTGGACAAATTGGTGATGTCTATGACCATCGGCGAGTCAGAGGATTCATCAGTGGAGGCCACACTGATGACGCCAGCACTGGCGGGCGTCTGCTTGGGCGTCGCCGACAATGTGGGCCGCAATCGTTGTGGCGTTGTTAGGTCAATTAAATACATGGAAGATTGTCGTTTGCCAGCCAGCGCCTTTTTCGACGTGGATGGCGTACTGAAGTCCATTAGGTCGCGGCTGCAGCTGTCATCGTTCTGTTCGGACAGCACACTCTTCGGCGTACTGTAAACGCTCTTCGGCGTATTTGCCGCTGAGAGCAATCCAACTCCGAGTCCTGTGCTGGGCTTGATGACGCGCGTAAAGGATTTCTCAATTTTTACGCCCGTTTCACGTGGAGAAAACGATGTGATGACAACATCGGAGCGGTCGCACAACTCTAGAATCAGCTTGTTACAAGGCGTCCTGGTGTTCTCCTTGTTCTGCGTAGCCTTCACTAAATCAACTTTGGGCAGTGACTCGTCCACTTCTTGGACAGACGGGGTAACACAGCGTTCCACTTCTGCTTCAGCTGTCGGATCTGTTTCTGCATTGCTGCTCGTGCTGGTCTCCAATGGGGGCGTTTCAATCGATGTATTACCCTCATCGTCTGAATTGATGGAATATCGAAAGCTGTAAGCATATGATTAAAGCATTATCCAATAACATATCAAATATGGCCTTAGTACTGAAATATCCTATTATTCTCTTTATGTTCGGAATTCATTAATTATGTCAACACAGTTAATATATACTTAATAAGTTAACTAGAAAATAATAATAAAGAAAATATATGATATTTCGACAGTTCTTTCGGGTTATATGGCGTAATCTCATTTTCGAAATATCATTAATTTTTCCCGATTTTCAATTATTTCTTTATATTAATCAACAAAGTTCGTATATAGTTAATAGTTTGAATGATTGACAATGTTTAGCGAACAAAATAGTTTTTTTTTTATATTTCTTTCGATTTGAACATGAAGCATAATAAATTCAATAAATTATAATATCTTGCTAAAACTCACTGTTGCGTTAATAAATGTAACATTATAAATAATAGAACTTTAAAATAAGTATAAAAACAAATTAAATATTTTAAAATAGATTTAGTTCCTAGAAAATGCTGAAAATTACTTTTCAATCAAAAAAGAGGATTAAATTTTATAAGATTTAGATTGAAAAAATAAACAAAGCTAGAGTTCAACATTTCTAAATAGACATGTTTAAGTTCTTTTAGCATATATATATACAGTTAGAAGAAACGTGTAGATATTAACCGATTTTTATTTTTATATTATATTGTGATTATATTATATTATACAACCAATATATTTTTCTATGTTTAAGTAAATATTATAATTAGAATTTACAACATGACTTCTTCTTCTATATGTTTCTTCCTACTATAGTAATATCACAGGAAATTACAACTGTTGTGTCTTGATTTCTTGATTGCTGTCTTGAGGTCTCTAAATATATATTTTCAGAGCATATGTCCGCGCATTTGGGGGTTAAATGTGTGTGCTCGTCCTTTTCTTTCTGACTACCTGGGTTGCTTGCTGCCTGCCTTGCATGTTTCATGCTGTGTTTGGTTTTACTTACTTGTGCACGGTGAAGCGATTCTCAAATTGACGACGTGCTCGATGAGTCTGTGAAACGGGCCAAAGCCAATTAGTTAAGCGTCTATCTAACTGCCTCAAGTTAAACTTACTTTCAAGCTTGGCGATGAGTTGGCCGCTTGTTCGGGAGGCATTCGGTCCGGTGTGTTAGGCGCGTCTTCCACTTTGGGAAAATGCCATGTATACAATTCATTAAGTATTTTAAGGCGTGCGCCGTGCACCAATGGACGCTTGGCGGTCGCCGGCACAACCTGATCGTTCAACAGGATGGGCTCGTTGACTGAATAATTGTAGACGGTTACCTAGATATAGCAATTATTAATATTGTTTATTAAATGCCATGCCAAATCGATACGCGCGCATTTTATTTACACGCACTTATACACACAAACACAGTACTCACCCTGCCAAAGGCGTCGCATTGTATCTCGCAGTGAACGCGCTCGGCATCGGGCAGCATCAAATCGGAGCCCAGAAAAGAGCCTACATTGAACTTGCGTCCTTTGGCTGGGTATGCCACTGAAATGCCATCAGCATTCACATGATTCAATTGCGCGCCATCCAGCGACATTATACATTTAGCATTCAATTAATTGCAAATGCAGCTGCTAAAAAAAACCTCTACGTCTGTGGGCGGCGGTGTGAGTCTCGTCGTCGGCGGCTGCAACTTTCGCTTGGTGCAGAAGTAAAAGACAGAGAGAGAGAAAAAAAAAAGGAAGCAGCAAGCGACAACTGAAGCTAGACTTTTGTAGCGCACATAGAAATACCATAAACACTGGCATACATGTACGCACAACAATAATAGAACACTTTTTATCTTCAATAAACGTTTTTACGCACTCTATTATGTATTTTTCATACGCACAAACAGCCCGGTTTTCTGTACAGGAATTCTTTTTGCAAGGGACGCGCGGTGTGGACATGCCAACCTAATTAAAACTGCTGTTAAATTCAAATGCACGAAATCGCTGGCTATGACAGACCTGCCAACTTGATTTTACACATTCCAGAAATTACAAGCAATTGTCTAAGATAACTGAGACTGATATATGCGCTTTTATATTATATGCTAATTTGCTAGCAATATTCAATCCTTTATTGGGTATTATATTAACAACATCTATAAAGCAATATTATAAAATTGGTATTATCGAAAAACATGGTTCGTGATATATCGATAATTTCTTAAAGTTTTCCCAGCCCTGGGGCTTGGTTGGCCTGGCGCTGGCAGTTGTTTTTATAATTTAGGATTTTGATTTTACTACTACAAATATTTAAGTATATATTGTTAAGCACATTTATAAAAGACACACCATGTCGATAAATATAATGAGCCAGTATACACACCCACAGCGTGTGCGTTTGCTGTACAAAACCATATTGAGGCTACATCGAGGTAAGTCATCCCACAACAAACAACAAATAAACAGCTTTTGACTTAATATCAGGTCCATTTTTAAATCGAAGGTTTACCCACTGAGCTGCGCGCCTTGGGCGATAATTACGTGCGGGATGAGTTTAGACGGCACCTCAAATGCAATCCAATGGAGGCACAACTTTTCATGACTGAATGGGCTGTAAGGGATTTACGTAAGCGGACTTGAGTTTTTTGATTGCCTTTATTCTCTTTCTAGCGATACGCCTCCACGATCACAAAACAGCTGGGACTGCGCGGCAAGCCCAAAGGGGAACTGGGAGAACCGCTCGACTCGCAGTCAGTGGAAATGCTTAAAGACGATCAAGTGGTCCAGCTGTACGAGTTAATGCTGGCCGCCAAGGCCCTCCATGGCGACACGATAACAGCAGACGATGTGAGAGGCAGTAATAAATAAATGTTTGTTGTTTTTGTTTTATATTATATGCTCGCGTTTTTCCAATATCTTGTACTCAAACTTAATGCCGTTCTCCTCCTGTACGCCATGAGGCGTGTCCTCTGTGAGCTCTACTTCGTGAAAGCTCGCCGGAATATGGGGAAAGAACGTATCGCATTCGAATCGCTCTTGGATTTTAGTTATATAGAGACGATGGCAACGGGGAGACTCCATTGCTTCTGCATACACCCCACTGCCGCCCACAATCCAAATATTCTCCACCTGATCACACAGAGGTTTTTTCTCTAACGTCTGCATGGCCTCGTCGAGGCTGCCGCATAGCAAAACACCCTCTGGCAGCTCCTTCTGGGTGAGTGTGGTGCTTAGTACAATATTCAGACGGTCAGGCAGTGGGCGCTTAGAGGGAGGCACACCAAAATAAGTCTTTCTGCCCATGATCACGACATTGCGCTTGGAGGGATCATTGATTCGCTTTGTTCTGCGACTGAAATATTTCAGCTCTGATCTGTGCAGGGGTGTATATAAAATGTATAATATTTGGTATATAAGTATATAAGATAATAATCAAATATAAAGCAAGTGCCATAATGCGCATTTTTTTTTTTTTTTTTTTTTTTTTGACTTACTTTAGACGCCAGGGCAGGTCGCCCTTGAAACCAATGCCAAAGTTTTCGCACACCGCAACAATTAAATTATACTTAAGCATCGCGTTTGTCTAATACAATAAACGGCGCTAAAGTGCAACTTATCTTTATCTCGTGGGATTCAAAAACAAAGTGAAGGGGCACAGCAGATCATTTATCGGCCCACTTTGCCGTGACGTTGCTTGTTTGACAGGTTTGCCGCCAATAATTGGTGAGGAATCTTATCGATCTATCGTTATCGAACATATTGAGTATTCAAACGCTTTATTAACGTGACATACAAAAGTTATTTTTTTGTACCACAAACATATACATATATATTTTTATTGACTAGTAAAGTTCAGTAACAGATGTATTATTCTTCTGGTCCCTCAAGCAACCAATAGGTTTCCATGTCTCCCTTGCCCTTGACTTTTACAAAGCCGCGTGCTTCCACCCTGTAGCCCACATCTCGAACTTTCAAGGCCGTATAGTTGGATAACTGAATCTTCCAAGGATCACAGCTGCTCTCCATGCGCGAGGCCGTGTTCACAGTATCGCCAAAGAGACAGTACCGCGGCACCTTTAAGCCCACAACACCCGCCACCACTGGGCCAGAGTTGATGCCCACTCGAATGGCAACATCCGGCAGATTGTGGGACTTCACCTTCTTGATGACCCTCAGAGCCAGGTCGCAGGCATGCTGGGCATGCAATGGATTGATATCTGGTGCCCCGGACACTGCCATGTAGACCATGCCCACAGTTTCCACCTTATAGACGAAGGGCGATATGATCTCTTCGTCCAGCGCGGAGAAAACTTTATTTAGGGTGTTTACCGCCTGCATTGCTTCCTGCACGTTGGTTGATCCACTATCGTAGATGTTCATCACTTCAATGAAAATTACGGAGACCTCCTCAAAGCTCTGGCAGACGTGCTCTTGACCCATACGCATTCGTTCCGCAATGGGGCGCGGTATCATCGAGTAGAGGAGCTCATCTCCCTGCCTCTTCCAGGAATCGGCTAACTCCAGGGACTTTTCCAGCTCATCGGAACGCTGTTCTTCTTTTTCGAACATCATCTCCAATTTGGAGCAATGTTGCCAGCCCGCCATGACAAGCTCTCGGCTCAGACCATGCGGATTCAGATCATTCAGGTACAGGCCAATGCTGTGCAGCTCATCCAGATTCTCTATAAGAGGACTGCATAGGAAAATCAAGGAGTCAACATCCTTGATGTAGAACATTTGTCCCTTCAGGAGAATAGAGCGCAGACCCACTGATGGTCTGCGCTGTCCTGTGGCTGGATCGATCTCATCATGTTTGGTAGCTGCCGCTTCTTCTTGTTCCTTCTCTTGCTCTTTCTCAAACTCGTCGGCCTTAGCTAGTGCCATGGTTTGAGCTTCGTTCAAACTCATTTCGTCAAAGTTCTCATAGTCCATGTTCAGGGCCGCGTCGTAGGCATCACGATTGTGTCCGGTGCGAATCAGCTCCATCTCGAAGAGAACCGTTCGCATCTGTAGAATGGTGTTCCAATCAATCTTTGTGTCCTTCGGTCGACGGCATTTGAACACATCCATGACATGGGTACCAATGAAGGTTTTTGGATTAACTCCCGGATTATGCAATATCCAAGTCTCTATTATCTTCTCGCCAGCTAAAGTGATCTTCATATCGTGATTCAAAACAAACGTGAACGGAAACAGCTCCAGAAAGACATTCAAGTCTACAGGGGGCATCTTAAGCTGGGTGGGATGGGCGACAATGTTGACACGTTTGGCCATATAATCGCGGTTATCAAAGTCTAGACGATACTTCACTACAACCGTTAGAGGACCCTCTGTCAGCTTGATCGGTCCAGCAGTTCCGCCGCAAATATCGTTCTGGCTTTCTATTACATAAGCTGTCATTTCGAGGCCATAGAACTCCTTTGCCACCTCCGTCATCTGGCCGATGAGATATTTAGACATGCCCGTTCGTCCACTGCGATATAATATGACCGCTCCATTATCATCCATATTGGTCAATTGCATGCTGGGTGACTTCATCTTCGGATAGGTGAATCTCATCTGGAGGTGTATATTGTCGATGGACTGCAGGAAATCGCAAAAGTAGCGACCCGTCGAACGTATCATCTTGTCGTAGCCAAAATTACTAAAGAATCGCACGAAACACCTGCCGAAGAAGTTCATGCAAAAGTCAAAGGACTCGCCCGTACAGGCGGAAAGGGCTGCCGCAATATCCGGCATCAGCTTGTCCGGATATATCTGATGGGTCTTAAAGGTATTGTGCTTGCAGTCGACTATCTGGCATATCTTCTTCCACGTATCCATGCCGTACTCCTCCTGTATATAGTGCTGCACGCTCTCATATAGCATGCCGTACATGTTGCTGGTAGTGTCACCCCCAGGGGGATTGTGGCTGAGGGAGAGCTTGCTGCGTGCCAGGTGGGTGGGCCAGGTGCCAGGCCTCTGTGCTTAAATTGCTTGCGTCAAGTTTATCTGCAACGAGGGAAAGTTGGTAAGTGCATAATTAGGGTGGACTGTTACAAAGTTTTTCCATTATTCAAAGCACGATAAACTTTAGTCAATTTGAAAGAGATTACCAAAGGTCAAGACTACGATAGGTCGTTAATTATACTTAAGCTATCCAGTTTAGTTTAGTTTTTCTGACTATCCTCTGTGGATTTGACAATCTATTAGGTTTGAAATAAGTTGTGAGTCTGTTATACCATACTTTTTAGTTAAGTCCAAATAAAGGACTAGCGAATTTATTTATTTTAAGTAACATTATTAACGTACAATAATAATTGGAGAACAGTATTAAGTATTTATTTTTAGTTTTTATTTTATTAAGCAGGCTTTGTAATTGATTAGAGCCCTAGAACTAGATATACAACATATAGACCATTAAATAAATTGAAAGTCATTAATCAATCAATCAGATAAATAACTGATTTTTTGGTAGGCTTGTGATTGATGGCAGATCTAGTTGATTAACATATTTCCACATTTTACGTTGAGTGCTCAACCCGTTTAGGCTATGCTGTCAAGCATAAAATTGAGTTAAGGATTTGACGAATGTCTCATATGCATCACAGGCCACAAAACATGCTCATAGTACCCACGGAAATTCAGCCAAGTATATCTTTCGCGGCGCATGCACAAAAAGTTAAGAGGATTCGTCCCAAGTAAAGAAATATCTTTTGATTTATTGCTCTGGCAGTTTAATTTGGTTTACTCTCACGCGCGCCTGCTTCCGAGGCCTGCCCCACTTAGTCCTCCTGCCAGGAGAGCCTCGTTCTCTATTGCTTGTCACGTTCGTAAAATAACAACAGCAATAGCTCTTAGTGTTGTTCTCAGCTTAATTCCTGTTCTTCTTGTGCTCTTTTATTTTTCAATTTGCCCTTGTAAAACATTTGTCTAACTAACCGGGAACCCATAAATTTTGCGCGAATTTAATATGGCTGGCATAATAAATTTCCGTTACCAACCGAAAACTCATTTCAGAATTTTATATGGCGTGAATAATTTGTTCAATTTTCATAATGAATTCGTTCACAATGCAATTTTATTTAGATAATATTAATTTAGAAAACCTTTTAATAATCTCGGATTTAATAAATTGAGCTGTAAAGGTGAATAGTTTTGAATAGATGTTCCCATTATTCGACCCATTTTTTCAGCATACAGAAGAAACAGCACATACACCCATACGCATAAGCACACTCTCGCTAACTACGCTCCGGATACAATATGAGAGTTTATTTAATTAATTATAACTCTTTTAAGTGGACTATGGACTATGGACAATGTCATTCATGTCTTTAATATATGAACAACCTTTTCTGTAAATAGAATAATATACTTTTTATTAATATATAAAATTTACTTTTATCAGCTCAACAAGTCACACATATGTATTATTATAATTCAATCTTGGACCTAAACAATATGGTTATAAGCAACTTTTAGTCATTGAATTGACGCATATCCCACGAAGAAATGTTAAAAAAAACCTTTATAATTTGTAGCAACGAAAAGTTTAAATAAATAAAAATACATAAAATATTATATATATTGAATTATAAAATATATTGAATTGGGTTTACATTATCAAGACGAAATAAAAATTAAAATGTGTACTCTTTAAGTTTGACATAAGTAATATATATATTTTTAGTATTTTATTTTTATATGTTAATATTTTTAACCAATTTTTTTACTGCTTAGAGAAGCTTATGTCTGATACCAACCAGCTCCCATCATGACAATGTCTTTCTTGTAAGCTACAATTGAAAATGTATATTATTTAAGCTTTCAGTAAGTAATAAATACATATTTTTTATTTTATGATTAATATGTTTAGTCAATTTCTGTCTATACTGCTTAGAAAAAGTAATCCCAATAGTAATCCAATCAACTCCAATCTCGACAATGCCATCTGCCAAGTTCACAAAAGGCTTGACTTATCAAAGGTCACTCAATTCGTGGTAATTTTAGCCCTCGGATAATCCGGATTGCTACTTAACATTCCAATTACCATATTTATTGCCTGTTTATTAAATACACGGAAACTTGCTTACATTATGAGGCAGCAGACCTTAGATTTGCCAATGAAGTCCAAATGATATTCCCGTCTAATATGTATTTTTGTGCGTGCTTTCGCTGCTTTTTGGTGTTAAATTTATCAGCGGCGCATTGTTTATTTATAATTTAAAGTTGGTCGAATAAAGCATATGCTTTACACACTCTCATACAAGCACGCACACACACACATGCATACCTCAAGAGGCGCGCACACAGATTTGCCCGGATTTGTCGCACTTTCCCTTTGTTTAATACTTCGCTGTAGACGACTCACAGTCTGTCGCTGTCGGCTGCTGCTATTCAACTAATTTGTTGTTGTTGCCTTGCCGCATTTAACGGTGATGCTCCGAATGCTATACTTCATACGCGATGCCTTGCCTTTAAAGCTTCGTTCGCCGTCGCCGTCGCCGTTGCTTCGTGTATTTGCTTCGCACAGGGTTTCGCAGAGTTCGCACCGCGTCGTGCGACTGGAGCACGCTGCGTTGACGTCCAGGTCTTTTATAGGCGACTCCACATTTCCACGCACTTTACGCCTTTTTCTCACTTGTGTGTGTGTGGGCTGCCTGTGACTTTCAGTCGCTCGCTGTCTGCCCGGCCGTTTACCTCATCTATCTATCTCTCTCTCACTCAGTCTGTCCTCTCTCTCTCTCTCTTGCTCATTCTCTGTTTAGGCACGCACAGCACTGCTTCGGCCTGCATCATCATCGTTAGTGTTTCATTTCATGTCAGTGCCCCCCTCCCTCTCTCACTCCATCTCTCACACTCTTCTTCCCATCGGGCCTGATGCCAATTGACGGACGCTTTTCGATAAAGCATCCAATGAAAGTGAGTTTATTCTAGCGTCCTTTGTCATTACGTGCTTACGCGCTCTTGGCGCTTTCTAGGAAATACTGTCCCTTGGCTCTGTTACAATAGGGACGGACGCACACACACACAGATCACAGGGCAATATTTCTATGTGTTCAAGTATATTATTATATTATATTATATTAATTGAATTATTGATTGAGCAGAAAATTGATTTAGGCGTGTTTAATGTAATATATATACCGGGTACAGCAATTGCAATTATTTTATTCTTGAAACAACTTTAAAAAGAACAAAGTGTTAGCTAAACAATTTTGAGTTTGGTTTTTTAATTACTCGCTAAGAAATTTCTATATAAATATATAAAGTATGTAGATACCTCATACTAACGTCAGTTGGAGGACGAATAGTCCAGCCCTGGACTTTTTGTCTGTTTTCTCACAGTTCATGAAATGTATCATTTTTGTAGCCTTTGCCTTTTCCTTTGCCCTGGGTGGACTCGGTTGATGTCCCACTGTTGCTGCTGTATTTAATGCTCCGACATTTTCACGCGTACCCATAAAATCCAGAAAAATGTGTCTATGTGGGGGTATGTATGTGTGTGCGTGTGTGTGTTTGTCCTTACGTTTTATACATTATGTTTGAAAGCAATTTAATGCGGATTTTTGGGATTTTTGGGTTGGGCAAAGAGCAAAGAAGGCAGGATTTTTGAACGCTTGACAATTTTATGGCCAAAATGACGTTTCTTAGTATAGGTATAGAGGAGACTTTAATATTTAGCTTAACAGAAACAAGGATGTCCATTTGAGAACATTTAAAAGCTAATCAAAATGCCATCAAGGATAGACAACAATGAATCATGTTTGAATACAATAGCCATTAATAAATTATTATGATGTACACGCAAGGAATGCAGTTCGGAGCAATCGAAGCTCGCAATTAATTGGCTTCACTGGGCTCGAGTGTTACGTGATATATTTAGGTGTCCCCTTGGTCACGCAGAATAGCTTAATTTAATTATTTGAGCAGGCGGGGAGGAGTGCACACAATTGCCACTTAAGTTCGCCGGGAAGTATGCTATACAAGAGTATCTTTTAGGGGCCATGTCTTTGCGCACAATTTGACACGCGAGCAGCTCATAAAAGTTATTAAAAACGAGTAAGCACGTTGTAATCGGTTCCACTCGACTGCCTAATACGCCCTCAATGCGGAAAAAGAAAGTATTATATTAAATTATACGTCCGTAAGCATATCATCTATATGAGAAGTCTCTCTCTGTTTTCGTCAGATACACAAAGTATAACCAATATACCCTTTATGTATGCTATGAGCGAGTATTGTAATATTTTCTGGATTGGCATGGCATGTCAGATAATACGGAAGGGAGACAGTCCACTGCGACCACGTTATGGAAACGGACGTCAGGGCATTACGTTTTATGGCACATAACGATAACAATCGAGCTCATCAAAGCATCGGAATCAAGCTGTGTGGGAAGATGACAGCCAGTTCTCTTTATAAAAAGATACTTGTGCGAGGTTATATTACGTATGTATGTATTGCAATAAAGTTAATATCTAATTGTGGTTTCTTTTCATGGCAGGCAGATGACAAATAAGTTGAGAGGACGATGATAAGATGATAAAATGATACGATGAGTGAAGTAAATGGAGAGGAAAACACTGAAAGGAAGAGAAAAGAGAGAGAACGGGAAATAGTGAGAGATGGAAAGATAGAGCGAGAGTGAGAGAGAGAGAGAGAGAGAGAGAAAGGAGACGAGCAATAGAGGCAAAGGGTTAATATTAAGAGGAAGATATAGAAATTAGTAGAGAGGGAGAGATTACGGCAACGACAGAGAAAAGGGATCCGAAAGAGTGGTTGAGAGAAAGACAAACCAATAAAACGGAAATGGAGAGAAAACAAAGACGGAGAGAGAAATAAAGACTGGAGAGTAGATGGAGTAAGAAAGAGAAATAAAGGGAAAGAGAGAAAGAAAGCTGAAGATACGCAGATAGATAGAAAGGTGAGATAAATAGAGATATAAAGCAAAGGTCGAGGCACGGAATAACTGAGAGAGAACAGTACAGGGAGAAAGAAAGAAAAAAAAAAAAAGCTACAAAGGGGTATAAAAGACCTAAAAAAAGTGGAAATAAATAAAGAGAGAGGGATAGATGGATTTAGATATAGAGAGTGCTTGAAATATCTTGAAAAAAGATAGAACGGAATACAGAGAAACAAAGACCTATCGAGAACAAGAGAATGAGAAGAACAAGCGGGGAGGCACATATAGACGAAAATATTATCATGGTAGTGGTAAGTCTCTATTCATTTAGCTCATACATATTAATACACAAGCTCTATAACCACACACAGTTCGATTAGATCATCACCAATTAAATATTTTTCCCACCAATTATATAAAACACAGTCCGAAAAGGAGATTATATAGATTTAATGCAATGAAGAGAGCTTCTATAAATGCAGTGCAATGTGCTAGCTATATATGAATAGATATTTTATATAAATTTAACGTATTACGAAATAGTACAATAGAAATTTCAAAATTATTAATCTTCAGGTCCTTCCACGAGCCAGAATGTTTCCATTTCACCTTTGCCCTTCACATTAACTCTGCCGCGTGGCTCTACTTTATAGCCCACATCTCGCACTTTCTCCGCCGTGTAGTTGGACAATTGTATCTTCCAAGGATCGCAGCTGCTCTCCATGCGTGAGGCCGTGTTCACAGTATCGCCAAAGAGACAGTACCGCGGCACCTTTAAGCCCACAACCCCCGCCACCACTGGGCCAGAGTTGATGCCCACTCGAATGGCCACATCCGGCAGATTGTGGGACTTCACCTTCTTGATGACCCTCAGAGCCATGTCGCAGGCATGCTGGGCATGCAATGGATTGATATCTGGTGCCCCGGACACTGCCATGTAGACCATGCCCACAGTTTCCACCTTATAGACGAAGGGAGATATAATTTCCTCGTCCAACGCAGAGAACACTTGGTTTAGGATGTTTACCGCCTGCATTGCTTCCTGCACGTTGGTTGATCCGCTGTCGTAGATGTTCATCACTTCAATGAAGATTACGGAGACCTCTTCAAAGCTCTGGCAGACGTGGTCATTGCTCACGCGCATTCGTTCTGCGATGGGGCGCGGTATCATCGAGTAGAGAAGTTCGTCTCCCTGCTTCTTCCAGCAATCGGCTAACTCCAAGGACTTTTCCAGCTCATCGGAACGTTGTTCTTCCTTCTCAAACATTATTTCGAGCTTGGAGCAATGCTGCCAGCCCGCCATGACAAGCTCTCGGCTCAGACCATGCGGATTCAGATCATTCAGGTACAGGCCAATGCTGTGAAGCTCATCCAGATTCTCTATAAGGGGACTGCAGAGGAAAATCAAGGAGTCGATGTCCTTGATGTAAAACATCTGTCCTTTGAGCAGGATAGAACGTAGCCCTTGAGAAGCCCGACGTTGACCTGTTGCCGGATCGATTTCTACTTCGCTGGGTCCATCATCTATATCACCCACATTATTATCGCTGAACTCTTGGGCTTTCGCCAGCGCGATAGCCTGGGCCTCGTTGAGAAGCATGTCGTCGTAATTTTCAAAGTCCATGTTGAGTACAGCATCATAGGCAAGTCGATTGTGTCCGGTACGGATCAACTCGAACTCAAAGAGGACCGTACGCATCTGGATCAAAGTGTCCCAGTCGATGGTGGTGTCCTTTGGTCTGCGACAGTAAAATAGATTTGTGACATGGGTGCCTATAAACGCTTTCGGATTGGCGCCCGGATTATGCATTATCCATGTTTCGACTACCTTCTCGCCCGCATGCGTTATTTTCATATCATGATTGAGCACAAAAGTGAAGGGAAACAGCTCCAGGAATACATTCAGATCCACAGCTGGCATCTTAACCTGGGACGGGTGGGCCACGGTATTTACCCGCTTCGCCATGTACTCGCTGTTATCAAAGTCCAGACGGTACTTGACTATGACAGTTAGAGGACCCTCTGTCATTTTGATGGGTCCCGCAGTACCGCCGCTTATATCATTCTGGCTCTCGATTACATAGGCCTTGATCTCCAACCCATAGAACTCCCTTGCCACCTCCGTCATCTGGCCGATGAGATATTTCGACATGCCCGTTCGCCCACTGCGATATAGAATGACCGCTCCACCCTCGTCCATGCTGGTCAGCTGCATGCTGGGCGACTTCATCTTCGGATATGTGAAGCGCATAATTAGATGAATGTTGTCGATGGACTGCAGGAAATCGCAAAAGTAGCGACCCGTCGAACGTATCATCTTGTCGTAGCCAAAGTTGCTGAAGAATCGTACGAAGCACTTGCCGAAGAAGTTCATGCAAAAGTCAAAGGACTCGCCCGTACAGGCAGAGAGGGCAGCCGCAATATCCGGCATCAGTTTGTCCGGATATATCTGATGGGTCTTAAAGCTGTTGTGCTTGCAGTCGACGATGCGACAAACCTTTTTCCATACGTCCATGCCGTACTCCTCCTGCACATAGTGCTGGACACTCTCATACAGCATTCCATACATGGCTCAGAGATTTTACTGTTAGGGCAGAAAATTTCTATAAGTAGACATTGTTGAAGATGAATGAAAATCAGTATAACATTTGATATAATATTTCATATTTATTTTATTCAGTTGGTATCATGCGCTGAAGGTCTGATCTAATTTGTATTACTTGTTTCTCTCAATTTATATGGTTTCCTAATCCTTCGAAATATTTAGAAACTATATATATTTTGCTTAACTTCCACTTTAAATTTTGCATATTTTGAATACCTTTTTAGCATACCTTTACAATCGTTTTTTGCCCTGCTTTAAATGAGCAACAGGCTTGGCTCTTAAATTGAATTAAAATTTCGGATCCCCTTTCACTTTGCAACTGTTTGTAGTTTGGCCCGCATTTCCCAGCGGCACTTATTTATTTATGGAGCAAACGGAATGTAATTTGCCACAGCACAGGAAACCCAAACATGTAATTTTACTTTATTTATTTTTGTTGCTGCTTTTGCGCTTTGTATACCGGAAGATATTGTGATTTTTTTTTTTTTTTTTTTTTTTATATTTACATATATATTTTGTACTTTTTTTTAAAGGTTGTTCGTACTGCTTGTGGCTATGTCCTGCGAATGAAGCGCCGCCTGAGTCGTACACGACTTTTATAGCCAGCTGTCCGCTACATCAGTCGCCCCATTTCGAAACCCTTTCGGGTGCTTCTGGTATGGCCCCATGCCCGCCGCCTCTTTAGTGCGTTGACAGTGTTTCATTACATGTCATTGCTCCTTGTTGATGCCAATTGACGCTTGCTAAGTCGATAAAGTACCCGCAATGAAGTATGCTTCCCTATTTTTATTGCTTTCACAACAAAAATTCACACGCACAAAATGCGTTCCTTGCATTCCTATCTATGTACATAAATACCGTTTTGTTAGGGGTTAAGTACATAGCATTTAAGCAGTTCCCAATATCTATTCACTTATATACTTGGCATATCCAGTGTCAACTTAAAAGAATCTCATCTGTGGCTTATTATAATGTAATAATAAGGCAATCAAACGTTTTCTGAATATTCATTTCTTAAGTTCATTTCCAAGTCTTTAATTCTTCTAAATTATAAAAATAAATAAAATAAAATACATTGATACTCATAATTAAAATATTTTTGTTACATTAAACTCTTGGCATCATATTATTTTAATATGAAATATCCTCATTTAAATCTTTCCAGCTCCAAAGCCAGAAGACTTCGTAACTTTAAACTAGAGAACATACAGTCTTTACAGTTTTGCCCCGAGTAAGCGTAGGGCAATATATTTTTGTTTGCCAATTCTGAAAATCTATAGTAGAATAACGTAACTATGAATAGCTAATGATAGCTAATAAATTACTGATTTTTTTTTATTCTAAGCCAGATAAACAAAGTTAAGAGTTATTTACGGATAATCGAAAGAGTAGCTGGTCAGTAACTGGCTGTTCTGATCAGCAATGTATATGCTTTACAGAGTCAGTCAGGCTTCCTTCTGCCTAAAACATACATTTGAAGAAAAAGAAAGATGTCCTGCTTTCAGAGCGGGTTCTAAATAAAGCAATGTAAACATTTGCATGAAGCGGACTATGTTATAGGTATTCAAATATTCATTTCATAAAAGCTTTTTGTTTGCAGGCAATTTATTTGATGCTTAAATGCGCTGTCAAGGATGTTATTGGTCAAGGACGAATAGAATTAAATCACCGTAGGCACACAAATCTACGTATGGGAGCCGAAAACAAATGTTGACAGCTGATGACAACGGTTAAGCGCTAAAGGATGTTGTGCTATTTATATTAGCTGTCTGGTTACAGTGCTGAGCTTTGAAAAACTAGAATTTTGGAACAAATTAAGCTAAAAGAGACTAAAAGGCTAAAATATTGGAATAGCGGGCTAGATAAAAAATGAAAGAGAACATACTAAAAGTACCAAATATATTTGAGAGTGACCTTTTTTGCTTATCATAATTTGTTTGATTTATTTATATAATAAATATATATACATAATTGGCGAAACTCAAGTTCTTTTTTAACTTGAATTTCGCCAATTATTTTGCATTGATAGCGCAGCAAAAACAACCGACAAAACTAACCTGAAGGCTCGTATTTCTTCTAAGTGTTTCTTCGAAACGTTTTTTCTATTTTCTCTATCTCCCCCCAGCATTTCTTCCAAGTATTTCCTCTAATTATTTACTTTGAGCATGTCTTTTAAGAATTTCCTCTAAGAATTTTCTTTAAGTAATTCCCCTAATTTTTCCTCCTTGTATTTTCTCCAAGTCTTTAATGCTTAGCTGAACTATCATTAAATGTTTACACACACTTCATTTCACTTTACTGCACTGTACGACTGATCCCACCAGGCTTAGGTGACTGAAGAAATGCTGCAGCTGCTGCCCTTTATATAGGGCGACTTTCACTCATAGACTAGGTCCCTCTTAAATGTTGAGTCCAGCATCAGGTAGAGGTCATTGCAGTCGACTTTCAAGTGACCAATGAGAGTTCCTCATCCATTACTTTTCTTAGGCAGAGAGGCAAAGAGATAAATATACAGTTATATTGGATTATACAGGGACGATACATGTATGGATACATGTTGGCCAATTCGACGTTAAAATGCCTGAAAAGCAAAGAGAATATATATGTTCGATTGGGCTAAATGCTGATATACTAAAAAACTTAAGTACATTAGTATTAACAATTATTAGATGGCTATTCTTACTGATTTTCAATGGATTTATTATCTAGTCAAATAGGCTATATCTACACTAAAATAGGCTAAGCTGGTGCGAGAATAGCCTAACAAATTTGCTACATTATAGCATTCATTAAATTTTATTTAAATACTTTTTTTTTTTTTATATTTATAAACTCAGTGTATGCCATTGAATAAATTATTTAATTTTTCTTCCTTACGTTCTTTAAATATCAGTACAGGGTATTTTTAAGCTTCCTTCATTATTTTTTGGTGCTGTCACGTGAAAGTCCACTCAATCAAAGCCCTTGCTCTAAACACACCTGGATTCAGCCCTGTGCCCGACATCGATAATAACACTTAAATAAACACTTCTGTAGACTTCATGATTGATGTGGCAAATAAGATTGCATTTATCATGGAAAATGCAACCTAATTGGATATTTATACATATATATTTATAAATACAAAATGTTCTTTAGATTAGTCTTCGGTGCAGCCTATTTGCCCAAGCCCACCTTGTTGAAGAGCTTGTCCTTGACAAGTTGGGCCATCAGGCCGTGGATGAGCTCGATTGTGGAGCGGCTGCAGTCGCGCGTTGCCTTGGACAACTTATCCTCGGATCTCTTTTCATTGACGTCGGTGCCTGTGGAATGAGAATAAGTTCTTATTATAAAAGGCGAATCGTGAACTTTTTACATCAACCAAGTGTATGTACCGCGACCTAAGAAGTTTTCACTTTGCTCCAGCTTCTCGGACAGGTCCATGATCTGGCCGGTGGTGTATTCCGTATTGGTTAGGAGACCTGAGCTGCCCAGTGTATTCACCCAGTATTTGTTCCACAACGAGTCGAGCAGTTTGCGATCCAAGTCCGACTTGAAATAGCTTATCTCCAGCGGATAGTATTGCTTGCAGTGCACACCAAAGTCCTCGATCTTGTTGAGCGGGATCGTCTGATACTCTGACGGCTCCTCGTTGGGCGGCTTGTAGCCCTTGGGATATGTGCGGAAGGCACCAAGGCAAACCTTGCCAGCAGACACGGTGCGCACCGGATCTACAACAATGGCGACGAAGGGCTCCTGGTAGGTCTGATTGAGCATCTGGGTGGATACATCGATGCCCGACAACCAGCACCCGTAACCGGGATGGCTGTGATACCAACCAACAGCGTGCTCCAGCCGTCCCACTTCCTTGGCCGCCTCCATGTAGGCAGTCATATACTCATAGGCTTGAGCCTGGGCATTAACTCTCGTCTCTGTTCCCTCCACAGGCAGTGCAAAAGCATCCATCACAATCTGCAATTCATTGCTTTATTAGCGAGATTTTTTTTTTTTTTTTTATCTAGCGTTGTCTACCATTGTGTTGTCCTCCACTTTGCCTAGCATTAGGCCCATCACCTCCAACGTTCCACCAGAGCGAGCGTGCATGACCATCTTGAGCAGTGCCAGAGCCGAGATTTTGATGTCCTTAAAGAAATGCGGATCTTTTTCCCAGGGCTTGGCGTCAATTATTTGGCGCTGCTGCTCGGCATCATAACGAAAGATTTCATCGCAGCTGGGCAATGTCTGTACGTTATTTTCCAGCTCCCATTTCTTTTGTGCAGCATCAACATCCATTTTATATTGTAATTTATGCTCCAATTTTATTTGTCCGGCTCGAAGTTTCTTAGTGTTTTGTCCTCAATAGATACTGTTAAATGGTATACAGAGCAGCCAACTTAGGTGGCAACGCTATGGTGCTGAACATGCGCCATATTTGCGTTTACAGTAGTCAATTTATCGTGAATTTTAGGTTAGCAGATTATAACAGCTGTTGCTATTTTGATGAGTCTGGCCACTGACCAGAGAACACATAGACTAGACATGTAGTACAAAGTTTTTCAACACCGAAAAATCTGTCTCCTAGGGCCTATCAATTTCGTATTTGCTCGGCTCTTCACTTTTTAGGTTCGGGCTACGAAAATATGCGAAAGTACAATCATTCCGCTTCATGCGCTCGACCGAGATGGTCAAATGTTGAATGAAAGATGCCTCTATGCTCAATTTTTGTTCTTGCTCTCTCGCTCTCTCTGCTCTCTGCTTTCTCAATATGTATATGTATGTATGCATGTGAGCACAAGCAGCAGCTCACGAAAATTGAAATTTCTGCGCGTTAGACTGCCGTTTTTTCCCTTACGCGAAGTGTATTCCGAACGCTTCAAGCCATTTGCCATGCGTTTTCGTTATTATTTATGGGAAGGGTATGAAAGCGTTGGTGCGCATAATGAAAATGTTTTCGCGATTAGCATGCATACACACTCTCGCTTGCTACATGTACTATGAGCATTTGTATGCCTGTGTGCGAAGCTCTTGCCGCCTGTAGCAATTTTACTGTCCCCAGCATTTGCATTTGGTCGATCTTGTGAAGTCCTCATATACATATGTATGTATGTATGTATATACATTTGATTGTGTGTACGCATGGGATGTGCTGTTCACAATTATGGGATATCACTTGTAGAAGCATTTGTATGCCTATGTGCCTTTACATGTGCGTGTGTGTATATCTTTGTTTGTATGCTTGGGAGATGAACATTGGCGTGTGCCTACCTCAACTTTTAATGGTGTGAACGATTTAGGGTTTTAACTGAAGAGGCGCGCTTATATTTAAATAGCGGACTAACTAAAGTGACAGGTGCACTTCCCATTACTTTTGATACGTCTTTTACTTGCATGCACCTGTAACATATGTATGTACATATATGAACGGGTACAGGGGATCGAAAATTTTATCCCATTTTTCCCACTGAGTTTAATCTTTAAAAATGCATTCTGATAGGCAAACCCACAGTCATTGAAATAAAATCAGGTGCTTAAAGATAAGCGCGAGTTACCCAGTCACAATACCACACACATATATGTACATACATGTATGTACATACATACATATGTGTATGAGTTACTCGCCGGCCCGTTCTATGCGCTCTGCGTTTTTTGTCCTTTTCTCTCTCTCTCTCTATGGGCTCTCAAATCATCAAGCTCAGCATCGCACAAAAATGAAATTTGTTCACGACGATCCCCCTTTTGAGTGAAGGTTACATCGAAATTTTAAAAGCGTTTGTGTTCTCTGGTCAGTGGTCTGGCGCGGGCGAACAGTCACTTATATTTCTTACCGTTACGTGTTAAGTTAACTAACAGCTCTGCTATTAAAATCAAACAAGAAATAAAGATATAATATTTCTAGTTTGATATATTGACAATTTACAATTCTACAAAATAAAAATTACAGCCATAGACTCTGAAAATATTTAATAACTCTTCGAATTGTTGAAATAGCACTCGCTCTGAGAACTTGAAAGGCTAAATTCAACTTATTTTGCTGCACCTGTTGAATTGTGCCATCCACCGTATCCTTGCACACGAGCTGATAAACGGAAACATTTCTGTTTCGCTGGTCCATCCGATAGATGGCGCTTTGTGGTTTCAGATGCGGATTCCAGTGAGAATCCATGACCAACAAAGAATTGGCTCCATATAAATTTAAACCAGATTTCGCTAATCCCAAAGTGAGGAGCAGAACGCAAGGCTCATCAGATTCGTTAAAATTTTTGATTGTATCCTGCGTATTACTGCTAGTTAACGTCATAATTCTTAGTTCTCTGCTGCCGGTATTTAAATATTCTTTCAATATTTCCAGCAGTTCTTTCCAGTGCGATACTACAATGATTTTCTCCTTATTTTGCAGTATGCATCGATCAATTATCTCAGAAGCTTTAAGAATTTTCGTTGAAGGAGAGGCCCGGTCAAAGATGGGATTCCTTAGGCTCAGAACATTATCATCAGATGTGTTACTGTAGTCGAAATATCCTTCGCCTTCGTATTGCTCCCGTTTAATTATGCCCATCTGTATCATAATAAAATAAAAATATATTTAATTGTGTCTAGATTCATAGACACAGGTTCTGAAACTTACCGATCGGATTAGATATGGATGAGAGCATAGCTGTTGAAGGCGTTGCACCCGCACCAAGTGTATCATGGAGCGCCTCTGGACTTGTCGATCCAGTTTGTTACGAACTTTGTCATACAATATTCTTTCTTGTACATTAAGTTCTACTTCAATGGAAAATTCATTTAAAGTTGGAAATTTCTGAATCTGTTCAGTTGAGTGAACATCAGACATTGTACGCCTTAAGCACAAACGTTTATCCTTCCTTAACTGTCCTCTGCACAGAAAGCCGAGCAATGCCATAAAATCTTTTTCGTTATTCTGGATTGGATCTCCAGTCACAGCCCATCGAAAATGGCTATTCAGAGCGCAGATTGCTTTTGAACATTCCGCATTGGTATTTCTTATGGCTTGAGCCTCATCCAAAATGAGGCGACGCCATTTGAGATTCAGCGGATTCGTTTCTTTCTTCGCATCATACGTTACAACTCTATAGGTGGTGATCACAATGTCAGCGTTAGAAATGTTGTTGATGTCGCGATTTTTTCCGATGTACTCATAGACCCTAAGCTGATCACCCGCCACAGCTCTAATCTCATCTACCCACTGGGTCAGGATAGCTTTTGGACATACAATCAGAGTTTCGCCAGCATAGTCTAAAAACAAATTAAGTAACAGTACGAAGTAGTATAAGGGAAGAAGAATTCTTCTAGTTATTAAATAAATATTTTTTAAATGTTTATGTATGTTTATCTTTATATAAAAGTCTACCCTACAATACAATGTATGTAGGAACTTTTTGACTTTGAAAATACCCTTAACACCTTTGATATTTTATGCTTCTGCATTCAATCATCCAAAGTCGTAAGTACACAAAGTCATACGAATATAAACAAACATCATCTGCCAACCGATTTGAGCAGTTTTGCTTGTTCTCGAATTGAATTATCTACACATGGAATATGAGAATCACAACAAGTAAAAGTGTTGTTGTTTTAATATCTTTTATACATATATAGTTATGTATATATATTGAGTGGATATGCGAAATGGTCAGAAATATGTAGGAACTTATCAAATATGTATGTATATAATAAATAGTTGATAAGTTGCTAAAAATTGCAGACCGTTGCGCATGGCCACTCACACTTGAGCATACATATGTATATGTACATATATGTATGAATGTCCGGTTGCAGATGAACTATCAATTTGTTCAACGCAATACTAAGTATTAAATACAAAACATAAACATTTTTTAAATATTGTTTGTATGGGACTGATAAATGAATTTGAAATATGTATTTATCTCAGTGGTCTACACATAGTTTGCGGATCATGCTGATCAAGAATATATATTTTATTGTCTACCATGTCTGCCACGCCTTCTTCTTTTGCTTATCTGCTTTCAGTTTACACATAATTCGCATTTTTAATAAAATATTAGCTTAGTGCTTTACTCACTCGAGTGTGTGGAGTGCCTATTCTCCAGTTTTTTGAGGAGTAGCCAGCAAATTATAGTACACGTACTGCCTAATCCTTTGTCATCGGCCAGGATACCACCAAATGGTTCCATATTCTCACACAGGTTTATCCACTGGAGAGCTTCTATTTGATGATTCTCGAGATGCACATCGAAGTTTGATAAACTATCGGGCTGTACCGTATATCTGCCTGAAAATCTGGCCAATTCGTCCGTGAGTTCCTATACGTAATTAAATATTTGTAATAAAATTTTGTTTAATAGTTTTTTTAAACACTTACCTCGCTGCAACTAATATTTAACTGCATTTTGGGTGAGTATAAAATTAGTTACGTTGCGAAAAAAGATCCGGATGCTTACTGTTGGGGAAATACACAAAAACTAATGCTTTATCATTATACATATATGTATTCTACTAGCAAGAATTTCACATTGGAGCTCTGACGCACAAGCGTATAAGAATACATTAATAATACGTATAAGAGAATTTTTCGCGATTAACAGTAAGTTAACAGCGACGATCGACGTTAATAAAACATTTTAAGGGCGCGCGCTTTGAATTTGCATTAAAATTAAACAGCTTAAGATTCGTTTTCACATAGAAATATATTAAATAAAATAATTATATTATATTATATTATATTATATTATATTACATTATATTATATTATATTAGTTCCATAGAAGTATCAGCAATACTCAACAGTTTTATACTTAGTTATTTATCAGGCAATTATCACCTCTCTATCTTCCAAGAGCTCTTGGTACTCCTATATGATCCGTTATGTTAGCTAAACATATGTTAACTAGTAGGTGGTGGTAAATATGCTGTTCAGCTTATCTGAACTATTGAAAAAATTCTGTTTGCAACTGTTTATTAGAGAATTTCATTTCATAGAACATTTACATTTATCAATTAAAATAAATATTATATTAAATTCAGTATGTTAACAATGCATTGATTAATAGTTTTATTAGTATATTTCTGTACAGATTGCGAAAAATACTGAAATACAGACTAATGAAATCAAAATTGGTAATAAAATAAATTCAGTTAGGATAATATATTTATATTTTTCAACTATTGTCTGTCCAATGCCTCGACAATCAGTTTTAGGATATTTCGCTTTAGCTCATCAGCTATATGGGGCGGCAGGCGGCGCATTTCGTCGGCTACAAAATCGCCAAAGATTTGGTGAGAATGTGTGTTTGGCTCCCTTACAGCTAAAGATCCTTCGTGCAGTTCTGGAGCATTCGCAGCCAAGGAGAACATAGTGGAGCAGGTGTCCACCTCTTCCATCAATGACAGTCAGGGTGAGCGCTTGATAGAAACCTCATCATTCGGTTCGAGCTGTAACTGAAAATTGATATCATATTAATTATGTACATATATATATACACATAAGTATTTTTATTTATGTGTTTGGTGACTTACAGAATTGGCTTTGGACTTGCGTGGCTCGCAGACTTCATGCAAAAAGCTTAGAGGCTCAAAGTATTGCCATTTAATCTCAATGTTTTGGGTCGCCTTCGCCTGATAGCTTCTATATTGGGCTCGCAGATTGTCCCACTTGGCCTTACAGTCGGCCAGGGTGCGATCCAGTTTGCTGGCTATCATTTGAAATGCTTGCTCGCGCGATTTGCTATCCTTGTGATTCGGATTGCTTGGATCCCATAGCAATTTCCGCTGTCCCACGAGCCGGATGAGCAAACGGACATCATCTGGTTTCCACTCCTGTTCGATTTTTCGCGATCTCCGACAGCGTTTCTTGGCGCTTACCTGCAAATATGTATTAATGTTTAAATCAATTATTGAAAAAGATATTTTTATTATTATATTACCCTATCATTGAAGTGTTGTTTAGTTCTCGCCTCCATTGCTTATATGGCGTCTGGCAGAAACCTGACATAGCGCTGCCAGACCAATATGCCCACAGCTTGTATGGCAGCGACTGGCCAAGTAGTTGCCAGATCTGTGCTGCCTATTGTATGACAGCAATTGGTTCAAATAATAATATGCCAGCATATGCTGGTTACAGAGCTGCCAGATAGTCTTCTATGGCAACAAACATATGGTTGCTTGCCTGTTAAATTGTTGCACTGCTAACAAAATGCTTTGATCGAATTGTATGACAGCTTGTCAATATATTATAGCCAGCGGTAATTGAAACAACAGATGGCGCCACTGACAGTTTAACAGATTTCTAATTAGACATTTATTTATTTTCATTTGTTACCGTGTTTAATGTGTTTTTCTTTCATAAATATATATATATATATATATATATATATATATATATATATACCTACATATATATAATCACATGTGCTGAATCATTCAAATGGAAACTTAAGGCCAATTGCATTAAATTGTACAATTAAGTATGGAACTCGAATCGAACAATAGTGCACACACATACTTGAATTCAACTTTGGCTAACTATTGCACGCCACTCGCTTGTTTCGTTCTCTGTATCTCAATATGTAGCTAATCTAACCAAGCACCAGGTGAAAGGTGGCGGAGGGTTCTTAACATTTAAGTCTCGTCCAAATGCTATTTGTTTTTGTGTCTTCTTTTTTTTCTTCTTAATAATTTAACAACCACACACGCTGCTTGCTTGTTTTTGTTATTGCGCTGCCGCTGCTGCGGGCTGCTCAGGTGCATCTGGTGCTTCATTGGCCTCGGCCGGGGTTGCTGGCTCCGCTGGCTGCCCCTCGCCGCCCCACATAAAGCCACCAGGGCGATCTTCGGCAGCGGCTTGGTAATTGCGTTCAATGTGTTCATTGAAGAGTCTTTTCCTGTAAGAATGATAAAGATGAATAAATCTAAGCTAAAGTTCATGTACAAGCTATATTACAGAAAATACGGTGTCTTAATCAGTCGGAAGCCGTTTGATAGGTTGGGATAGACATCTTCGAGCACATAGTAGATGTGGCCAACGCCCATGCCAATGATATCCACCCAAATGGTATTGCCCAATATCATGGAGCAGCAGAGCAGTACCCAAGGTAGATACGGCGCCTGCACAGATAATGGAAAATAATATTCTGTATACAACATGCAATTACAATCATATTTTGTGGTATTTACCTGAAAGTTGAGCACACCGAAAAAATTCATGGGCACTAAAGGATTTCGCCTGGACCACACATAGACCAGCATTAACGTGAATGCCTGGCCGAGGAACAGCAGATTGACGAAGATGCCAAAGAATGTCATCAGCACGCCGCCAAAGATGAACATCATCACGAAATCAGAGCTGCGCCCGCGGAAGGAGCCGTCCTCCAACATGCGACAATAGCGATAAGTGAATATCATATTGAAGAAGAAACTGATGCCAATGGTACCAAAGTAGAGGAATGTGGTGGCCAGACGCCAGATTTGAAATTTGCGTACAATCAGTGTGGGATTAAAGTACAACTGAAGCGGCGAGACTAGATCCAAATGCTGGCAAATCAAAGATAAAAGCAAAGCACAAAACATATGCAGATTACGGTACACGTCAGCGTGCATTAGAATCAAATTAGTCGAAACTGTAAAGGACTCACCACCGCCAGCGTTGTGAGCACACAGACTGTGGTATATGCCCTTGTCACTATGGGCACTTCCATATAGAACTGTCGCATTGCATTCATCCTGGAGCTCTATTTGTGGCTGGCAAAGTCTTCAAGATGACGGAAATTGAAATTTGCTGGCTATTTTGTGCGATGTTGTAGTTCGGCGCTCTGGCAGCGCTTGCGTTCACATTTGTTGTGGTAATGTGTATGTGGTTACAAAAACAACTTGTAGATGTAGGATTTAAAATGAATATTATTGTTTCATATACTTCTTATTTTGCTAGGCTTTTGAGCTATATAAAATAAGTTTGTTATCGTTTATCGTTATACACAGTTATCGCCAAGTGAAACTGACCATCAGCTGACTAGTTAATGTTCGAGTAATTTCGTATGTTGTTTAGAACTTCTTCGAATTTACATAGGGTCATAGGTCAGTAGATTTATATTTATATTTTAAAAGCAATAAGTGCAAATTGCCAGCCTTGGCATGTATGACTAAGAAATTTGAAGTGGTAAACTAAGGAATACCGCAAGTGAAATATTATCAAACAAGTGTAGTAATAAAAGGTATATCGATATAACTTACACTTACTCACGAGCCATCATCGATATAACAGTGCTCACTATTCTAATCGGCTGCAAAAGTACTGGTCGCCATTATCGATTTGTGGCAAAAAAAGAAGAAAAAAATAGAGAATTAAAGATCGCGTTACAGCGTTACGCACCGGCTAAAGAGCGCATTAAACGCGGTGTAAAAATTAATTAGTGCAGTAAAAAAATCGAATGAAAAGTTTGTGGTGCGCCAGCTAGTCGTGTTTTATTTTTCGTTAAGCATTTGCCACAACAACTAATCAATATCAATACGTCTCCCTGCCTCTGAGTGTGCGTGTGTGTGTTCGTGTGCGTGTACTGGCCTGTCTCACAGTGTATGTGTATGTGTGTGCTGTTTGGTCCATTCTTTGGTGCACATAATCAAATTAGATTGGATATATAACTAGTGTTAATTAAGTGAAACCAACAACAACAAAAACAGCTTCATCATGACTATGGCTGGGCAAACAATCAACGACAGGCTGCTGGCTGCTCGTCACAGCCTTGCGGGCCAAGGACTCGCCAAATCAGTGTGCAAGGCCACAACTGAGGAATGCATCGGGCCGAAGAAGAAGCATTTAGATTGTAAGTGTAATTCAAAAAGAATACAAAAAAGACTAGAAAAAATCACATAGTTTTTTGACCGAAATCAAAAGGGAAAAATAACGGTCAACACACACAAAGTGACAAAAAAAAAAAAAAAAAAAAAACTGTCGCCTTGTCAACATTTTGCCATTCATTCAATTACACAAAGAGACATTTGCTCTCTTCTCTCCTAGTAGAAGGCAGATTTTTTGTCTTTTTTTGGGTGACTTGTAACGTTACATTTGTATGTATGTGTGTGTCTTGGGAGACTTTTTCAATATTTTATCTTGGGTGTTTCGTTATGGCAATTACTGTAAACTTTTATCATGTTGTGCATAGCTTGTGTTCTTACTCACTAAAATAAACCGCTTCCCCGCAAATTCACGCCCACTCTCTAAAAAGTTTTTTTTTTTTTGCAATGCACCTGCTGCCTCGCCTCAGCTGCTGATTGTGGTCTTTCCTTTTGAATGCTTCGTCATTCGCTCTCAATGCTCTAGGCCTCTCTTTCTAATGTTACGTCACTTTCTCACGGCTGCACGTGTGTATGATTTACAATGAGCTTTTGTGTGTGTATGTGTGTGTGTAACAGCATTAGATATTATATGTTGCTGTTGTTGGAGTATGTGCCGTTTCACCGGTGTCATTGCCTTTTAAATTTATTCATAATCTGTGTGCAACAACAACAAAAACTACAACTACAACTAAAGCGACTGCAAGAAAATCTAAGTTTCGTCTATGTTTTACGTTGCATTTCTGATTGGCTAAACAAAGTGATCTTTTGTGTTGTCTTATTGGATTCTGGTTGACTTTTTTGCCTCCACTGCTTTTTCATATGTGTATGCGTGTGGTTGTATGTATATGTGCTTCTTTGACCTGCTTCTTATTTAAGTTTGCCGTTTCTTTGGCACGTTTGCAACTTTGTTGTTGTCCAATAAGCGCGAAATGAGTCATGAGAAATTTTTGGTAATGCTTAGTACCGTTGGCAAATATATACACAAATGCATATGTATTTATGCTCGTGTATGTACATGATTACATACATTTTTATTACATCTTTTGTGTACTCTTCTTGGAAATTATGTGGAGTTGTCACATAATGAGCATACATAAGTAAAAAATACATATGTACATATGTAAAGCTTTGGCTAGTAATGATTGTGCTGGTATTTGTATGCCTGTGTGTGTGCTTGTTATTATAATTATGTAGGTAAACAAAAATAAATCAAGCTGGAGCTTGCGGTCAAGCATTGCCCGCGTAATGCTTCAGCTCCAATTGGCCAAACTGATTCAAAGAGGAATCGTTTCCAATCAGAATCTAGTATGCTGCTCATTAAAATATATTATTTGAATTTAAATTAAACTAGGAATAAAATAAAAATGAAATAGAAAAATGTAATGTAAATGAAAAGTAATAAAATAATTTAAATATAATATAAATGTAAATACTTAAATCGTTTTTTTTTTTTTTTTTTTTTTTTAATTTTTAAACTACACAAATGCAAAATACCGTTTTGGTTTACATACGGTATTTAAATTATTGCCCATAAAAATATGTTAATTGGGTAGTTTATTCCAAAAGAGATTTCAGTAGGTGAGCTTTATTTCTGATCAGAATGCTATTCATATAAACAAAAAAGTCGAACAGAGTCTAAAACAACCTGTACCTTCACGCAAGCTAAATTAAAAGTTTGAAAATGAAACCAAAGCCAATCAAGAAGTAAAATAAAAAACTCATTAAAAGACACACATCAGCTACAACTTAGAAATTAAGAGAGAAAGAATAAGAAAAAATAAAACCTGTTCTCCGATTACATTTTGCTCAGAGCAGGTAGAATGTAAAAAATACGATTGACTTCTCTCATTTACCCTTTCAACTCTTTTTGTTTTCGTTGCTAATAACGAAAAATTAAACTGTGAATGAAACCAGTTGGGAATTCGAGGAAACTCAGCTCTGGAGTTCTGCAGCTGAAGCTGCCCAAACAAGTACCTAAATTTAAATACAAGTTCAATTATCACTAAAATCTCAGAAATACAGGTGATGTAAAGCCTCCAAAAATATGCGGAACTTGGAACTGAAAATAATCAAACAGAAAACAAATGTGAATATTATATTTATTCCTTCTTTAAGCCTGCTCTAGTTCAGTAAAGTAAATTTTAATTTGGGTCAATAGGTTTCAAGGGCGAATACCCTGTAGCCAGTGTGCAGAGGCAGGTATAACGTATAAGCGAACGAAGTGAAGAGCTACAGCTATATATAGATCTGTTTGAGCATGCATATAAAGAGCTGTATACCTAATTTTATGTGCCGAATGACTTTACGCTCAAGATAATGAAGTATGTGTATATTTTAATAAAATTTATATTAAATATAGATGCAAGCTAGCCTAATACATATATTCAACTTAATTTAGTTTCATTAAAACTTGCGAAAAGTTTAGTTCGAGCTGAAAACTTTTTGATCTTTAACCATGAAATGATGTTCCCAAATCAAAATCTTTGCCATAAGCTAGTTTTTATTAAAACTTTGGAAATACGATCAATAATTCAGTTGAGCGTTAATTTAAAGAATATCAAACAAATTTCCATATATATATATTTATTTCAATTTATATATATATACATATACGAATATCAATCATTGAATTGAATCAAATGATTTAAATGTTTGTATGGCTGGGTATGTGTATGTGTGCCTGTGAATATGTGTATATGTGTGTGTGTGTCTGTGTGTGTAAGCAATCAACGAGTGCATTTAAATCATCTGCCCATATGTCTGTAAATATACGCCCCTCTTTAAATGCCGATAACAAGCTGTGGGGGGAAAAACAGTCTGATGATACTTATATAATATCCACAATATATATATATGTATATATTTTATGTATATAATGCCATTTAAATTGTGCGTCGTTTGCTGCAGAGACAAAGCTTATCGCAATTTGAATGCATGGCGGGACTTTGGAGGCGGCATAAAATGTCGTCTGTGCAGAAGTTGAGCGTGATAAGAGCATTGCAACGAACAATGGATAGGCCACAGAAGTCGGCTTCAATCAGATGATAACACCACACAGTAAAAACTGAGTTGAACGAACACCCAAGATATTTGGTATTTAGTAGCATTGTATATATATTTTATTAGGGTATTTATTGTACCCTGCTCTTTCTGCAGTAATTTGAAATAACATGCAAGCTGTCCATTTGTATTTCATTTCATTTCCCAATTCTCTTTGCAGATCTGGTGCACTGCACTAACGAACCGAATGTCTCGATACCCCATTTGGCCAATTTACTTATCGAGCGCTCGCAGAATGCCAACTGGGTGGTCGTCTATAAATCGCTGATAACCACGCATCATTTGATGGCGTACGGCAATGAGGTTTGTACTGGCTCTCTAAATGATCCGCTGTCAACATAGCTATTCAGGGGGCGTACCATGTATACATACATATGTTTATGAGAATATATACAAGTGAAGAGAATAAAAGTACACGTAATTTAATTGATATATATTTACATAATATATATTCTATATTTTTGAATTTAAATTCAATTTATGTATCATATATGCTTTAATTTAATAGAATTTGTATATAATAACAATTTCGTAATATACAGAGGTGGTCAAAAGTATTTACACAACGAACATTTTTCTACATGCTCTGCCTAAAGAGCTTTTTTTTGTTGTTTTCGTTCGCCGTTTTTGAAAAAAAGCTTTTGTGGCATAAAGCCTATTCTATGTAGAAGCGATCGGCTGAAGAAATTGCTAAAATAACGATACATGCTAATAAATAGAGCGAAAAGAACAATTACTTAGAGGTTGTCAAAAGTATTTACACACATTTTTTTTGCGTCTTTAGTATTTACACAAAACTTAAACAATGTTTATTGCTATTGTTTAATGTTATTTCTTTTGGATTTTTGTTTTATATAACTAAGGGCTTATTTATTTAAGTTTGTGTTTAGTTATTTCTGCTTTTACTTCAATTACAGCCCGATGCCTTGCTGGAATTGATGCCACTAAGGATCGGGCAAAGTCAATTGTTAATTTCGACCAAATTTCGGTAATTTCCTTGATGATATCGTCCAGTTTCGGTCCTTGTTGAATAATCTGTTTGATTTCATCATTACCCAAACATTTTCATTTGATAAGGCCCGGACTTTGCGAAAACCAGGGCAGAATGGCTTAGCTTAAGTCCCTCAAAAGCTTTGTGGGTATTGATCCTTTATGGCAAGGAGCATTATTTTGCTGCAGCAGCCAGTCAATAACTAGAAATAGTCTGTTCCCTATGTAAATCATGGTGATTTAATATTGGCAGATATCCTGATTGATTTAGAGTGCCTCCTATTGGCAAGACATTACTTCCCACCTCCAAATCAGATAAGAGGCTTCACTGCATTTTCTTTTTTTTTTTCGGCACTAATGCAGGAAGATGTTTCCAAATGACCCGTGAAACTGAAATTCAGCTTCATCTGTCCTCAAAACGTTGTGCAAAAGATCTAAAGGCTTTTCAATGTACTCTAAAGCAAAACGCTTTACTTTGGTGCCAATAGGAGGCACTCTAAATCAATCAGGATATCTGCCAATATTAAATCACCATGATTTACATAGGGAACAGACTATTTCTAGTTATTGACTGGCTGCTGCAGCAAAATAATGCTCCTTGCCATAAAGGATCAATACCCACAAAGCTTTTGAGGGACTTAAGCTAAGCCATTCTGCCCTGGTTTTCGCAAAGTCCGGGCCTTATCAAATGAAAATGTTTGGGTAATGATGAAATCAAACAGATTATTCAACAAGGACCGAAACTGGACGATATCATCAAGGAAATTACCGAAATTTGGTCGAAATTAACAATTGACTTTGCCCTATCCTTAGTGGCATCAATTCCAGCAAGGCATCGGGCTGTAATTGAAGTAAAAGCAGAAATAACTAAACACAAACTTAAATAAATAAGCCCTTAGTTATATAAAACAAAAATCCAAAAGAAATAACATTAAACAATAGCAATAAACATTGTTTAAGTTTTGTGTAAATACTAAAGACGCAAAAAAATGTGTGTAAATACTTTTGACAACCTCTAAGTAATTTTTCTTTTCGCTCTATTTATTAGCATGTACCGCTATTTTAGCAATTTCTTCAGCCGATTGCTTCTACATAGAATAGGCTTTATGTCACAAAAGCTTTTTTTCAAAAACGGCGAACGAAAACAACAAAAAAAAGCTCGTTAAGCAGAGCATGTAGAAAAATGTTCGTTGTGTAAATACTTTTGACCACCTCTGTATATTCTATATTATTCAATTTAAATTTAATTTAAATGCTTTCATATTGCTTTTACTTTTATTCTTTTCACTTTTGTTTGCCCTCCTTTTAGCACTACGAAAAGGTCACGTTCATTGTCGCTTTGCTTGTATTTGATTTGATTTATTCTCTTTTATTTCTGTTGCTGCTTGATTTGCCTTGCTTTGCTCTGCGTGCTCTTTGCGGCTTGTGTTATCTTTTACTTTTATTTGTTTGTTCTTCCTATTTCCTCTTTTGGCGACACATTCGCCAAGTTTCCTTTGTGCCCAATCGCACTTTCTGTAGTTTAATTGCAACTCCTCCCAGCTGTTGTTTTCTGGGCGCTGAAAGCGAATGCGACTTCAGCTGGCAATGAAATGATATATGTTATCAGATATTGCTTTAATGTAAGGTTAACTTTAATAGACTAAATATTTGGGTGCATTATTCATAGATTCCTGGCACGAATTCCTGTTTACTAACTCAGCTGTCTTATCTGTCTTCTTTTCAGCGTTTCATGCAATATCTCGCCTCGAGCAACTCAACATTTAATCTCAGCTCCTTTCTGGACAAAGGAACTGTGCAAGGTATAAACACGAATAAATTTGCAGGCACTCAAAGACCCTCAAAAGTCTTTGAAGAAGATGAAAATAATGAAACAATGCGAAACACTTGATGCTTTCTAACATCTGCTCATGCTCTCCACAAACACAGCATACAACAGAACATTTAACTATTTAACTTTGTTATACAAATATAATATTACATGCTTCTCCCTCTGCTCTTCTCTTTATGCTCTCACTCACACTTGAATGCTGCGAATCGCGTTTGGCCTATTCATTTGTGTAATTCGTTCTAATGATAACATTGAAATAATAACAATAATAATACTGTGCCTCGACTATCAACTAAAACGCGCTGCTTACTCACATACAAACACACTCACACACATATACATGTAAAATCAAAAATTCATATATAAAACATCATTCTTAATATATAAAAATATATATATGAAAAATATATAAATAATATATGCAATGCGAATTATGAACCTATACTACAGATGGTGGCATGGGCGTTCCAGGTGGCAGAATGGGTGAGTATTTCTTGAAGAAGTAACGTTTTCATAATGGCTACGGGGTTATCCAGCAACAGCAAAACACGCAAACTGTACACTAACGATTGAGGTCATGGCTCTAAACTAAAGCTCAAGAAACCATATAATACATATACAAAAGCAAGACAAATTTTTGACTAACTGTATTTAACTAAACCTATAACCTAATTGTTATATTTGGCGTTCAAAATTGACTGTTCGACAGACGTATACTAAATGTGTCTTATATTAGCAACAAATTAACTGAAGAATAATACCCTATTATTATTATCACATACCATAGGCTATGATATGTCGCCCTTCATAAGACGCTATGCCAAATATTTGAATGAGAAGTCGCTCTCGTATCGCGCCATGGCTTTCGATTTTTGCAAAGTGAAGCGTGGGTAAGTTGAGCACTTATAATATATGGTTTATGATTCGTATTAATCAATATTCAATATTTTAGGAAAGAGGAGGGCTCCTTGCGTAATATGAATGCGGAGAAACTTTTGAAGACGCTGCCAGTGTTGCAGGCTCAATTGGATGCACTTCTGGAGTTCGACTGTCAATCCAATGATTTGACTAACGGTATATGCATGCCACGATATCTTTGCTTCAATGTATATATTTATATGTACTCTTTCCGTAGGCGTCATCAATATGAGCTTCATGCTGCTGTTCCGTGACTTAATTCGTCTGTTTGCCTGCTATAATGATGGCATTATCAATTTACTGGAGAAATACTTTGACATGAACAAGAAGCATGCACGCGATGCTCTAGACTTGTACAAAAAGTTTTTGGTTCGCATGGATCGTGTGGGGGAATTCCTAAAAGTGGCCGAGGTGCGCGCAATGAATTACCTATAAATTGTACGGATTGTTTAACTGCATTGGTTGTTGTCTTTTGCAGAATGTTGGCATTGATAAGGGCGATATCCCCGATTTGACAAAGGCGCCCAGCTCTTTGCTAGATGCCTTGGAGCAGCATTTGGCCACGCTGGAGGGTCGCAAGGTCTCTGCGGCCAATACGCCCACACAATCGTCGAGGTGTGTTGCGGTAGACAGTTAATTAGTTATTAGATTTGAAGCTTATGATATTAGTTTATTAATTATTGTATTATTGAAAGTTCATCGTATACTTTTTGATATTTTACTTTAATTATTTTAACATTTAATTTGTTTGCTAAGTTGGTTTATGTTTTCCATTTTCTGTTTCTTTTCTATGATTTGTTGCATTTGATTTGTTGGCGCAGCTATCAACGCACAAATGTTAAATCCGCTGTCTCTGCACTCTCTTCAACTAGCTCGGCATTTGGCACTGCGGCAGCATCTAGTAAATTTGATACCTCCAATGGCATCGATGAGCAGCTGAAGGCCCAGGTGCTGGCTGAGGAGGAGGCCGCCATGAATCAGTACAAAGTGAGTAAATATATTTGTTTTGATTTGATTGCATATAAATTGATGATGAATTAACTGACTTGTTCTCCCTTGTTCATCAGTCCAAGGTATCGTCGCCCACTAGCAGCGGTGCTGGTGGTGCTAGCGCTGCACTAACAAATCCATTCCTATCGTCACCGCCAGCCGCCCAGGCTGGTCAGCCGATAGTTGATCTGTTTGGTGCCGCGTCGGCACAGCCCGCTGCTGCTGCAGCAGCATCTGGCGCTTCACAGGCGCTTGCCACAAAGGCGTCCGACGATTTGCTGCAGCTGGGCAATCCGTTTGCCGACATGTTCGAGGCCAGTGGCAACAGTGTGGCAGCTGCCACCACCGGAGCAACAGGTGCTGCACTCAATGCCAATAATTTATGGATGCATAATAACGGTAGCATGCTATAATTTTCTTATTATTTAATTGATTAAGATTTTCAGTTGACTTTAGTTAGTTAATTTAAACGTTGACGCTTAGGTGTTGCCTTAAAGTTTTTCTTTTTACGATATAAGTCTATATATATCTATATATGTATATGTATTACCCATGTTGTCTCTGTAGCTGTGTCAGATCCAGACACTTAAAAGGCGCGCACTCCGTCCCAGCTCTTGCTCTTACTCTTTCTCTCTCTCCCTCTTTCTCTATCTTTTCTCGCTCTCTCTCTATATATATATGGCCGTCCTCAAGCACAAACTTTTGATGCACATATTTTTCCTATCATAAATAACATAAACTTTCAATTATGTTTATTTTGTATATTATGTACTTGATATAATTTTGTAAGTTATTATTTACTCATTTTTGAATTTCTTCGTCTAATGTATTGTTGCTCTTCATTTTCATCACTGGTTTTTTTCTCCACTACCCTAAAACAAACAACCAACAACTACAACAACAACAACAACATGACTCGATAAATATTCGATAAATCATACACACACAACTATGAAAAAAAAAAAAAAAACCTCCCATAAAAAAACCATATAATAGGTTTCAATGGCTCTACAGTTTCCTCCGCTGCTGCTACAAATGCATTCGTTTCCGATAGTAATTTTACGTCCGTTTTCGGTAATACGGAACCAACAGGTAAGTGCTCCCAAAGAAGCAACTAAAGCCGGTTAATTTCTCTCATTAATACATTTACAATTGCAATGCAACTTAATATTAATCAATTCATTTATAATTACTTATACGTAAAGCGATTTAAAGTAATCCAAAGTTCTAACATGAGGGGGGCTAAAGATTAGTTAAAGTATTGCTTTTTTGTGGTGCGGTTCTCGTAACTCTTAACTCTTAGCATATTTAAATGTTTTATTTTTCTCTACTCGTATTAATTACTGGTATGTTTAGCATGTTCTACTAATAATATAACTAATACTCTCTAAAGTTTACGTGTTTTGATAATGCCAAGAGTACACCCGCTCCAAAGAAAACCAAGAGAAGGCTAGACTACAGTCCATCCATCACATCTAGTTTAGTTTCAGTTTCGTAAACACCTGAAACCTTTTGCTGTATGCGTGAAACTCAATTCTACACAGTGTTTTTGTTTTCAAACTTTGATAATTTTGGAATTTTGTGTGCATAATTTTTGTTAATTTTGAAGATTTAGTTTTACCTACGCTTATAATTTAATTAATTTTTCTTATGGCTATCCCCAACGAAATATCCTTGCGAATATGTTTACTTGTGTCGAATGATAAAAGCCGCGTCGTCAGCCCCGTTGCCAAATCCCTTTTTCGATGATGCCGTTGTCTATGGCCAGCTTGGGGAGCCACAGTATCAGCCACAACAACAGCAACAGCAACTACAACAACAGCAACAGCAGGCCGCATTATTTTATATGCAACAACAACAACAACAGCAGCGGCTGCAACAGCAGCAGCAACAACAACAACAGCAAGAGCTGGCCTTATTAACAACTTCCACGATGTCTCCATTCCCCACAGGTGAACAATTGCGAGCCAAATGAAACACAGAACCGAATTTTTACGTTGCGCGCTTTGTGTTTGTACAAAGCTTCAATTGTCCCACACTGGCCTCATCTTTGTTGTGCTTGTAGTGCTGCGTACACACACACACACACACCCACACACACACAGTCGTCTAAAGTCTGTCTCTCTACTCAATAGAGTCTTTCGCAAATGCATTTCCAAGTACTCATGAGTAATGCAAATAAGTCATAAAAACTGAAAACAAAGAAAAAAAAAAAAAAAAAAGGAATGAAAAATGTAAATAAATAATAGTTTTGATTAGGAATTTTTGAGTAAAAGTTTGCAGACTTGTTAGACTTTAAAGTAATTATATGGTGGTACTTCGATTACATTTATTTGATGTGCTATAGAATTTCAAGTATTTCGAAGTTAATAACTTCATACTGTTGCTCTTCGTTTGTTCGACGGCCAAGTACTTGGTATGCTTTGTAAGGATATTCATTTCATTCGATCAGACAAAAATCCTGCTTGCTATTTGCAGTGTATTCGTGCCAGACTCCTGAAAATGCTTAAAAATCCAACCGCTATTCATGTACGTAAATCTTTGGTTCTCGAAACAAGTTTGTTGTCAATCTTAGTTTTATTTATGTTTTTACTCGTACAAATTGCGTGAGTGTGTCCTGAAATGTGTTTCATAATGTGTATGTCGGATTTAGAAAATAAGACGGACGAACACTTTAATTAAATAGTAATTAAATAAATAAATTTAGTTTTGGGTCTCTTAATGTCTTTGAGCTGTCTTTAGCTAGTCCAAGTCTTACGGGTCTCTTGCTAACGTTATTCCTCTTTCCTCTCTGTTTCTATTTCAATTCTTAATCATTTAAATTTGCAAAGATATTCGCTTCTAGTTAAATAATTCATAGTAAATTAACATATAATATATGCACCTCAATTGATACATGCTTGATAAACCGCTTAACTAATTATATACTAACTAACTAATGCCAAATTATCATACAAAACCTGTCTGTTATTATAATTATCAAATAGAATAGCGCAAAAAATGCACATAGAACATTATATAGAAAAAGAACAAACGAAATCTTTATTCACAATGTTTATTTTGTCAATGTATTTTTTCTCTTTTTCTCTTTTTTATGTTCTTATGTACGTAACATAAAAAAAAATACAAAAATACAAATACGACACATTAACACACATTGTCTCATGTTTACAATACGTTAATGTTGGTGGCACAAATCCTTGAACAAAATTCAATTTATACATACATATATATAAACATATATAATATATGTATATATAATTATATGTCTCCTAAAACGAAAACGAAATCATTTTAAAACCGGGCGAAAACTTGCAAATCGAAACAAACGAATATCTCATTAAACAATTGTTGTGGGCTTCCATTTGTATCATAAAAACAACAACAAACAAAACAACAACATCTGTGTATGTCTGTGTAAATGTCTGCCTATAACGGTGTGCTGGCTATATCTCGTACAACAACAACAACAACTATTGTATGTCATATATAAAAAGGCTTTGATGCTTTGGGCGATGTTCTGAAACCGGCCACAGCCAACAGCAATCAAATGAATGTTGTCGCCGCAGGTGCCGCTTACCAGGGCTTCAATGCCAGCAGTCCGGCCCTAACATTGCAACAGCAACAACAAATGAATACACAACAGCAGCAGTTACTCATACAGCAACAACAACAGCAGCAGCAACAACACCAACAACAACAGCAACAACAACCAGCTGGCACTGGCAAGATAATAACGGGCGACCTGGATAGTTCACTAATGTCCCTAGTTGATAATTTAAATATAAATAAAACAGCGAGTGCAAAGTGAGTAAAATCGACAAGTAAATGTGCGTATGTGTATGTGTGCGTGTGTAGATAATCCATGTGTGCGTGTGTGGGAGGAATATGAGAAATACATCAGCCAATCACCTTCAAAATGTCTCATCAAACGAAAAGCATCCATGCCAGTTTTTGAGTTTTCTTGTTAAGACTTAAAAACGCAATCCTACTCCGCCTCGTAACACACTCACTTTTGAGAATTTCCAGTCGAAGGTCAAGCATGATCCAAATTTATTTATATATTAATAAAATATTAAGTATATAGTATATGTATCAGAGCTTTCACATCCATAAAAATTTGTAATATTTTCTTATTATAAATACCCCTCCGAAGAATTGTAAGAAAGAACTTCTCTTCTTCTATACTTATGGACATCTGATTTGTCTCAAAGTGCGCATTATTTTTGGTAACCTCAATGCTTGACCCTGGAAGTGCTCTCAAGTCTCGTCCCATATTAATTACCCTCATATCCCATCATTTCATGTTCCATTTGTGTACATAACCAGTTTCCCCATTTTAGTTTTCCAACTAATTCGAGTAAATATTTTTAGAAACGTAATCGAAATTCAAAACCAAAAAAAAAAAAAAAAAAAAAAAAGTTTCATTGATTTCGTGTCTCTCTATATATCATTACTCTCTTACCCCATATGTATCTCATAGACCCGTGCAATGGAATTCACCTAAAAATACAGCGAAACCAGGTGCTAATTGGACACCTCAACCAATGGCGGCTACAACTGGTGCTGGCTATCGTCCAATGGTGAGTTATGACCACAGCTAACTCTCTACTCTTTCTTTCTCTCAACTCAACTCAACTCAACTCAATTCAACTCAACTCAACCGAAACTCAACTCAATCAAAACTCAACTCAATCGAAACTCAATTAAATACAACAACAAAGACATGAGATAATATCAGAGCTATAAGAGTTATATGTACACATATATGTATCATATACATACATATATATACATTTATAACGTTATAGATAGACCTTTTGTGCTCTTAGAGCAAAAGACCAAGAATGCTTGAGGGAACAATAAAGATGATGGTATCCTAAAGATTGTGTCACACAACACGCTAGGCTCACTATCCATGTAACATACAATTTGTCTTATGATTATGATTTTGTTTCTTCTATTTTTCAGTTTTGTACATTTTTCTTCTTTTGCAAATATTTTTCATTTTAAGAACCGCACTTTGCCTAACAACAACAGCTACTTGGTTTATTTATTTATAATGTCTTGATCTGTGATTTGATTTAACCCAAAAATATAATCTAGATGTTGTGGCCATTTTTACAATATAATATATATATTTTTTACATACATATATCTCTTGAATTGGCATAGAGCTATAAAAGCACAAACCAAGTTGTTGCAAGTTGAACGTTTATTTGATTCATTTCGATTATACTATGTGATATATTGGTTAAGGTCCTCTCATGTAAAACACTGCATCACACAACGACAACTACAACAACAGCAACAAATACACTTAGCACTAGGGCAAACTATTGTGGCACACCTCGTCAGTGTAGGTATCGAGCAGCTACTTGAAATAGCTAACCTACATAAGCAGGCCAATTATTCACTTGTACTCGTACATACACACCTAACTGTATTTATTCCATTTTGATTTGATTTTTATTTTTATTTATTTCTGTCTTAATGTTAACTTATATATATATATATATACACATACATATATATAAACTATCACTTTCTTTTCTTTATTTTATGTTGCTTTATATATTTCAACTATCCAACGCATACCGCAATATCGAAATATATCCAAATAATAATAACAATAATTTATGATAAATAATAATAATAATAAAAAAAAAAAAAAAAAACAAATAAATAATATATCAAAATTTCAACACCTAAAATAAATATGTAATTCACGATGCTCCTGTGTTAATGCTGACTGTATGCTTGTGTTATATATGTACTGAAATATAAACACACACAATATATACATGTGTATATCTATATATGAATATGTGTGAATATTGATGTATATATGCATATATTATATATATTTATATGTATGCATACATAGGCACATGGCATGACCGTAAGTCCTGCGCCAATCACAATCAATCATCCGTATATACATGCTAGTTATCCTGTTATGCCAAATTATATGCAGGTAAGAATGATGCAAACGAACCGAAACGTAAACAACAATTATACAATAATACAATCAAAAAACCATACAGAAACAATTTTGAATAAAACATAATCAAATATAAAATAAATGTTTATACTTAATATAATTTTCAGTTGCCTTTAGTTTACTTTCATTAAACGAATTATAAATATATATATTGTGGCTATTTACGACTTTTACTTTTGATTATGTTTCAACTTATCTACTTTATTTTTATTTTTGTTTAGTTTTTTAGTTATTCATTTTGATTTTTGCCTATCTTAAGTTAAGACTTCACTCTCACTATCAAATCTACCTACTCTGACTATTGCCCTACGCACAGAGCCTTCCGAACTGTTGCCCCGTGCTCTATTTCTATGGTTATGGTATCCACTATCGCAACCCCGTCTCTCTCACTTTCTCACTCTCTCTTTCTCTCTATATATATAATAGGTCTCTCTTGACATATTACTCGAGAAAATTTTGATTTTTCTGTTTGAAAATTCATATTCCTATAAGTTTGATGGGGTTTTAAAATTTTGAATTTTGACATTATTATTATAATTTGTTTTGTAGAGAGATGTTTTCTGAACTGAGTTTTTATTTTCGTTGTATGTCCTATGTAGAGTTCACTAACTAACCCCAAGTTTGGAAAAATCACATATGTATATATATATTTCTAAATATATATACTATATATGTATGTAGCTCACGGCGGCCAATCTCAAATAGCCAAATACTTGTTAACCAACAACTCTTTCTATCCAATAACTTCCGCAACTTATGTCTAATCCTTAGTCGTTCAAGTAATCCTCCAATTCCTTGCATGATTTGGAAGTTTGATCAAATGATAAAATCTGAATCGAGCGTGTTCTAATGAGTTATTTTAATGATTGTAGGGCATGCCGGTGATGGGGCAGCAGCCGAGTATGCTGCCACAAGCAGCCCCTTTGACTGGGGGGCAGCCGACGATGATGGGCGTGGCGCACAGTAATGCGACGGTGCCAGCAGCGACAGGGATCATGCAACCCACGCAGGCGACGCAGAATGGAGGCAATAAAAATGTACCACTCGATCCATTTGGGGCGTTATAAGGCGCCACCTCAACACACCCACACACACAAACACATAAGGAGACACACACAAACACACACATGCACACATTAAGCGCTATAACCTCATAGACAACATTACAAATACACACACACACACACACACAGAGAATACATAATATATGAATATATATTTGCAGATATTATAAAAAGATTAAAGAAAATTCAAATTGAACACAAAAGTAAGAAATTATAAATGTTTACACTATGCTACAAACGAAATGAAAACGCTAAGAATTCTATTATAATGTTGAACAAGCATACATACACACATACACAAATTGCTATATACATATATACATATATATACATATACATATATATTTATATTATTACTATAAAACGTAAAATGAGTTTGACTATTTATATGTATACAACAATTTATATAACTTGTATGCAAGAATTTCCATAATTAGCTAAAGTGAAACCGAAAGCAAATATAAAAACGAAACGTAAAAAAAACAAAAAACATAGTAGCCTATGTGAAATATACCTACATACATATGTGTAAATCCTACATATTAAGTGTAAGCAAGAACCTGTAGTTGTGTCCTACGCCAATCACTAAACCTAAAGCTAAAGCTAAAAACGAAACACACGTCAAATGGAATCTGTTAAATACTGAAATTTATTGTACACTATCGGAAATTATTGAAATCCTTGTAGACGCCATAAAGCTATAAACTATGTTACAATTATGCTTAGATGAGAGCGTATTTGAGCCTCTTAAACAATTTGCAATATTTTAAACCGTTTATAAATCTATTAGTTTCCTATTGTTATCTTTAGTCGATTTTTTCAGACGTTTAGTTTTTGTTTATTGTTAAAAAACGCGAAAATGGCAGTATGGAAAATGTGGAAAAGAACAGTTATTCGTATTTGTAAAAGCATTCCAAGCTAGTTTCAATTTGGTCCCAAATTCAATTTGTATATTTTTAGGTATTATTTCAATTTGCGCTGAGTTGCACTATTATAATTGTATATTTAAAGTGAGTGGAAACCAACTTATATATATTTATATTTATATATATATATATATTTATGTGTATATGCATAATGTTCTAAGGCATGCGTTGTATTAGTCATTTATGAAATTGTTTGATAAACAAACCCAAAAATTAAACAAATCAAATCCAATCCAATATATAAAATAATATATATATACATATACAATATATACATATATATATATATATATATATGTATATATAGGTCATTTATAAATTGTTTAAATAAGCTAAGGGGCGGCAATACGCTGGAACTGTGTTTAAATAAATCTTCGCATATATAATACACGAGATAAACGATTTCTTTTTATTATTACTTATTGTTAATACTCTTCTGTTGCAGTTGAATTTGTTTTTTTCTATGTTTCTCACTTAGCGCTTCTGCAACACGAATGCAAACTTTTAAGAGCCAACTGCCACACTGAGTTTCCTTTTCGAATTGTGCTCTTTAGTATTTAATTTAAGAGATCTGAAATCGAAATCATGTACCTAAAGTATCTCTGACTAATTTTGCGCTGTGCCTACAAGTAGGCGTTAGTTTCTTGTAAATCGCGAGAAATCGCCAAGCGTCGTAGAGTAGGCAACACAAAATACTCTCTCACACAGACACACTCACATACACACACACACAGCAATGCAATAATATTTAGAAGCAACAATCATACATGGAATTTTCATGAAATCTATAGCTACAAGTAAAGATCTAACAAATCAATGTAAATTATAAATTATACACTAAATATTACTATAAATGACAAACAAAAAGAAAAGATGAAATGAAAAAAAAAAAAAGAGTTTTATGACAATATTTGTACGCTGCTGTTTGAGCTAAACCTTAACCCAGAACAAAACCTTTATCTAGGCCTGCGAAGGAGAAATACATTCAAGTACTACCTAAACTAATCAAGTGCGTATCCAACTCTATCTACACCTGAGAATTTCCAAATGAGAGCGACCACTTGTTGATGTTTCCAAACCAAAAAAATCACAAAACTTTGGCATGAAAGGAAACTGGAAATGAAAATTGAATATTTACACTAAAAAAAAAATAAAATAAAATAAAAACAAGCGGAAATTAAAGAATATTAGCTTATCATTGAGAGATATACAAGCATACAGAACTTGTAGATAAATGTAAGAAGTGCAATAGAGTTGATCGTGCACATAATAAATATAAACAATATACAGTTTACTTTAAAACAGAACAAATTGTTAAATGTGTTTCTATTAGTTAATTTCTTGCCCAGCGAAAGCAAAACAATATATGTACACCAAATATTTTCACGAAAATATAGAAGAAATTATTTTATGCAGACTATATAAGTAATACAACAACATACTCAAGTACAAGCTAAGAGAAAATTCTATTGAAACATTTTATGACTTGTATAAGAATTTATGTTTAAAGAAATAATTAAAAAAAAAAAAAAAAAAAAAAAAACAAAAAAAAATAAATAAAAAATGTTAGTGCAAAATAAATGTGTAAAATAAACTCTTGGCGTGTTTTCTTCTTGTAAAAATATTTTTTTATTGTCGATGTGAAGGATTGAATAATTCCAGCGATCTAGTAATCCATCTATGTCATGCACAACATTAGGGACCTATTTACAACAAAAATATTCAATACAACTATACGACTCAACACGTCCACATAACACTAACAGATCTCTAAACTCTTAAACTCAAATACATAATTTATACATAGACATACATAACATAGACAATACACGGTCAAGATGCCATGTTTCAAGCAGGAGAAGAGCCTTGAGTTCCGCTCTCGGCGGGATACCACCAATGATAGGGATCCGATGGCGCCCAAGCCGGTTCGTCCTCGCGCCATGCGCTACCATGGACTCTTTGGCATGTCCATTGCAGCCCAGCATCTCATTGTGGACGAGAAATGGACGCCCAGCTGTATTACCGATCTCTATGGCAACATGGCCGAGCTGCTGAGTAAGTGACCCATCATCCATCCTGCCATTTGCAAAGATTTTGTGGTCTGATCTTGAGTGAGTGTCTAGAGCGGCGCGTTATCTACAAACAGCACGAGACAAGGACCCATCGCGCCCTGCTCCTGGTGGAGAACAAGCGCGTGAAAACTGAATGCGCAGATGGGCGCCTCAAGCTGCAGAAAATCACGGTCGGCAACAATGCGCACCAGATCCGGAACTTTCTGATTATGCACCGGGATATGCAGCGGCTGTACCAGAGGATGCCCATCTATCTGGTCGCCGACAACATCAATCAACGGACCTTCGTTATGCGCAAGGAGCGCGATCGTCTGGACGCTCGACTGCAGCAGCTGAAGCATAAATATCGAGTTTTATTGGTAATATATTGCTGAACTATCGGGTGGATTATCGCAATTCATATTCTGTAACCGAACACACAACAGATGGAGAGGTCCAGGGCGGTAAATATGATTAAGTACGAGAATGAGTATATCCTGCAGGAGGAGCTGCAGTCGCGTGTGCTCCTCAAGAAGATAGAAAACTCGAAGGTGCGCTTGAATGCCATACGCACCATAAATACGACATATAAGAAAATGCGGCAGGTCCTGCTGCAGGATGAGATTTTCTATGAGCCGATTCTGCGCTCCCTCGATGACGATATGGAGGACCAGGTGAACTTCATCAAGCACATACTCTATCTGGGCATGCCGGCCATCGCCAAGTTCAAAGTCCTGAATCGCGAGCTCTTGCAATTGTCGGAGAAGGCTCGCAAGAATCAACTTGCCAAGATTCAGATATTGAACTCGCTGAAAAAGCCAATTGTTATTGGACCACCCCAGGTCGTAGTCAGAGAGATACAGACCAATAATCCCAAGCGTTATCTTCGCCTCACCGAGAGCATGGCGATTCTCAAAGCTGAGCTGCAGACGATTGAAAATACAATCAAAAATCTTCGATTGACCGTTTTGTGTTCGCAAGCTAAGGAGATTTATCCACGGTGAGTGCTTTTAGAGCCCAAGTAGGTTATCTAATAGATACAAGAATTATTGACTTTTTAGCATTAAGACTCAAATGGAAAACAATGAAAAACTAAAACGGGAAATCGAAAAAAAGATGCAGGCCAAACTGATGCTTGAGCAAAAATTGAAATGCTCCACTCTGCTCTCGGATGTACTACTAAACAATCTATCCGAGGAAGAAATTAAGTATGCAGCTCCGATAACACTTGACTTTCATATGTGTATTTATATAGCCCATTTACCTGCCCGACAGTCGTCTGGAGCGCATTAGAGAGCTACAGCTAATGATGAAGAGCGACAATGAGTTTGAGGAGCAAAGTATCGCTCACATACAGAATCGGGCCGATGCCTATGTGCTAATGCGGTATGCTTACATTATATGAGCATCTCTTTTCTGTATAATCTTCCTCTCTCTCTCTCTCTCGGTCGTTACCAGATGGACCGTTTGGAATCTGTGGGAGATCCTTCGTCATGTAGATCGCAATCCTAAACTGTACAAAAGACAATACCCGAATGAATCCTTGAAACTTCCACTTTTGAAATTCGAGCTTTTTGAAATAAGAGCCTACCCCCCCGAACTTTTTGAAGAAGACGGTTTGCAAATAACCCCTTGAGCACTTAAAGCAGAGAAATCTAATCACATTTCCCCTTCTCCACGCAGTTGATTCAATTATGCATTACCTTAAGCGTAAGGTATTCAAACTAATGCAGTCATTCACTCCCGCCATGGCAGCGGCCATTCCCCAAAGTCGAGAGCGTTATCATCGCATTTATTTGGATACCGTTGACCCGGTCAGAGTGTTTGATGATGACCAGCAGGACGGGCCAAAGATCGATGATCTGTTGGAGGACAGGACCCTGGCCTCCATACCGAATCGCAAACAGATCAAGGCGCAGAGCGCCAGACTTGTGGAGGAGGCTACCAGGCGGGACGAATCGTAGCCTTTGGTTTTGGATTCATATCAATAAATTTTCTAGTTTTTTAAATTTCTACAAATATATTAAACGTCCACTGATCTCTGGTTTTATTTTATTGCACAAAGAGGGAAATTTCAGGCTATTAGCTTTGTTTCTCTATAAGGACTATTTTCTAGAGAAAGCGGTGGCTGTGCAGTTGCTTTCAAAATGATGAAATTAAAATCGAATGCCTATGCTCGACTACTTGAAAAAATATTCATTACAATCGCGACGCACATAACAACAACAACAAACTCTAAAACGCAAAATATTTACATATATATATAAAATTATATTTACATATATATTAAAATATTTAAAAATATAAAATACATTCAAAATGCCGTGCGGTGTACGAAGTAAGAATCTATTGGCCCGTCAAAGGAGGCACAAGGGTATTCTTCAACCACTGAGGCTAGCGCGTCCTCGAGATCCCAATACGCATGGACTCCTCGGCACTGCGAATGTCACCCAGCACCTAGTCATTGACGACACCTGGACGCCCACTTCGCTAGTCGAGCAATACACCCATTTGAACAGCCTGCTGGGTAAGTAATTCTAAGCAGCTCTATCGAGTGACTCAACGCACAAACTATGCCCCAGTCGTTCGCAGCATCTACAATAAGTTCGAGAAGGAGGCCAGCCAAAAGCGCATTCGGGCGAAAGCAGCGGAACTGAGAGAAGAATGCCACGATGGGCGCTTGAAACTGCAAAAGATATCGGGCGGCGACAGCGCCCATGAGATACGCAACATGCTGAGCAATCACACGGCTATGCAGCGCCTCTTCCATAAGATGCCCATAGACCAGGTGGCCGACAATATCGATCAGAGCACGTTCGCATTGCGCAAGGAGCGGGATCGTCTACAATCTCGCCTAGAGCAGTTGAAGCGTAAATTGTATCAGTTGCAGGTTTGTATATAGGACAGTCTAAATTCTCTCTCCCTGTAGTGGGCAAAAACTAATTTGACAATTCCAAATAGATAGACCGTTCCAGACTCGAAAACCGCATCAAATATGAGAATGAGTTTGTTTTGGAGGAGGAAATAAAAGCGCGAATTTTACAGAAAAAACTCGATTGCTCAACTGTGAAGGTCAGGGCGATAAAAACGATAAATACCACATACAAGAAAATGGTGCGCATCCTAGTGCAGGATGAGATATATTATGAGCCCATTTTAAATTCACTCGATGATGACATTGTGGACCAGACTAGGATGATTAAGTTTATTATTGACCTGGGCTTGCCTGCCATAGACAGATTTAAGCAGCTCAAGCGACAGTTTCGACGGTTGGAGGAGAGATCGCATGCCGATTTCCAAGCCAAGATCAAATTTGTTGCCGAATTGCGGAGGAGACGGACATTTGTGCCCCTCCCGGCCAAGGACATGCGGCAATCTATTAATATCCCGGAACGCGAACGCTACATGCGTGAGACGAGAAGTATGACGGAGCTTAAGAACGAATCGGTGGCCATTGAGAAAGAGATCAACGAGCTAAAATACAATACACTTTGCGCACAGGCAAACGAGATTTATCCACGGTTAGTATACAAAAACGTTGGGCTTTGTACCACTAATAAAACTGTGTCTGTTTCAGCGCCAAGAGTCAGATAAAGAAAAACCATCAGGTGAGCCGTCATATCGTTTGCGAGCATTTGCGTCGCGATGTAATGGAGGAGAAACAAGTTTCTGCGAATATGCTGCGGGATGTATTAGTCCACAATCTGAACGAGGAGGAAATAAAGTATGTATTTCCTGATTTTTGAAACATATTTTTACATTTTGATTTGCCCGACAGACGACTCACATACATTGAAACACTGAGAAACGAATTGCAAAAAGAAAAGGAGATTCAGAAGGACACGTTGGAATACATCCAGAATCGTGCGAAAGCTTTCATTATGATGCGGTAGAGTCGACTATTTCCAGATAGCTCCCATTGCTCTTGCTCATGAATTTCTATTGTATCCGCAGTTTGTGCCTTTGGAATCTTGCCGAGATCCTGCGATCCATCGATCGCAGCCCCTATTCCACTCGTCGGCGGTATAGAACTTCGTACTTGCGATTGCCTCTACTCAAATTCGAGCTGTACACAATGCTGGCGAAGGCGCCACCGATTTTCAAGGAAGACAGTTGAGTAGAGCTGGTATAAATTTTTTAACCACATATTTATGTTCTCGTTTAATATTCAATGCTCAGTTGAGAAAATCATGCATCTGGTCAAGCGCAAGCTCTACAAGCTGGTGCAGGCCTACCAAAATGTTCCACTGCGCGACCTGAACACCAAGAAGTTTGTTGATGAGTATCACAGACGTTACATGGATCGCATGAGACTCAGTGCCGACCGGCAAAGCAGTCAACTAATTGAGCCCAGGATAAGTTTTGAAGATGATAAAGTGGACCCCACAATACTCACACGTAAACAGATTAAGGCGAAGAGTTCAAAGATCTTGGAGGAAATCAGAGAAAGATACGACTAAGATGTATATATATCTTGATGAGGACAACGTCGACGTCTGTCACGGACACAGGCTAAGGTGATGAGCGCCATGCTTGTAGAGGAGGATATCAGACACAGCTACAACTAAGACCTATAACTATTATATTTTTTTACAAAATATTAGATTGATGGCATATTTAATTGTTGACTAATCAATTTAGATAAATATAAACCAAACAATCGAAAGTAAAATGTTTTTTGTTATATTAATAATATTCCCCGTATACTCGGATTTTATTGCTCGGGTACGTATATTAAACCTACAGAGTAAGTCTAGAATCTGTGGATCTTAATATATTCCAGTTATGCTCTATATTCGATAAAGTAACAGGACCATTTGTCGAAGATTTATATACTCTATATACAATACATTATACTATTCATTTAAACACTCAAGTCTATATCTTTTATAGTTAACGAGGGGAGCAAGCCAAACAGGTGAACGGACAGATAATCCAACATAGCTAAATCGGCTCATCCTGATTAACAATATGAAGTGTACATTATGGGGAGAGCCACACCTCTTTCTGCCATAATAGTAACATCGATGAGGCTACAGTCCTTGCTTGGCTGAGAATTTGCTTTCAAACTTATGCCAGCTTTCGACTACACGAAAACAAATCATTCAAATACAATCGCGACGCACATAACAACAACAACAACAGCAAACTCCAAAAAAACACATATATTCATATGAATAAATACATACATAAGTAAATACATATCTACCAATCATATAAAATACATACCACTCCAAAATGCCTTGCTATAAGCGGAACAGACCACCATCAAAGCGCCAGTTGCGCGACAAGAAGCGGACTGTGGTGAAGCCGGTGCGTCCTCGAGACCCCAACGTGCACGGACTCTTAAGCTACTCGCACGCAGCCCAGCATCTAATATTTGATGAGAATTGGACGCCCAGCTCGATCACCGAGCAATATACATTCATCAATAGTCTGCTGAGTAAGCGAATATAAAATACATTATATACATATCCAGAGCTGATTAACTGAATCAAATAAATCAAATATATTCCATGTTCCAGCTTCTCGGCTCATCTACAACAAACATGAGAAGGAGACCCTTGTGAGTCGTCTGCATCAGACGAGCGAGCGCTTGAAGGAGGAATGCATGAATGGGCGCCTCAAGCTGCAGAAGATATCGGTCGGCAACAATGCCCACGAGATACGCAACATGCTGAACAATCACAGCAGCCTGCAGCGTCTCTATCAGAGAATGCCCATTCACCTGGTCGCGGACAACATCAATCAGAGCACATTTGTCATGCGCAAGGAGCGAGATCGTCTGCAGGCTCGCTTGGAGCAGCTGAAGCAGAAGCTGAATGACTTACTGGTAAGTGGCTAACCCTGAATCATTGGGAAATATTGATGCAAGTTCTTAAATAGATAGAGCGTTCTATTGTGGAAAACCGCATCAAATATGAGAATGAGTTTGTATTGGAAGAGGAACTCGTGTCTCGCATGTTGCTGAAGAAAATCGAAAACTCGACTGTGAGGTTCAGGGCGATCAAAACGATCAACACAACATATAAGAAAATGGTGCAAGTCCTGCTGCAGGACGAGATATTCTATGAGCCCATCTTGAGTTCCCTCGATGATGACATCGCTGAGCAGACGCATATGATCAAGTACATCATTTATTTGGGCCTGCCTGCCATAAGCAACTTTAAAGTGCTCAACAAGGAGTTTCGACGACTGGAGGAAAAGTCGCGAGTGGACTATGCGGCTAAGGTGAAGCTGCTTGCCGATTTGAGGAAGCCGCGGGTTTTCGTTCCGACCAAGGACTTGCAGGATATAGTTGGAGACTCGAGAAAGGATCGCTATTTGCGCGAAACGAAAAGCATGGTGGAACTTAGGAAGGAACTGCAGAGAATTGAGAAAATCATCAAGGAATTAAAGTTCACAACACTTTGCTCGCAAGCCAAAGAGATTTATTTACGGTTCGTTTGTAGAAAAACCATTTGATTAGGCAATTTTAGAAACGTATTTCTGCAGCGCGAAGACTCAGATGGAAAACAATAAGAATCTGACTCAAAAGATTCAGTTTGATCTAATGAGTCGGGAAATGCTCCGTAACAAACTAAAATATTCGGGCGTACTAGAAGGCGTACTGTTGAACAATCTGTCCGAGGAGGAAGTAAAGTGGGTATATGATATATGAGCTATTGAATTTATTTTGAAACATCAACTGTCTATAGTCGCTTGGAATACATTCGTTCACTGAAAGCCACATTGACTTCGGACAAGGCTTTCCAGCAAACTAGTGTAGACCATATAAGAAATCGTGCGAATGCTTATGTAATGCTACGGTAAGGCGGATTCTGAAAATATCAGAGTTGATAATTAAGATAAAATGGAAAATTGTTTTGATTTGCAGCGTTAGTCTTTGGAATCTCGTGGAGATATTGCGGCACATTGATCACAGCCCTTTTATGATTCGACGAGCGTATCCCAACTCATATTTGAAATTGCCGTTCCTCAAGTTTGAGCTATTCGACATGTTTGCGGTCAACCCACCGCTTTACGAGGAAGATGGTTGAGTATATTTACTATTTGCTTCTGCATCATATTTATAAATTCTTCTACTTACCAATAGTTGATAAGATCATGCATTTACTTAAGCGTAAGCTCTACAAGCTGATGAAGGGCTACGAGAAGCTTGCCGAGGCGAATAACCGCGAGCCAATTAGCAGCTTTAGGGAGAAGTACCACAAACGCTTCCTGTCCACTCGCCTATCCTATATGGACACACAGGGCACCGAAGGCGACATGAAGGTGGTCGACTACGATGACGGCAAAGTCTACCTTAGCGTTCCGTCACGAAAACAGATTAAGACTTTGAGCGCCAAGGTGGTAGAGGAAGCCAAAGCTCATGAAGAGCTTTAGGATATTCCCTGCTTTTCTAATTTCACAGATTGATATTATTAGATTGATATTAGATTCTAATTCAATTTAACTATAAACGAATCTTACACTAAATTGTTGGCTTTATTATTTTTTCTATGGTGGTATATTTTATTTGGGGAATGTACAATGCGTTTAATATTAATAAAATAAATAAAAAATTATTTTAAAAATATACACAATATATTTTATATACCTGAATTTATTGAATGACTATAGCAGGCCATGGAAAGGTGCATCAGTTGATGAGTACGTACATTGGAAATTATTTACTTCAACACTGTAAGCATTACACAACAGTTAGGTACACTACAGAAAACACAGAAATACAAATAAAATAAACAATAAAAAAAAAAAAATAAAAAAATAAAAAAAAATAAACATACATATACATATACAAACATAAGGATATATGAATACATATAAGTGATATCGATATCGTATCGACATGCCTTGTTTTCAGCAGGAAAAGAGCCTTGAGTTCTGCTTGAAAAAGAAGAACAGTGGACGAGATGCCTTGACACCCAAGGTGTTGCGGGCTCGTCCCATTCGTTTTCATGGACTCTTTGGCATGGGCTATGCCAGCCAGCACTTGATTGTGGACGAGAAATGGACTCCTCAATCCCTGACCGATCAATTCAGTGGCATGACTGGGCTGCTAAGTAAGTAATCTGTCTAGCTATAGCCAGAGTCTGATTGGAAGTATTGCTCTAGCTCGTCGCATCATCTACAAGCATCATGAGAAGAAGGCCAATCGATTGCGTCTCCTTAAGCTGAGCAAGCGTTTGAAAGCCGAATGCTTTGATGGGCACATCAAGCTGAAGAACATCTCATCCGGCAACAATCTGCATACGATACGCAACTATCTGAATGACCACATTGACATGCAACGCCTCTACCGGCAGATGCCCATACATCTGATTGTGGACAATATCAATCAGCGTACCTTTGTCATGCGCAAGGAGCGAGATCGTCTCGAGTTTCGCTTGGGCCAGCTGAAACATGAATATAAAACTCTATTGGTGAGTGGCATTCCGAGAAAGAGACACATCAAGTGGTATAATTATCTCTATATCTACAAACTTCTAGCGTGAGCGTTGCAATCTGGAGAATCTAATGAAGTATGAGAACTACTATGTATTGGAGGAGGAGACAGCATCTCGTATATTGATGAAGAAAATAGAAAACTCGAATGTCCGCCTGAAGGCCATTCGAAACATAAATACTACATATAAGAAAATGATACAGGTCCTGCTGCAGGATGAGATATTTTATGAGCCCATACTGCGCTCGCTCGATGACGATATGACTGATCAGGCGCTTCTGATACGGCACATACTATACTTGGGGATGCCGGCTATAGCCAAGTTTAAGGACCTCAATCGCGAGTTCCAACTCTTGGAGGAGAAGGCACGACTTAATCTCCAAGATAAGATACAGATGCTAGCGTCGTTGCAACAGCAGCAGCCAAAGTTCGTGAATCAGCGCACTGCGGTGGAGACCAAGGAGATTCCATCAGCAAATCCCAGACGATATGTGCGTCAGACGTACAGCATGGAACGGTTGAAGCTGCAGCTACAGTCCATCGAGAAGACCATTAAGGAACTGAAGCTGGTCACACTCTGCTCGCAGGCCAAGGAGATCTATCCACAGTAAAATATATACCAAATACTATATAAGAGGTACTTTAAGTGTTATTTCCCCAGATTCAAGAGTCAGGTGGAGAGCAATGTGCTGCTGCACCGCAAGATCGAGCACCACACGCAGGCTCTCAATGCGCTCAGGAGTAAGATGAATAGTGCTAGTGTGCTGGAGGGTGTTTTGATTAACAATTTGTCCGAGGAGGAGATCAAGTAAGAGTTGCTATAACGCATATTGAAAATCTTAATTAATGAATCAACATTTATTGCTTGTCAGTCGACTCAATTACATAGATGTTTTAAAAGCTACGTTAAAGAATGACGAGGAATTCGAAAAGTCGAGTGTGGAATATCTAATAGATCAATCACATGTTTACACTATGTTTCGGTAAGAGTTGAATATGTATGCATCTAAGTAGTCTGATTTATATTTGGGAATTTTTCAGATTTAATGTGTGGAATCTTTATGAAATTCTTCGACATGTGGATCGTAATCCAAAAACCTTTCGTACCACTTATCCGAATTCGTATCTAAAATTGCCTCTGCTGAAGTTTGAGATGTTGGAAGCCTTTGCCGTGCCACCCGAGGTTTTTGAAGTCGACGGTAAGTTTTACGAAAGAATTTGTTTTTCTTATACCTAATCTTCTGCTTGGAAACAGTCGAAATTCTTATGAATACACTCAAGCGTAAGGTGTACAAACTGATGAAGGGCTATTCAGACAAAATGCTGCCATCGTTAAAGAAGAGTAAGCAGGAGTATCACGAAAAGTTTTTGGCCACCTTTGAACAACGGGAGGCCTACAATGAAGACGATCAACATATGACAATCGGTGGCGATCTATTGGAAGACACCAAGGTCAATATGAATGTACCGAACCGCAAGCAGATAAAGGCGCAGAGTGCTAGGATAGTGGAAAACGCTATCAGACGGGAAGAATCATAAAGTTCCGATCTCTTTTAAATCATTAATAAACTTCACACGCTTTCCTTACCACTTTGAATAGCAGATTTGATTTGTTTTATTTTTTATTGTTTAGCGAATATGTAGTAGTCCATGAACTTAAATTCTAGTTGAATTTGATATGAGTTTCCCATGTTTTAAGATTTGATTCAATTGTTAGGTACACCTAAAAAACACAATTCAACAAAAAAAAAAAAAAAAAAAAAAAAAAAAAAAAAAAAAAAATTTATAAAAAAAAAAAAAAAAAAAATACATTCACATTAGAAAAAAAAAAAAAATAAATAAATAAAAAAATGGAAAAGAAATCCTCTTCTGAAAGGAGTCGTCATCCTTCACGGCGGCCTAAGCAATCGTTCCGAGATGAGATGGCCCCAAAGCCCGTCCATCCGCGAGCCCTCAGATTCCACGGGCTATTTGGTGAGAAGCTCGTGCGTCAGCACTTCATAGTGGACGATCGATGGACCCCCGACTCGTTATGTAGGCAGTTTTCTGGCATGGCCGATTTGCTGGGTGTGTGAGCAATCCATATATCTATACATTTGTCCCAAGGAGTTAGCTATATTTTCTGCTCTAGCCCGATTTGCGATCTTCAAGCGACACGAGATAAAAGCCAATCGACTGCGGGCCATCCAAGAGAGCAAGCGGCTCAAGTCGCAATGTCGCGATGGTGGCGCCAAGCTGCGGAACATTATCTCAGCTGACAATACGGTTGCCGTTCGGAACCTACTTATCGCCTACAAGGACATGCAGCGTCTATACCAAAAGATGCCCATCCACTTGGTCGCAGACAGCATCAATCAACGCACGTTTGTCCTGCGCAAGGAACGCGATCGGCTCGAGTACCGACTAAGTCAGCTGAAGGTCGATTATCGGAGAAAACTGGTTAGTCAGGGGTTTGCATACATGATAAAAATTAAATGCATATATAATATAATAAAAATATGCATACATTATATGCATTATATTATCTAATTTGCAGAAGCATCGTGCAGTACTGGAAAATCATATAAAATATCAGAATGAGTTCGAGCTGGCGGAGGATGTCAAGTCACGTGAATTTATTAAAAGAGTGGAGAACTCGCAGGTGCGCCTGAAGGCCATCAAGGCCATTAACATAGCATATATGAAAATGGTGCAAGTGCTGTCCAACGATGCCATATACTATGATCCCATACTGCGTTCCCTCAGCGACGACATGGAGGATCAGGCGACATTTATTAACCACATAATCTATCTAGGCACGCCTGCTATAGCCAGGTATAAGGAACTCAATCTGGAGTATCAGCAGCTGGAGGAAAAGTCTCGCAGGAACATACACGATTATCAGAGTAAGTTGGGATTGCTGAAGACCAGCTCTCGCAACACATTGGAGCAATTTAAAAGCAAAAGGACTGTCAGGAAGCTCGATGAAGTGGTAATCCAGCATCATTATGTGCGGGAGACGCACGGCATGTTATTGCTCAAGAATGTAATCAAGGTAATCGAGAAGGTTATCAGGGATCTCAAGTTTGGTACACTGTGCGCCCAAGCCAGTGAAATATATCCTCGGTAAGATCGTTTAGCTCTTTGAGAGAACTTTAAGAGTTCGGTAAGTAAACTTTTGGTTTTGCAGCATGAGGAGCGGCATTGAACGAAATCACAAGCTGTTAGAAGTCGCTGAGTTACAAGAAATAGGTCGATATAACCTTGAGGACAGAAAGACATACGCCTTGGTGTTAAAATGTCTATTAGCCAATAATCTAGGCAGCGAGGAAATCGAGTATGTTCCTTATGGAATTTACGCATTAACTTAAATAATTAACTTATAACTGAAATGTTTAACAGGCGGCTCGAAAAGATTAAGCAGTTGAGAACGGAGTTGGCAGCGGAAGAAAAAATTGAGCAAGACACGTTGAGATATATGAAAGATCGTGGCGATGTGTTCATTATGTTTCGGTATTGTTGTCTAGACATACATAAATATTACATATTTTTTTATCTACAAATATATTCAGGTGGTCCCTTTGGCATCTCTATGAAGTGTTAACCCATGTAGATTGTAATTCCAGAATAATAAGACAGAAGTATCCGAATTCGTATCTCAATTTGCCTCTCCTCAAATTCGAATTGCTTAATATGCATTCTCAACCACCTGATCTCTTCCCCGTAGACAGTTAAGTCGATCAATTCACTCGTTTCATCTCATTTTAAATTCTTTTCCCATCACAAACAGTTGAAGAGATTATGAGTGTGCTCAAGCGCAAGATGTTTAAGCTCACAAAGGCCTACAAATCGGAGATGGAATCGTTCATACCTCTCAGTGTGGAGAAGTATCATTCAGATTATATGGAGACCTGTGATGCAGCTAAGTACTCGTCGGAAGATCAGGAGCAATCGGCTATTCCTAACGATGTATTATTAAATGAGAAGACCCTGTACGATATACCCAGTCGCAAACAGATCAAGGTGCTGAGTGCCAAAGTTATTGATCAAGCAATCAAAATAAGCAATACATAGATTACATATGCCTTTTATTGATCAATAAACCAAAAAACAGCATAAAACAGAGTTTCAAGTCTTCTGATAATTCAAATGTAACCGTCACACATACTATATAGTAATATGTGATATCATCAGAAAGTGGTCAATTATGCTTTGAGTATCCCAATTCTCATTCCAATTCAATTGGATATATTTTATTATAGACTTCATGTATTTTAAATGCTGGAATTTTCTCTCATTGCCTTTAATTATTTAGAAGTTCAGTATTGTACGTAAGTAAGATTTTATCATACAGGTCTTGGGCCCTTTAGGAAGGACAAATTATTGTAAAAATATGTGACAACAAGTAAGAAAGCTATATAGACTGCTCGACCGCGAGATGTCTTGAATCCTTCGGGGGATCAATAATTCTTCGCTTCTTTAATAAATCCGTTGAAAATGAGTATGGGTTGGAATAGCCAGAAATAGAGACAGATTTTGCAGAATTCCTAGTCCTTTAGAGAACTATAGAACAAAAGAACCACTGCTTTCTATGCCATCTAATAATTATAAAGGTTAATGTGCATAACTACAATACTTATTTGGCCGTATTAAGCATACATAATTCTTAAGCAGCATATTGGGGTGAGCCGATTTATATCTGTTCGTATAGCTGTATATCTGTCTGTATATCTGTGTCATTGTATGACTCTCAAAATATCATTTAAATTGTTTATACGCATTCAGAAGTGTTCATTTGGTATTTATATTTAAGTAAAACGACTCTAGAATGCTTGCAAAAGCAGAGAGTGTTCTCATTGGTCACTTGAAGGTCGACTACAACGATCTCCACTTAACGTCGGGCTCAACATTTGAGAGAGACTTAGGGTTTGAGTGAAAGTCGCCTTATATAAAGGGCAGTAGCTGCAGCATTTCTTCAGTCGCTCAGGCCTGTTGGGGGTCAGTCGTGCAGTGCTATAAAGTGAAGTATAGTGTGCTTGTGGATAAAATACGTAGAGGAAATACGTAAAGGAATTATGTATGTAGAGGAAATACGTAGAGGAATAGGTAAAGGAAGTACGTAAAAGAAATACGTATATGGAATTATGTAAAGAAAAAGTGTAATGGAAATAATATGAAGACTAAATACGTAAAGGAAATGCGTAGAGCAAATACGTAATGCAATCATGTACAGAGAATACGTACAGGAAAAAATGTGTACTCAGTTTCAGAATGAATGATTCAATTTCCCTTTTGGATGCATCCATGCAGATGTCTAATAGGTGAGGGAAATATGCAAGGAACTACGTAAGGAAATACGTAAGGAACTACGTAAGGAACTACGTAAGGAACTACGTAAGGAACTACGTAAGGAACTACGTAAAGGAACTACGTAAAGGAAATACTTATATTGATAATCGTAGGATAGGGTGGCGCTCGAAGGAAGTATTCAGGCACTCTCGCCTGTTTACGAGTATTTATAGATGCAAATTTTAAATTTAAATTAAAATGAAATATGACAGTAGCATTATTATTAAATATTTGGCTATTATACTCATGCACTTTGCGAATAAGTATGTTGGTTTTCTGTAATCTCTGTAAATAGTCCACATGAGCGCAAACTACTTCGCTGCTTCAATAGCGAACACCTAAAATTTTGAACATAAAAAGGTTCTCCCATTACACTCTTGGCGCATATCTTTTTACAACCCAAGACTATATAGTAGATAGATAGTAGTATGGATAGTAGACAGATATCTAACCAATTGCAATCTTCTTAAGGCTTAGAGCTGGAACTTTAAAATCAAATGAATTAAATATTAAAGTTTCAAAACATCCTCTAAGAATGAATAAATGAATACTAGATTTATAATATTTTTGTTTCATCAATTTAGGTTGCCAATGGAATTTCCCTCATTACATTTATTCAGATTATGTTAGTTATTGTTCAATTGTTAAATACACTTAATATTTTTTTTTTTAACAACAGAAACTAAACTTTTTCTTTTTTTTAATTTATACTAAAAAAACAACACACACACACTTACTATGCCTTGTTTTAAGCGCGAAAAGAGCTTGACGCACACCACCCGCCGCACCAAGTCGAATGATCGGGATCCTCTGGCGCCGAAGCCCGTGCATCCGCAGGCCTTGCGGTTCCATGGACTCTTCGGCATGTCCTATGTGCGTCAGCACGTGATGGTGGATGATCGTTGGACGCCGGGCTCGTTGACCGAGGAATATAGTGGCATGGCCGATTTGCTAGGCAAGTGAAACAGAGCGATTTCTATGTATGCACTGGATATTACGTATACGGTATACCTCGTCCTTTAGCGCGTCGTGCCGTATTTAAGCGACACGAGACGAAAGCAAATCGCCAGCGCTACTTTTTGGAGAGTAAACGCCTCAAGATACAGTGCCGCGATGGTCGGGTCAAGCTGCAGAATATCCGGGTCGGGGACTGCACCCACAAGATTCGCAATTTACTGGACCGCCACAAGGACATGCAGCGCCTATACCAGAGAATGCCCATAGATCAGGTGGTGGACAACATTAACCAGCGCACATTCGTCATGCGCAAGGAGCGCGATCGCCTGGAGTGCCGACTGGGCCAGCTGAAGAAGGAATACAAGCAAATACTAGTATAAAGGACTATCGATTCAGTGACATCACATTCATATTGCTTTTTGCAGCTGAACCGCGCTGTGCTAGATAATCGCATCAAATACCAGAACGAATATGTGATAGACGAGGAGGTCAAGTCCCGTGATTTCATCAAAAAAATCGAGAACTCGAATGTGCGCCTAAAGGCCGTCAAGGCCATCAATAGCACATACCTGAAGATGATACAGGTGCTCCGGCACGATGCCATATTCTACGAGCCCATACTGCGCTCCCTTAACGGCGACATGGAGGACCAAGCGAATTTCATAAAGCACATACTCTACTTGGGAATTCCGGCCATAGCCAAGTTTAGGGAACTCAATCAGGAGTACCGCCAGCTGGAGGATAAGTCGCGGAAGAACCTGCAGGAGAAGCTGCAAATGATGTCCTCCTTTAAGAGCATTCGACCCGCTAGCCCGCTAGCGTTGACAACGCATGCCAAGCTCAAGGTGGAAATTCCACCCAGCGCCAATCCTAAGCGCTATGTGAGGGAGACGCGCAGCATGGTGGTGCTGAAGCTGGTACTGAAATCCGTCGAGAAGACCATCGAGGAAATCAAGTTTGTGACCCTATGCTCCCAGGCCAGGGAAATATATCCGCGGTAAGCCATACTCTATGTTTGCACGTTTACTAACTTATAAATAAGTTTGGTTTGAGCTCAATCCATATTTACATATTGTATTTACATTGTTAAGTATTGTTCTCTATTCGCCGAGCCCGGGACTTGGGGCCTTTGCTTTGAAACCACAAGGTGTTGTGACAATAGACAATAGGGTACGTTACAGTTTTATGCCAAAGTGGGATTTTGATTAGGTAAAAAATATCTGAATATTTTTTAAGGTAGAAAGCATAAAAATTCTTCGATGTGTTAGGTTTTGAGTGCTGTTTGCACAGGTCGCGGTATTAAGAGCTAGTACGTTTTATCGGCCTATATCTTTAGCTATCTATCCTTCTTTTGCATTTATATGCTGACTTCAAATATGCCGAGAATTTATGAACAATTCACGGGTCTGAGCGAGAATGTAGCTTGCACTAAGTTCACTATTTTACATTTATTTAAACCAAACATCAATGTGACCAAGTTCATATTGAAGCAGGGTAGATGCGGTAATTGGTCCAGTGCTCGTAGCACTGAGAGACTGTGTACTCTTCATCGTTTTCTTGGACATACAATAATCTGTTTTCTAGAAAAATTGCACTCGCTCATTAGTTGATTTTATTTGTCGAGCAGGCGTCTGATACTTTGCTGTAAATTGTAGTTTGACGATTTTTTCTTTTATTTTGAGATTTCCATTTCTGTTTTGGGAGTTTGATAGCAAGAGAGTTAGCAAACAACTTGAGTTGAATCTTTCGCTTGCAGCATGAAGTGCCAGGTGGACAACAATGATAAGCTGCACCGCATTATCGAGTGCGATATGTTGGCCCACGAGATGCTCGAGACCAAGATGAAGTGCGCCAATGTGTTGAAGGGCGTGCTCATGAACAATTTATCCGAGGAGGAAATTAAGTGAGAAAATGCTGCTTAAAATTTGCTTTCCAATTACTTTCAATCCCTGTTTTGATAGCCGCATGGAGCTCTTGAAGGACTTGCGCAAAACTTACGCCGAAGAACTGGAGAAAGAGCAGGAGACGTTAGAGTATTTGAAGAATCGGGGCGATGCATTTGTCATGTTGCGGTAAGCGAGGAGTGTTATATGTATAAATATAGGTCATGTTTCAGAAACTCTTGTTGAAGGAAAGATTTCGCAGCTTTATTTATTTTAATCATTCTTTTCCCACGCAGCGTCAGCATATGGAATATGATTGAGATCCTGCGACACGTGGATCGTCAGCCAAAGCTGCTGCGTACTCAGTATCCGAATTCGTACCTGAAATTGCCGCTTCTGAAATTCGAAATGCTCAATGTTCGCTCTGCGGCGCCAGAGATTTACGAGGAAAACAGTTGAGTATCAGATCGGATAGTCTTCGTATTGTCAGATCATAACAAATTTGATTTCCGCACAGTTGATGTTGTGATGCACGTCCTGAAGCGCAAACTGTATAAGCTGATGAAGGGCTATCTGGTGGAAATGAAACCGGCTCTGATAGCTCGCAACAGGGAGGAATATCACGCCGATTTCTTGGCCAGCCACAACATGTACGAGCAGGTGATCGAGAATGCGCAGCAGATGGAGGCCATTGACGACGATGATCTGCTCGTCGAGAACAAGACGCTGGCCAATGTGCCGTGCCGCCAGCAGATTAAGATGCAGAGCGCCAAGTTCCTGGAGGAGCTGGCCAAGCGCGACGAATAGAGCTCGCACACTTCTCTCGCTATTACGTATTTGTCTAACCAAAATTTTAGGTTTCTAGCCCCATTGGAGATCAGCTGCCCAAAATTTGTAACAGTGGCGCATACACTTTTAGCTTGCAGTGGAATGCAATGAATTTCGTTCATAATAAATAACAACGAAGAGAAAGAGCAAAATCCAAACACACTGAGGGGGAGGTAAATAACTGAATAAATCGTGAGCTGCATTTGGACAATCGTCAGCCAAACAATGGAGGCGCCGAGGCTATGATGATGTCTGCAGAAGTCGCTAGTTAACTTTATATAATTGATCCAAAATTGCTGCAAACAGTCGCCGTGGCTGGGATCTCGTCGCCTCAACTTTGGCTTTTGGCTGCAAAATGCGACGCCCTCCAGTTGGGCTAACAGAAGTCGCCACAATTGTGGCCAGAATTGCCACACAGCGCAATTGTGTGGACAGGCTAGAGTCTTCCCGTTTTATTTATGACCTGTAGATGGGCAGATAGCCATATCGGTTCTTCGTAGTCGAATCTATTGTGTTCCAGTTCAATGACACTTGCCTGCTATAGTTTCAAGCTGAATTCATTCATTTGGCTTTTAGCTTTTAATAGTGGCCATAAATCATTTCCTCTGGATTCGATTCGATAATGCAATTTCCTCTGCATAGAAACGAAACCCCCAAAATCTATTGTGAATACTGAAATAAGACAAAAAATTAGTAACAAAATTTAAATTTAACAACTTTATTAAGACAAAATAAGATAGCTGCGCCATCTAAATAATCATCATCAGCGAGTAGAGACTTAATCGCAGCCCATATCTAAGTAAGAGTCGGGAGTGATCGACTAGAAAACACCCTGTTTTTTATTATTAATATTATTATTTTTTAATTTTATCATAGACTATTTTTTATAGGTTTATTCAGATTATATTTATTCATATTTTGATTGACTAGAAAACACCCTGTTTTTTCTATTGAATTATTATTATTATTGATTGAATATTATAGGTTTATTAAGAAAATATTAATGCATATTTTGAAAACTGAAGAAATGTTAATTTTTAGTTTATGGAAATTATCCTTGACAGAATTACAATGATATGAATATCAATATTGTGTTTCTATCGCTAAGTATCGAATGTTCTTATATTCATCGATAAAAAATGGCTAACTTTGGTCCTAAGCTGTATACTTCCTGCTGAGAGCTGTTTCCAACAAACACTCTTTCAAAACCAGCATACCCTATTACTAGTCCACTTGGAATTCAGATTCAGGGCACAAAAACGGAGCTCGACTTTTGAGCTGTGCACGCTTCAGCTTCAATCTCGTGTGGCGCACTTGTCGCTGTATCTTTTTCCCGTTATTTGTATCTGCGTACACGACATCACGCGAGCTGCGCACATAAGGCTCACAAATGAGGTTATGCAAGTCCGCTTAGACAATCGGCGTGCCAACTTTTACAGCCAGGCCAATGTTTATTCATATACACAGAAATGCCCGATCTCTTGTATTCAGCACGAAATTGTATTTATTTCGTACGGCTCTTATCACCTGTTGCGGTTTTCGATGCTGATTGGCTGGCAGACTGGTGGGTGGGGGGCGTGCTTCCGACCAAAGAAAAGGGGAACAACAAGTGCCAAAAATTAGCTGACGCTTTTTTGCGGTTGCCCTTAAGAGTTAATGTTGTGGCCATTGAATGAAAAAGAAGACTTCAACACAAATTTTTTGCTCCAGTTCATTTCTTTTGTAAGTGCTCAAATTAGGTTGTTGTGTAAATAATACGAATAAATACGGTTGCCGTCATCTAAATAGGTTCGGTTGATACATATCCACTTACATTTCTTTCATTTTAATTTGTATAAAATATGAGTATATGTATACAAATTATATTTGAAAAATTTTTTATTTAAGAAATGAATAATTTTTTTTTTTTTTTTTTTTTTTTTTTTTTTAATATATAATAATATATATATATATATTTTTTTATGATAAGATATGAACAAATTTTTCAGTAAGAAACTAAATTTTAAATAAATATATATTTAAATAAAAATTAATAAGTGTATATTTAGTTATATTTGTATATGAAAAAATGTATTTTTGTTTCAGTGCAAAGCATTTTATTTCTTAAACATAAATTAAAATTAAATTTAAATACAAAATTTTTCAGTATTTTTTTGTGTCAAAAATATAAAATCAAAATAAATTTAAATAAAAAATCCAAAAGTTTTATTTCTTTTCTTTTATTTTATTTATTATTGTTATCATTATTATATTTTTAACATGTATTTATTTTAGCGTCAATGGCTGTATATATAGAGATAAAATTAATAGAAATGAGGGCAGCTGTCAGCTCTGCGTTGCGATTGACCTGTATGCCACACACGCGAATACTCACACACATAAACACACACACACACACGCACGCGCGCACACTATAGACATTAGTGAAAAACTAATTTGTTAAGGCTCGCCCCTAATACGGTTAAGTACACATGCATAATTCAATTAAAAATATATTTATCATTAACATGAGCTCAAATGGTGCATAGTAAATCATATACATATATGTGTGCGGAAATATTGAGTAATGGAAACATATCAATTTGGAACCGCTTCTGAGGTAGGTCTGCTCCCAGTCGAATATGACCCCAGCCAAGCAAAACGAATTGAATATTTGAGTAATGTAAATATACATTTCGATTGTCTGGCAGACCTATTTAACCCGATGCTTTGCACTCTTGGCCCAAAGAGCAGCTGCAGTTGGCAGCTCCTATAGTTAGCTTCTTTTTTGTTTTTTTCCTGGTTTTGCTTCTTTTTGGCTTTTACCATTCGAACGGTTACAACATTTTCCAGAAGCCACAGCCCCACAAAGACCGCAAACGGCTTCGGGTATTGATAATTATGAACCTTCTTGAATGTTGGCGGCAGTTTGTGTTTGAAATAATTCGTGAAGGAGTCGCAGTTTCGTGGCTAAAACAATTGGTAGTCAGTCAACTTAACGCGAACTGCGAAACTGGCCAATTTTATGCTTTTTTCAGCCAGCCGAATCGTGGCCAGCGCTTTTTTCTCTTCTCTCCTTTTCATACAATTTGTAAAACGAAGACGGACAATGGACATTGTACACTGAGATTGGGTATAGAAAAGTGTGGATACTCTGAAACGTATCAATTAGGATATAGAAATGTAGATTGTTAAATATATTTAATCTATATAGATTATACAAAAATGCAATAGATATAGGTGTAGACTGGAGAGAGTTTGATGAAAGAGTGGATGTGAAATGAGATTATGAACTTTGGACGAGTACGAGGATTTTACAAAGGAAGAACAGTCTGGCAGATTCTCACACATACATTTTAATATAATTGCCAATTTGAGGTCTTAAAGAGGCTTTAGATTTTCATGTTGATAGTTAAACCCAAAGTCCCAGAGTAAAATTCTTGAAAAAAAAAAAAAAAAATAATAATAATAATAAAAAATAAAAAAATAAATAATAAATAAAATAATTGAATAAAATAAAATACAAAAATTAAAAATTTTAATAATGATAAATAATTAAAATAAATAAATTAGAGTATTCCTTGGCATATTGGAATTTTCAAAATAATTAAGAGAGTATATTATATATATATATATATATATATATATATTAATTTATTATATATATATATATATATATATATATATATATATATATATATATATATTTTTTTTTTTTTTTTTTTTACAATTTTAAACTGATGCAATTATTTTGGTATTTATTTATTATATTAATATATTATTTGCAATATTGTCATAGTCTCTGTTCGCTTAGGGTATTGAGGTGGATTTACTGCGCGCATGCAGCTCCTAGGAAATTATCTTGTCAATGGCTGCGCTTCAATTGCGGTCCAGTGTTTTACATGGGCTGGGCTGTGCCCATGTGGAGCCCATGTGCACACGGCGGTAGCGGGAGGGGAATGTAAGTGAAGGCAGCTACCAGCTTGAGCTTCCCTTTTGGCGAACAGGCTTCTTTTTGAGGTGTGTTCCTGCTGTTTGCATGCGATACTCGCTGAGCAGCCCATCGCAGCGCATCGCATCGTATTCGTGCAATATTTCTTCTTCATTTGTTGGCATAATTTACATATGGTTATGTAAGCCGAATCCGACTGCGGCATGTTTTATTTAATTGCCAAAATCCAGCAAATGGCCAAATGGAGAAAGATCCGTCAATTGGGCACAGCAAAAAGCTAGCCTAATTCAGCACTCCATGGAGCGATTACTTTGGGATGGGTGCGTATCTGTTGCCCAATTTGTTGGCCATTTCTCGGTCACAGCATGAGAGCAGCGCAATAATTGGTAAACAAATTCTAAATTAACATAAGCCCAATGACGCGTTCAATCGAGCACTTTCCAATTGAGTCAATGCTTTCGACCGTTTAGAGAGAAAGACATGGCACATTGTTATATTTAGTATATTGGCAATAAAAGTTCTATTGATTTTGCTCTCGCACCCATTTCCCTCCGCGAAACCGGCTTTGGGCTCAAAACAAAACTTGACAAACGTTTTTTATTTATTTATTTATTTTTTTTTGCTATAAATAAATCTGTGTCATCAACAAAAGCGGGCCAACAAAAGCCGATTTGAATACATATTCAAGCCATTCATGATTATGCAATTTATAAAATTAAGTGAGAATGTCAGACACGCAAACTGCGTTTTTGTTGTTGTTGTTTTGGATTCTTTCATTTATTTCATAGTTGTTTCACTTCGATTTGGCTAATAAACTCGCTTTAGTTCTATGTAAAAAATTAAACTTTCCCAGCATAAACAAATGATTCAGGCAACGAACTTGGCCGCCAGCATTGGAAAATGTCATGCATAAATATAGTAATAATGTTTTGAGCCCTGCCTAATTAAGTGCGCCTCATAAATATTCAAAATCACTGATTGATCGAGAAGTATTGCAGCTATCGCAGCTCCATCGCAGCCATCGTAGTTCCATTTCGTGTTGGGATGCTATTAAAGCGCAGTCGAGTTTGATTCTAAGCGGTCACTGGATGTTGCAAAATCACTCTCACAATCTTATATTCAGAAATATATATAGATATATATGTAAGTAGGAATTGGCGGCTGTGTGAGCGCCATAACCACTTATTATTTTAATTAAATTTTATGATAAAGACAAAGCCAAACAGCCGCCCAATTGTCAATGGCAAAAGCCAAAACAAATGTGCTTGTTATACCCTGCCTAGCTGATAGTTGTTGCAATGGGTAGATGGATGGATAGAGTGAGAGAAAGAGACTACAGACACGGAAATCAATTAAATTGCTTTGGTCGTAACTCTGATGTCCAAGTAACAAAATCTTTTCCGGTAAAAATAAAAATTGACACAATGAACTTGGCCATGAAAATAATAGTAAATTTTTAAACGCCACTTAGGTCTTTTACAATATTAAACTAAAATAAATCAAAGTACTCCATTGTACTTATAATTTTAATTTATTTATATGGGACTTATTAATTTTAATACAATTTTAGTATACTAAATAGTTGTTTTTTACTACTTTAGTTAAATTATTATAATTTTTTTTAATTAATTTATATTATTATTTTTTTATTAAAAAAGAGTGAAATAAATTGATATTGAAATTGAAAAAAATATTTTTTTCATAAATTTTTGGTATACAAAAGTGTTTTTATAGATTTTATTTATACTAAAATACTCTCTGCTTAATACAATTCATCTCCCTTACAGGGTAGCTTTAGTCGATGGCAGCTCGTCTTTTTGTTGCAATTATGCAATTGTTTAGCTTGGCCCGCGCTGGTTAGCTTCTCGCGTTCTCGACGTCAGCTGCTGCTGCTGCCGCTGGATCTATGCAAATTCTATGTCTTTATGCCGAAGCGAAATAATTATACATACAGCTGTAGTTATCAGCAAATTGAAACAACAGCCGCAACGAGTAGACCTTAGGACCCCCGAAAATCTATCGTCGATTGCAGCAACGCCCACGATTTTGGCCAAGTCAAATGCAAGGCAAAACAATAACAACAACAACAACAACAACGACAACAGCAGCAGCAACAATGTTGTCTCTTGCCCTTCAATAGCAGCGGCAGCTGCTTGGCATTGTTATTGCTGCTATTGTTATTGTTGTTGTTTTTGTTGCTGTTGCTGCTGCTGCTGTTGTGCAGCATGATAATGCAAACATTATGCACTTCATTTCATTTGGATTGAAGATTGAAGTAGCTGTTTTTTCTCTTTTCAATACCTCAATTAACTCATTATGCGCATGCGCAACTTCTGTTTAGCCGAAAATCTTGCAGCTTTGTTTGCCCAAGATGTCTATCACACCAGAAGCTTACACGACCATTTTTTAGCATCTGAGATTTCACATCTCGTGAGCAGGGATAGTCGCTTGTTTCTAGTTAAGAAATCGTGAGTGGCTGGCAAAAACAGTTCCGTTTTAATGTTGCGCTTGAGTTAATTGGTATTGTTATATTAAAACCCAGAAAACTCGTGAAAGCGAACAATATTTACAATATATAGATATTTAAATGAACAAACCTAATGTTAAAGTAGTGCTAAAGCTGCAGAGCTACGTCATATATATATGAGAAGAATGTAAACTTCTTCGGATGATGCTGGAACCAGAACAAATATTAAGAATCAAATGTTGGGAGTGCTCGACTGGAAGATACTCCAGCCATTATTTATTAAGTAAATTCCAGTATACATGACTTTTTTGTCACGTAAAAATTACCTTACCATAATGCTTGCGTTTGCAAAAGGCCAAGTATAAATAATTAGTATTCATTGCAGGCACTTACATATATTAAAATTTCGACTGCAGTGAGTTTTTAAAAACTCCTTTATCTGTAATACATAATTCGCATGCTTTTGCATAGCTTCTGCTTTATGTTTATTTATATTCCACATCATTTTACGTGATATTCTGCTATAGGATTTTAAGAGATATTTCACTTATGTTTTTCGTTCAGTCTAATAAACTTATAAAATCTTTTAAGGTTTTCTTTTTTTTTTTTCAAATATATTATTTAGGCTCGAAATATATTAGGTAGATTCCATTTCTAACAATGAATTAAATATTTTAATCTTTTCAATCGTTTGATTTAAGTTTAAGTTTGATTTAAACGTGATCAACATACAAATAAATTATCTTTAGTTTGCAGATGAACTTAAAATTTATTATATTATTTTAAATAATTGCGTGTGCGATTGTCATATAAGAAAATTTCAGCTGTGCCTAGGCCAGAGGCACCATTCATTCGATATCCACTTCGCTAAGATATTTTGCATCCCAGGCAGCCATGAAATCTCAGACTGCACGCTGTGTGTAAGATATGGTATACTATTAGTAGCCATCTGAGAGTTGCATTGAGCTCGTCTCATAGTTAGGAGTTTGCAATGTAGCTAGAAAATAATGTAAGGGGATTCATGTCAAAATTGACCCGGGACAACGATAGTCTCGATCTTCACGAGAGACATTTGCCCGGTGGCATATATATTCAATATATTCAAACAAATCAGGAACGACCCGATAGTTCAGTTATTGTAAAGGATGCCAGATATTGAATAAATGAAATTCACTGAATTCGAATGACAACGGTATCATGTTGGGCTCTACGCAATTTAAAGGTCCGATTATATCTGCAAATACCATAACATATAAAAACTTTTGTTATTTTCATGAATAAAGGCGAGTATTTACCGTTACTTTACATTGAGGTTTTCCGAAAAAATTTACTTGTTTTCGCTAGTATGTTCAAAGAGGCTATCCAGATAAATCGTTTACGTTTGTAGAGGATTCTCCAATTCCAACGGCTCGTCGATTTGATGAGACATTTGCTTGCCGAACATCGTGCTGTCAGGCCTTGCCATTGGCAGCTGCTTTCCCGGTATGCTCTCTGTCGTATGCTCGCGACTGTGCGGGAGCTGCCTGAGGTGCATTATTTTTGTATCGCAGTTGGCGAAGAGGCGACACCACGCTGAGGGCCAATGGCAGCGGCACGGGGGAACGTGTTCCAGATTGTCGTTAGTCTTTGGCAGCATTCTCAGGCCGGAGTGGCGCATTTGCCTCAGCCTGGCCACATCCTCTATCGCAATAATCAGTGTGAAGATCATCAGCGCACATAATGTGCCCATTACAAGGAAAAAGAGAGCATTCTGCAGCACTGCCTCTATGCAGTTGACAAGCTTCGACCGCAGTCGGCTGCCCCTTGAAGGCTTCGTCTCGTCTTCCCCGCGCTCCATATTGCGAAAACTAAGAACTGCTTAAAATTTTGTTTACATTTATATATGTAAATACATATGCTAAAAAAAAAAAAAATATATGTTTTTTGTAAAAATCTAAAACCAAATACTAAAATTAACAAACCATGCAAAGAAATGGAATGACTTGAAACTCTGAGAGCCTCTGTTGCTTGTTAAACTAGTTTGAGTGCTCGAGTCGAGACTGCTCGACTAGGACATCCTCTGAACCCTGCAAGGAGCTGATATTCCAATAATTCTCGGAATCTAAAAAAACTCATACACATATACATACGCATGTATACATATGCACGCACAATTAGCAGCGACTGCTGCTTTTAGGCAAATAGGGCGTGGAATCAACAATCTATTATTATCGTTAATAGGAAATCTGAGGAATTATCGATAAAGTACAGTATTTATTGTACTGCGTATGGTTAATACGAGCATACATAAAAATTTCAGCCACACTTAGTTCGTCTCCCTGACCAAGAATATATATACTCTACGGGGTCTGCCACACCTACTTCTGTCTGGTGCATACATTTTCCCAAATGTAATACACCCAGCTTTCCCATTTTCAAAGGGCTTTAAAAGAAGGGAAAGCTGTCATTTGACGTGCACCATTGTCACTTTATTCTACAGATTGACAAGCATTGGCAACGCCAGTATTTAACCATATGTAACCCATTAAAAAAAAAAAAGTAATTCACGCAAAGATTTATGTAATTATTTAAGTATTATTTACAGGATGGGATATTATATCATATTTGTATGTGTAGTTAACAATGTGGATAGTGTTTATATATATTTTTTATAAGGGGTAGATTATAGTTATTTGCGGAAGACATCTTTGGATATGAATCGGGATGCAGCTGTAAAATAGTGGGATGGATATAAATTAATTTTCACATGGCATATTCGAGACTCACCTTATTACTGCCACCGAAACAAATTGAAATCTGGGCGTCAAAACACATGTATTTATAATAGCCATTTGAGAGTTGCATGCTGCTTATCTCATAGTTAGGATTTATGTATAGTTATGTATCTTAAGATTTAGGTATTATTTCTGCGTATGCAAGTGATTGCATATTGTTAATATTGACCCGGGACTATGTCTCAATCTTGACGAGAGACATTTGCCCGGTGGCATATATATATAATTGAACTTCAAACTTTATCAGGAGATACCCGACAGTTCGGAACTTTAAGTGACGCCACAGTTGAGGAGGAAGTTGATGTGCTTAATGACAAGTAAGGTGCAGTTGATTAAGCCGATGTTTCTATTGACAGAATGGTATGTGTGTGAGCCTCTATTTTTACGGCTCTTATTTGTAAGCTGAGAGTAATTAGAATTAGCATATATGTATATACCCACATGGCGATTTGAAATTATATTTACCAACTAGCTGATAACCGAAGACCTATTCACCGGCTGAGGATGGCTCGTCCCGGAGCAGTTGGCTCCCGGTTGAACAGGCGGCACCATTCCCGGGGCCAGAGGCAATCGTAGGAGCGCGGTCGGCGCTTGAGTTCCTGCGCCGTCAAACTGTTGAATGCTGAGAAAAACAGCACAAAAATCAGCGCCGACACCGAGAAACAGATGAGAAATATCAGCAGCTCCCGTAGAAAAACCTTGCAAAGCCCGACGAAACTATCGGGCTCCTCGTCGCCATTGGAACTTCGTTTCAGATTATTCAGCACTGCCATTCCAAATAAAAAAAAAACAAAAAAAAAGTACAAAACTAGTTATTAGCAAAAATTTGATATAAAATAATTCCGAAGCCGAAATAATGAAAACAACTTTGAGTTGAAAATTCCAAAGAAAGAAAGAAACTAAAAATTTTCCACGTCGTATTTAGAATATTATATTTTCAAATGGAATGGGAAAAAATAGTAAAATTTTGTTGGTTACTCATAAAATTTATTTTCTACTAAAATTTGGAAGCCGAAATGTGATGTTAGCTGCTCAATGTGAGCATCTAAAATAACTGAAATATGTTTGCCTCTAGCTTAGGTACCAAATCGTTTGCCGATGAAATCCAGGGCCTACTGTCGTTCGTACATTTTCCCAACTTTCCCTAGCAGCTAGGTGTTGACCGAATCTCCAGCTCAATTTGGTGTAATTGAAGGCCTTTAACGGCATTTTAGCGATCTATTAGACTGGCGTTTGATGTGATTGAATTATTGGACACTTAAATGGGCGTCTCGAGCCCAACTTGCAGATGTCCAATGCCCCCTCTGGCGTGGAAAAGCGTGAAAAACCTTTTTCTTGTTGCCCATTTAGCAGCACTCTCAACACTTCTGCTCCTGACCGTCCCCACCAATGTCCCCTCCACAATTCGAAGACTTCACATATCGTATTATTGCTGCTAATGAAGATGTTGCCCCATGGGACGAGAGCTCTGGCGTTTTATTAGTCCGGAAGTGTTATACTACATGTTGGAATCTGCACATCTCCGACAGTTCAGTGCGATGGGCACTGATAGATGAAGCATGTTAGGGGTAATTGGAGTTTAATTTGATTAAAGCATTGCTGCTTACGTAATGCCCGTTATTTAACAGTTATTTTGAAGGTATCTTTGAGGCCATCGAGATGCAGGCGATAATGAAGCCTTGCAGTAGTCGTAGAGGAGCCATACTTTGGATATGAAATGGTATGTAATGTATTTGTATCTGTATCTCTGTATCTGCATCTCTGTATCTGTATATCTGTATCTGTATCTCTGTATCTGTATCTCTGTATCTATATCTCTGTATCTGTATCTCTGTATCTGTATATCTGTATCTGTATCTCTTTATCTGTATCTGTATCTCTATATCTGTACCTCCGAATCTTTCTTTTAAACTGTGTCTACTACGAGTGCTGCTCCAATATCTTACAATCCCTTCCGCCTTTATGTTTTCCGTGTCTATTGTGCGTATTCAATTCTGATATATGTATTTGTAGTAATAATTAATTATGGATGCATTAATTTAATAACCGGAAAATATTTGTAGTACAGCGGAAAGAGTAACAAAAGTAAGAACTATTAAGCAGACGTATCTTTTCCAAATCTCCGATTATTTTGATTTCATTAAAGTAATTTTTGAAACCTCTTTCAATGGCTGCTGGCATTCAATTACGCTGGCTGTTATATCACCCAGTGCACAGGCCGCGAGTGCAATTTAAGTGCAAGCCAAGTGCTGATAAGCAGCAGCAGCCCGGGCCTCAACAATAGCAGACAGGGAATCATTGCACAATCAGTCCACAAAGCGACTCCACGGAGACCCAAAGAGCGACTAACCCAAAAAAAACCAAACCAAAAAAATAAAAATTGTCGTAATACAGTTTACCCAGCTTTGAGCTTCTAAAAAGCGATGTCTGTCTGTATGTGTGTGTGTGTGTGGGAAACGACAAATAAATTACAACAATGCTTAAGGTCAAGTGATTTGTGCAGAAAATAAGGCATATAGAAAAACATATTGTTTTGGGCTAGCCATGGCTGCTCTTTTTCTTTGTCGTTTGTGTTTTTGTTTCTGTTTTTTTTTTTTTTTTTTTTTTTTTAAATTTTATTTGATAACCAAAGAAATGAATAGGCCCGGCCCGGCAAAGGAAACGTGGCTGACGCTCAAAGCGCTTGGGGGTCAAATGCCGTTAAGGTAACGATCGAGCGACTTGCTGTTGGATCATCACATTTCAACACCATCCCAACACGTGGTTAAGTCTTTTGCCTTAAGAGCAGCCGTCGCGACGTCTTAAGCAAAAAGAAGAAGAAAAAAAAAATTGATTGCCACTTTGGAAGGCCGTTTGGCTGCCGTATGAATCAAGAATGTCTGGCAACTGCAGACAGCCCCAGCTCGAGCCCAGGCCAATTGCCTCTGACATTAGCCCCATGGCTCTTCTGGGAGTGCCGACTGCCAGTAAAATGGGGCGTCAGTTGGTACTCTAGCTGCTCCATTAATTATATTCGCATTAGTTGCCAAATCATTGACTTGCAGAAGGCTCGTTGCAAATGGTGAGAACAAATGGATAGATGGATGATTTTGAAAACTCTTTTGTTTTTTAGTTTTGTTCTTATTTAATTGAGGCTAATAGAGCAGACCATTTGCCCCAGCTGCAGCTCCATTTTCAAAAGAATCTTGGCCTTTTCTCATATTATGTGACCGCATTAAGTAATCAGCCTGTGTTTCTATAAGGTATTTTCCTTTGCATAATTGAAAAAAAAAAAGTTTTAACAACTTGAAATTTGTGTTAGTTTTGTAATTTTGCTCGCGTGCACAACGTCAATGTTTGTTTTTTAAAATATTTTTTGTACCGTTCCTTAAAAAAGTAAAGAAACAAACAACAACAAAACATTATCACAAGCAACGTGATTTCCGGAAGTTAAAGCGCAACAAAGGCGCCTGCGCAAATGTCGTCGCTGTCGAATTGATTGTTGTTGTTGTAGTTGTTGTTGTTGTTGTTGTTGCTGCTGCTGCTGCAACGAAGAAGCTAAAGAAGAAAGTCGTGCGGCAACAGCTGCCGCAGTTGCAACTGTAGCCTCAGGTTCCATGTCGCACGTCCCACGTCCCACGTCCCACAGTCATCCTGTTTTTCGTGCGAATAATGTCATTTGTGTTTGTTTTATAACCAAAATTACAACAACTTGGCCCAGTCAAGCGACAAGGGAGCCCAAAATAAACATGCAGCCAGCATAATTGTCGAGTTGCTCAAGTCAGCTGCAGGCGGGGGGTAGAGTCAGCATTTGGTAGCTGCTAAAGTTCACTTGCACTTGGGGCTGAGTTCAGAATTTTTGCATATCTGGATAATTGATGATGGATAATTGATGGCTTGGCCACTTAAAGTGTGGGGGCCAGCTCGTGTTTGGGCCATATACGGGTGCCACGTGGCGCAGCTGACAGGCCAGCTACAATCAGAGATTGGCCACGGACGACGGCTAGACCCCACGAAATTGGCTGACAACCAGGTAACAATTTCGAAGGCTTAGCTTGGCTTTAAGCAAACACCTGTCTACAATTTAATGTGGGTCTGTGCAGTTCCTCTTTGCAATTGCTTTCGTTGCAAATTGCTTAGCTCTGTGGGTGGCAGGTGTGTCAGCTGCCAAAGGGGACCGAAGAAAGAATATAATCCTCACAAGCTAGTTTCAAGAATGCGACAAAAAGGCGTGAAGAAATCAAATAGATAATAATAATGTATAAGAAAATCGCAATTATATGTAAATGAATTTCTCTTTTCGAATAGTTGGCAACTCACTTTTACAGGGAAAGTTGTTACAGCAAACTCTATCTATAAATATGAATGATTTGTGTTTCTATGTTATGCCCACACATTTCCCCTGAGTCATCAATCATTTGCTAAGAACTCAACAGAACCAATACGATGATTACATAAGCCCAAGTCAAGGTCAAAAACTTACTTGGGTAAGGAAAAGAAATAAGAATGATCTCATCGGGATTGATCGACTGGAAGCTACCCTAAGCAATGCAACCAACTTTCTTGAAGAGTTGCATAAGTTTTCTTCATATATATATAGCTTTCTATAATAAAATATGACTACATTTCATAAGAGTACGTATATCATTTATAACCATTATACCTGTCGTTTCTTTCTTAAGGTATGAAAAGTATTTTGTTTGTTTGTGATTCCTTCCAACTCTTATTGCCAATAGATTAATTTCGTATTAAGCTTTTGTTGGTTTCATGGAATTCCTATAGAAACACAGCTGTCATTGGCCGGCGTAAATTAGAATTGAAGAAAATAGAAAATAGAAATCCATTAAATTGAAAGTTATCGTCAGCTAATTAGTTGTTAGGCCCAGCCCGGCTCGAATGGTTCTTTTGGCCTCTGGACCGTTCTTTTCTCGGCCATTCTTTGATCATGGCTAATTTTATGCCTCTCGCCGGACTTTTAGTATTGGGCAAGTCGCAGTTCTTTCGAAATTGGAGCCTCCGAGTCTGGCATTTAATTAATGTTCTAACATCAATTTATGTTTTCGCTGTTTCAGTTGAGACTCTATAAGAAATTATTTTCGGCTACCTGTCGTGACTTAATGACCTTTTCGAAGCTGATGCCTGGCATCAACTTAAGTTATATTAATTATTATTGGCAGACGTTTTACAAGGCAGTCGACACGAAAATAATAAAAAAGCAAGTAACATTTTAGCAGGTGGTCGGTAGTGCTCGACTGCCACATACACTGCTGATCAAATGTTGGATGAAAGTCAAAAATTAAATAGTTAAAAATAATATATTTATATTTGGTATATACTAAAATATACTAAAACCAGGAAGTCAAGTACAGCTCTATATACCTTTCACATTTGAGAGACAGGGTATTTCAGAGAGCTTCAATGAGTCTCTGTGTTAATTGCAGCTTAATTTTCTATGCACTTCAATCGCCGGCATCTAATTAATTATAAGTCTAGTTCTTTAAATGGCCAAAAACCTGTACCGTCTATCCCGATTGTCCGTCCGCAGTTCACCGAAGGTCATTCGGCATACCGGACAAATTGTCTGCGCTGTCTGTGCGCATCCGTGAGACAGATTCAACAATTGCCAATTAACGCAGAGTCTTTGAGGCACTGCCTTGATGAAGTCTTCACAGCTTCCAGCTCTTTGCTCTCCGCTCTCCGCTCTCAGCTCAGGTCTTTATGCACTTCACAGCTGCTGCTCATCGCTTGACCTTTCAATTAATCATGGTTAATTTATTTGTGCATACATAAAACAATTTTTCCAGTTCCAAGACGAAGCGAGGTGTTTCTTCTGATGTTGAACGGTAGCTGCTTGTCAGCTCGTCTAGTTCTTCATATTCCACACAAGTTTTGATACGAGCGTCTATCTATTAATTTTCACACCAACGGCAGGTCTCGAACTGAGCCCCAAACAAATGCTTTGCATATCTGAATAATTTAGTGTTTATTATTATTTTGTTTGTATTTGAATAAATGCATATGAAACTAGCTTATGCGTGTTTCCATTTAGGGTTTTAAAGAGTTCACTCAACCCTTTCTTTGGCACACACAAAAATTCAAATTGAATTATTTGTATTCAAATTTAAGCAAATTCTAACTATGATTTATTATTAAAATAGAAGGTTATATAAGTTTTTGTTACTCTATTGCATATTCTATATGTATATATATATATAACTGTCAGACTTGAGTGTATAACTGTATAGCTTTTGATTAGGTCATCTGATCTGAAAGTAGACTAACGTTTCATCTTTTGGAAAGAGAATCGGCTTACTTTAATAATTATTTAACAATTATTTTTACTTGGCCAACCTTTTGCGCCCACCTTTCTATTAATAATCTTTCTGAAAGTTCAACTCTGTTGCTTATGTAATACTGAACAAAGGCAATGCGTAATTCCCAAAGCTCCGGCTTCTATTTACAATACGCGCCTGCGGCGATTCGCAAAGGTAGCGCCACGAAATTAGAGCATATAAATAGTCGAAATTATTTATAACAATTGCAACAATTGATTTCTAGCGAAGAAGAGCGGACAATGGAAACGTCGCATCATTGGAAACAAAAATCAAAAATCATAATAAATGAAAACGATATTTGCAATGACACAATAAATAAATCGAGAAACAATTTTTGGGTGGCAATTGTGTGAATTATTTCACTCTCAATTTCAGGCGTTATCAATAGAGATCACTGGGTGAGTGGAATAATAATAAAATGCTCCGGATATGGCTACCATTGCCACACACACACATACACCCACACACAAAGGATGACATTTTGCATTGCAAATGGCCTATTAATGGCCAGTGGGCGCATAGGCCGGGCTCAGACAATGGCCGGCTGCTTATTTAGCTGGCAGACGGAGCACTTTCTTTAAACAATCGAAAGCAAACAATCGAAATTTGTGGAACCACAAATCAAACACTCACAGCAATGAGAAATCGCTAGCATTAGTCTCAATTGTTTGGCACTTTTTTTATAATACATATTTTCGAAGCGAGAGCGATCGAAACTGCATTTGGCCACACACAAAGTGAATGTGCCTAATCCACCTAAAGAGATAGAGTATTATACGAATAGATATTAAATATGTAACGAATTATTGATTGGATTATGTATTTTTAGATGATTTCTACAATGTCATTTTACTTAAATTAATAGAATTTCATAGTAAATAATAGTAGACATTAAACGATCAAAATATTCTAAAGAAAATTGCTCTGTACAACTTCAAGATCATCTATTTAAAAATCTGGGCGATAATTAAGTATGATGATAATTATAAATATTAATAATAATAATAATAATAATAAAGAGAATTGTTTTTGGGGTTCTAAGAAACAGAATTCTTTTTATAATAATTTATGTGTTATTTTTATATGTAAATCACATTTTTTATTTTAAGTTAAATTTTTTAAATTGAAATGTAAATTTTTTTAAATTAAAATGTTTTTTTTTTTTTTTTTTTTTAATTAATGTCGTTTTTCATTTATAAAATATATATGTATTTTTTAAATAAAAATATTTTGTTTAATAATAATAAAGAGAATTGATTTTTGGGTTAACAAACATAATTATTTTTATAATAATTTATATGTTATTTTTATATGTAAACTAAATTTTTTATTTTAAATTAATTTTTTTAAATTGAAATATTAAATTTTTATTAATTTATATTTTAATTAATTTTTGTCTTTTTCATTTATAAATAATTTTTATTTTTATTTTTTAAATAAAATATTTATTTTGTTTAATAGGTAATATTTTTAATTTTTATTTTTTTTATCCATATTGATAACTAAGCTGTTAGGGTATTAAGTCTTTCATTTCTGCCTTTATAATTGAGTTACTTCTGCTTCCGGCAAGTCATCCGCGGTGGGAGTCTCTGGGAGCTGTGTGCACTAGGTCAATATAAGTATATAAAATATGCGCTTATCCAGCCAATCAGCGGCTGCAATTAGCTGAAATTGCATTTAAGTACTCCTAAGTGCAAGCTAAAAAGAGAATACAAAAAAAATCCAAGTGTTACAATTCTCCTCTCGTTGTGGTTAAATTTCCGCTTGTCAGGCACTGGGAAAACGGCTCCCAGTCGAAAGCTGACGTTTGGAAAAACGTGTGAAAATTATGAAATTGCATTTGCAATGGACTGCACTCCCGAAAAGGCAGCTGCAAGCCGCGCAAAGTGCGGTTAATTGTGGCTTTTGTTGGTCTTCTATGGCCGCTTGGAATACAATTTATCATCAGCGGCAGATCGGCTGCGATCGGGGGAGATTTGTGTGTCCTCCCTCTGTCATAAAGCTCACTTTTGAGCGTGCACATCCCTCCACATTTCGTACAGCCGAAACAAAACCCAAATAAATAATTTCTCGGAATTAATGTGTCTTTGTTTGTTTGTTGATGCGAATTCATTAATTCGCATTTATCATTTCATAATCGCAAAACGTGTCTACCAAAATATTGTTTTCTGGCCAAGTTTTTCTCTGCTGTGATGCCAACTGCAAGCTGCATTGTATTTTTAAAAGATTTTTTTTGTATAGTTGTAAATCTCTTTAGATTGGCGTTCATTATATTTTTTTACTACATGTCAACCTAAAGGCCTGATTTTATTTATATAAAACTTGCTGTCCTCTGTCACGTATTACTGAGGAAAACTTTAGATGCATCGATAAGAAATGAGGAGCAAAATAAGGCATATATATAAATATAAAGCTATGAATTATATAAAGCTCGATAATGCAGTAATGAGAAAATGGAAAGCAAGTAAAAGTCAATGTGTAAAGTTGGTAAAAGTTTTTATATGTTACATTATATTATTTAATGTTGATTTATTGGTGGAATAAATAACAGTACTATATGGATAAAAATGTAAAAAAAAAATAAAATGGGAGTAATTTATATTTTTTCTACCCATCTGTTAAACAAAGCAAAATGTTACCTTAATTGTTCGACAAATGAACAACTCAGCTCAAGCACAATGCGATCCCATAAAGCTACATTGAGTCTGATGAATATAAATAGCTCTTGCTTTGAAAATTGAATCTTTTATCTATCGTTTTGTCAAATTTGCGCCTCAAAATATTAGTCTAAACTTATTATTTTTTTCCTGATTGTTTGAAATATATAAAATAATATTATTACCTATTTTAAAATTTTGTTTACTTTATTTGTTATTAATTCTATATTACGACTTATATTATTATTATATAATTTGTTTATTTATTTTATTTTTTTGCATAGTAACTATTATATTAATTACTATATTAGCTAGGTTCAAGTCTTTTTAATTTCATTATTTGCATAACTATAGCTAACTGATTGGCCCATGCTCAATTTGAACTCGTAGCACAGAGCTCAGACTTTCTCCAAGTCAAATTAAATAATATTTAAAGACTACACACACACACACATGCACACAATACACACGAAATGTGAGCTAAGCAACAATAACAGCAATGGCAAGAAACCGAAATTGAATTAAGTTCAAGAGTTCAGGATGAGCTCCATGCTCCCCATGCCCCATTTGTGGCTGGCGGTTGTCTGGTTTGCTTTGACGGCACTGTCTTGACAAGCGAGTACTCGTAACACTCACTCACTCACTCACTGGCACTCATAATGGTAATCCCGACTTATGCAACGTTTCGCCCATACAAAAGCGACAATTTGGCGTGGTCGCTGGGATTGATGCCGTTCGGCGAACTCATCAGCGAGAGCCACACGTAGAGGCTACACGCGCCCTCAATTAGTGCGTCAGCTGTTTGCCTTTGGTCTCTGGCAGACAGAGGCCCAGTATGACGAACCCAATGCAACAGACGCTGGCCGACATGTACATGGTGACTGGCAGGCCGGGGCCAAAGATCAGCAGCGGGTAGATCTTGAGCGAGACAAACATGAAGGCGCTCAGCGTGGCCATGCAAATGGAGGTGCCCAGGGAGCGAATCTGTTCGATAGATAGCACACAGAGATGCAAATACATGAGATCATTTTGATTATGTGGATCAGTGGCTAATCTCAGCTTACCTTGGCGGGCAGCAGCTCAACAACAACGACAAATATCAGCGGTATAATGCCCAAGGCGGCTATGTAGGCTACGAAGCACATGAGCAGCAGGGAGAGCCAGTTGTTGGCAGCCAGAAACTCAGCGGAGGCGAGATCCTTGAGCAGCCCAATGGACAGCTCGCCCAGGCCCATGCCGGCCATGGAGGTGAGCAGCAGCCAGCGTCGCCCCACACGATCCACCAAACCGACGGCGCAGAGCAAGCCCACCACCTGGGCAGCGCCCACGATAATGGTGCAGGTATTCGGGTCTATCTGGGTGTGCAGCTCGTTAAAGATGTTCGAGGTGTAGTTGAAGAATGCGAAGCTGCCCGACAGCTGGTTGCAGAAGATCAACAAGAAGTTCAGCCCAAAGATCTTTACGGTAGGCAGATTAACTGTAAACGTAACGCAAACAAATAATGCAAAGCTGTAAAAGCCCCAGCGTCTTATCAGTATCAAGCTTACAGAAATCTTTCCAGGCGATATCTTGGCGCACTCCGCTGCTGAGCACTTGTTGCTTGAAAGTCGCAAACTCTCTTTCCGTCGAATCATCGTGCGCTGACTCACCATCTGGCTTGGCTATTGTCAGATTCTTGTAGAAACAATACGATTTCTTCGCCTGCTCATCCCGGCCCCTGCGCAGCAAGTACTGCGGCGTCTCAGATAAGCCAAAGATGGCCACAAGATAAACCACGGGCACTGCTATAGTTATGCACGGCACTAGATAGTAGTCCAGATAGGAGCTGAGCAAATAGCCGATCATAAGCCCGATGCTGACATACATCATGGCCATGGAAGATAGCGCGCCACGTATGCTGCGGGAGTTGGCGCAAAAAGAAAGCAGTTACATAAGTAAGCTCAGGCTTATAGGGTGCTCAGATTACAAACTGTAAACTGCGAGAGCAAACAAGCTGTTTTACAATATCACATACGCCCATCGTAGAGCAGCTTGTTTGTTGTCTAAATTAAGCTGAATCTATATTCATTTTGAGAGCTTATCTAGGCCAACTTACTTGCTGTCGGAAATTTCAGCTACAAATATGGGCAATACCACGTACACGCCGCCGCCCGTAATGCCCGCCAGAAAGCGACCTGCGTACAGATATGTCACATCTTTGGTCACATAGATGAGAATCCAATAGATCTATCAGAAATATGTTAGCCTAATTGTTGAATTGAGCAATGCTTCATATAGTTACCATATTCGGTATGGCTAGCAAGTTCATGCACACTTTGCGGCCCAGGCGATCCAGCAGCAGTCCAAAGATAATGTTGCCCGTCAGGGCGCCCAGGCCGATCAGTGAGCCCACCCAGGAGGTCTCGGTGACAGTGATGGGCGTGTTTAGCGGCGTCTGATCTGAGCTCAGAAAAGGCAGCGAAGGCGCCAGCCAGCCCACACCGATGCCGTGCTGCAAGGTCAGGATGTGCACTTCACATGTGGATATACAAATAGGATTATGCTTTGATTACACAGCGGCCTCATATGGATCTCACCTGTCATGGTGGCTATCACCTGCCAGCGATAGCGCGCACTAAACACGCTCGGCTTCTGTGCAGCCACACTGTAAACCATTTTGGCCCTTTTCCAGCACTGATTGATGTGGAGGGCTCTGCGAACCCTAGTTTACTAAACGTTCTGAATTCGCTTCTCATTTGCTTTTATAGTGATTATCTCAGTCACGGCGCCTCAATAAAACTAAAGATTAGATATGTGCGGAAGTATGTAAATTTGAGGCGCATCTGTTGACTCTTTCGACTACCGACAGATATGCCTAGCTCGAATAGGGCCTACTGAGAGGCAGTCAGTTTGGTGGCAGCAGGGGAATTTCTTTAAGCGAAGAGTAAAAGGAATTTCTCTGGGATCAGGGAACTTAGTAAAGGTGCTATCAAAGAAAATGTAGTTTATTTCGTATTTTATATAATGCAATAATAATTTGTCATTTTCATATAGATATTTGCTTAAGCATCAGTATTGTCAATGTAAGTGAACTTTGCTTTTTACTCTCGTTCACAACGAGAACGGGCATATTAGCTTTCTAGAATGTCTTTAGCTTATCTAGTTGTCGCATATTTTTAGAATATTGTATCGATGATATTTGAAGTTGTGAAAAAATATCAGTATGATATTTGATATGAAATTTTACAAATATCGATTGAAGAATATATCGATATATTGATATTTCGATATTATTTTTGTATTATAATATTTTTACGGATTTGCCTTTTGGAAATACCCAGTGTAATCCAGTGTAAGCCACAAAATCATAAATGGCATAGCTCTCGAATAGAACGGTTAAAGTACTGTGAGTCCTTCTGACTTATTTATCAAACAGGTCTTATTTTTTGTGGCTCGTGAGTGAGTATTACGCAGTCGGTAGTGCTCGATTGCAATATTCTTACATGAACATTTTGGTTTATTACTGATATAATTAAATGTTCTAGACTTGCTTGTAAATATTGTTGTTTACATTGTGAATGAGCTTAAAGTGCTTATTCCATATTAGTTCTCCATGACTGACGGTTTCTCTTTACAACTTAAGCGCAACCTTTTGCGTCATTATTTAAGCATTACAAGATAAGTCTTCGTTTTGCATTCCAGCATAATTTCATAATATAATGAAAGAGACATGTAAATTATCTAGCACTCTCATTAGTATTTAGTAGAGTGAAATTATAAAATGTGTGGGTTGGGATGCACGAGTAAGCATGCAAAGCTGAGATAAGAACTGTAAGAATTGGCAGAGATATTAATATTATACTTAATCACAGAGATAAGAAATAGAGATATAACTGAATATAACAATTAGAGAGATTTTGTGTATACTAAACTTAGAATTGACTGATCATCACAGAGATAAGAAATAGAGATATATCATATGCTAATAACAGGAATGCCGAGCTGTGCAAAAAGTTATAGCAGTCGCACTTGCAGCTTATCTAATTTAATATTTGGTTGATTTTGCGAGCATGCAGAAATAAAAGTCTGAAATTATTATCTGTTCCCAGGAGAATTATAAATTATGATAATATAAAACTCATTAAGCAGAAAAAGAGATGATTTCAGCTCGTATAAGCAACATACAAACAGACGACTTGGTAACAGACACAGAGAGAGAGAGAGAGAGAGAGGGAGGGAGGGAGAGAGAGCTGGCCAATTGGCTCAACAAGTTGGCAAATTAGAGATTTCTGCTGCATTGATAAACACAATTTGCGATCGAGCATCGTGTCACAATAAATGATTTGCCTGCGATCAAGTGATTATCCGCGGTTCCTGCCTGCCGAACCAAGGAAACCTATGTCGCTCGATAATGATGGATGCTACCAGCTTGCTGGCAACTCTGCACCAGACTTGCATAAATCTGCTGTATTTTTTCCTCCTTCTTATCTTGCGATTGCTTCGTGATTCGTGGTTCGAGTTTGAGTTTGAGGTCAGAGTTCGGACCCTGCGGTTTGATGTGCAGCTTTGCCAAATGCCTAATAAAAGAAACATTTTTGTAGTTACTGCGAGTCTGGAATTGAGCAGGCATATTACTGTATGTCGATAGGTCTCTCTCTCTCTCTCTCTCTCTCTCTCTCTCTCTCTCTCTCTCTCTGGGCATTTCCATATGCAGTGAAGTCAACTCCTATGTATATATTTATCTTCCATTAGCATGCGATTGTTGCGCGCTTGTCACTTTCAATTGAGAGCTGCTTCGCCTTATTTTGAGCTCATTTGTTTGGCGATCGCTGAAATTTATTTTCTAGAATATTATATGCTCATTGGCATTCCCATTGGATGAGCCGTTCGATTTCCAGTTTTAGTCTGCATTGGAAATTTATGATGCGGTGCACACTAAGCTGGTGCTATATTTATTTTGTTTCGCTCTTTGCAGATAAGATCTTAGCGCTATGTCGTGAATGACATTCAAGTTTCAATAAGTGAAACTCAATTGCTTCTATAAAATATGCCTTCATTTCAGTTAATTACTAAGATTTTCAATGGATCGTGCGTTATATAATTTATTCGGCAGTTTGTTTTATTAATGATGGAATGTTGCGTTAGAGTACGCAAATGTTTTCTCATTTATCTTTTGCATCTATTTAATGTGTAATTATTATTTATTTGAATTTAAAACACAAAAATGTGCCTCGTTTACTGTCCCACTGCCTTCATTAATCAAAGCGTTGCTTCATATCTCCTAACTTTGATCTTGACATTTTTTTCGGCCAGAACAAAGCCTAAGCTGCGACATTTTTGGGTCTACCCAAAAAGCGCACTCATTTGCAATCTCAAAAAAAAAAAAAAAAAAAAAAAAAAATGTTTGTTGTATATTAAAAATGTGCCCACACACACATTATAAATGAGGTACAGGACAGACAACAATAGATGAACCAATCCGCAGACCTTTCTGGTACCCAAAAATTAATTAGATTAATTGCAGCTATTTGCAATTAGCTAAAGAAGCCAACAACAAATTGCCACTGGGAGCGGGAAGTCCCAGCTGTGGCCTCTGGCTGCTGCTGTGGAAATGACGCCATGAATGGATGAGCAATTGGCAGCAGCAGCAACAGCAACAGCAGCAGCAGAAGCCACCAAACGGTACAGTGAATACAAATTCGTTTTATTGTTCTCATGCTGTGACTCGAGCTCTGAACATGTTGACAGCAGGCGCGACAAACGATTCCGACTGCTGCTGCTGCCTCCGTTTCTGTTGTTGCTGCTGCTGCTACTGTTGCTACTGCGCTGTGGGTGCAACATGCCTGTGGCACTTACAGAGGGTATTCGCCAGATGGAGGCCAGCACAACGAAAATCGCACGTTTCTATGCAAATCTTTGTTGCTTTTCAATCATCTACACGGCAGCGACTGCTCGCTTCTATTATTTCCAATACCCGTTCAGGCCGTAAAACGAGTATATTCATGCTGTCTAGCTTATCAGTTTGGAATTAGATTTGTGAATATCCTCGTCTATGTTTACAGTTTTAAATAAAACGGCAGTTGATAGCTGTCGCTATTGATGAGCTTACTCATCACTAAGCTCCTTCATTTAATAAGGACTCTACCGTGGTAGAGGCCAAAAAGGGTATTGAAAAACCTTTCAAAATGGGAACTCAAATGTCTAATAAACTTAAACTTTGGCGAGTATTAAGCAGTCTGTTTCATGCGAGGGTAAAGTTCTTATTATTTTTTGCTATTGGGGGATCTCTCTTACTCTCTCTCTCTGCCTCACTCTATCTCTCTTTATATCTGTGTAGGTTTGTAGGGTCTTTGTGGCCCGTAGGTAATAATTATCGCATGAATTACGTATTTCGGCTGCTTCTCGCTTTTGTTTACGATGCCAGCGTTGCGCCTTATTTTTTTTTTTTCTTTCGAGACTCTGTTTGGCAATCTGTGGCTGGCATAGAAAATGGGTGTTAAAATTAACGGGACTTAAATGGTTTTTCAATTTTACAAAAGGCTTCTTCACCGCATTGCATTGGATTGCAGCACGAAGAACAAAATGAAAATGGAAAACAGAAGCCCTCATTTCATGTACTTTGATGGATAGTTTGGGGTTAAATATAGGTTAGCTTATGGCTTCTTGGCTGCTCTGGCGATGATTTGACACTTTGCCGCAAAATGGCAAAACGACCTTTAAGGTTGTTGCTCAATGTACCCGAGCATCCAACTATCTGGCTCGCCTCTGAACATATGCAGCTGCAATGCGCTCAGTTGTAAAGCGAATTAGTTGTGGCAATGAGTTTTTGCTAGCAAATTGCCAAATAATTTTCCTATTATCTAGTTAGGTCTTCAATGTTAAGAGTGGCTTCAAAGCAGCGACACTCAAGTATTAAGGAAATTGGTCTAAGCGAGTTAAATACTTAGAATGTGCGTGACACAGCAAATCTCCATTGATAACTCCAGACGCACTCCAATTCTATTTTAGGTTACATTCTCTTAGCTCAGCTCGCCCTTAAATATAATTTTAATTGGAATAGTCAATAAAATAGCAATTAATTATAATGACCTAACATTTCTATTAAGCTATTAAGTTGACCGAATCACTGCCAAGAGATACCCTGTCTTGAGGTCTGCACATAATTAAATGCCAAGAATTGAATGAGCAATCAAGGAAGAATTTAATGAGGCCCACTGACATACCACGCAACTGACTTTTCTAAGGTTAGCACCACTTAATAATTTTGCAGCCAGATTTGCTTGATTCCGCTTTGTCCACGCTTTTATTGCTACAGGGTATTTAAAATGGTCAATGTCATTTGCCGTGAAGCCAGTGGCTAAATAAATACAAATATATTTCTGTTTATACTTGAATGAGCAGGCAACCCCAATATGAAATGCAGAACCGACCCGCTATTAAAATCACGTTAAGCTAAGCATGCACAGCAAGTTCGTTGCTGCAGTCTTTCGTTTTGTGACTTTGAGGTGATTACCAGCGTCGCTTCTGACGATTAGAGACGCTTTTAATAGAATCCAATGCGGATTTGTTCATGTAGCAGACAATCAGACGCTGCTGATGGCTGGAAGTAGATATCGCTACTACCCAAAATAATAAAAGAGACAAAAAAAAAAAAAAAAAAAAAAAAAAAAAAAAAAAACTCGTGGGAATATTTGCGACTGCGATTATTTAAGCATTTCCTATAGCAAAATCATAATCGAAGGCGCAATGAATGCGCCGTGTAATGCAGCCATCTGCATCGCGTGGAGGTGGAGAGATAGAGATGCAATTGGAGGTGGAGCTGGAGAAGGAAGCAGCGGCAAGGCAGAAGCTGTGCCCAAGAAACCGAAGCTCAACACAGTTTGTTATGCAATGGCAGCGTTTGTCAGGGCTTCGGTTCGCAGTCAAAATCACAGCGCCCCTCAGCCGAACCAAGAAGCTGGCCAAATCATAATAAAAACTGTCCACTGTCAACTCTTCAGCTGTCGCGCATCTCATCTGTCTTCGGCCCGGGCAATGGCCCATAAACAGAAACCACAACTCGAGTCATAAAGTCGTCAATGACAGCGTTTCAAATCAAAAATTGAAAATCAAATTTAACTGCTGCCCCGCGCTGCGCTGCGGCTGCTGCTGTTGCTGAAGGGCCCTACATTAATGATATATCTACTGGTTTCGCCTTCCCTTTCCCTTTCCCTTTCCTTTACCCTTTACCATCATCATTTCGAGTGTATTTGTTTTACGATGAAGATATCACAGCTGGAGATTGATACATTATTTCTTTCTTGACTTGATTATAAGTGAGTCATCTTTTTGTAATTTTAATTTTTTCGTAATAGAAAGAGACCTGATAAAATATAATTTAAGTTTGAGAAGTCCAAAGACACGTTTTATAAATTTATTTATTTACTTTATGATTGGTCTAGTAATAAATATATGAATATTGAAAGTGTTTCTCTTATTTATTACGCAAAATAAATAATATAGAATTTAATTTTTCTTTTTTCATTTAATTAACTTTTATTTAAAAAATATTTGTAATTACGAAATTTATTTAAAATTATATTAAATTTATATTTATAAATATTCAACCAATTTATTTTATAAGTCTGCTAAATGTAACTTGAGAATATAGACACATATTATAAATGAATATTTATTTATATTTCATTCTTTGTGAGAACAACCGATGATGTTTTTGTGAATGGCATCTTACATTTTCTACTTAGATATTTATTTATAAACATGACATATGGCATATGCGATGACTTAATTATTTGGGGAAAAACAAAAAAGAAATAGATGAACCACAAACTTTATTTATATTTGATTAGAAATTAATTTATTTATATCAGTGATCATAATGAATACATTAAACAATCTTCTTTTTTTCTGATAAATTGTATTTTTATTTTCTTGATTTATAATACTTATATTGATCTATTTATAACAATTTCTTAGTAAGTAAAATAAGCAACCTTAATTCAATTTTGTTTTTTTTTTTTTTTTGCTAAATCAAACTTGAATATACTTTAAATTTTATGTCATACATAAATTATTGCCCATTAATATATTTCAAGCATATTCCAATTGCCACAATTAATTCTGTTGTCTGCTGTCGAGTTAACAGCAATGTAAGCGCTTAACAGTGCGGCTATAATCACTCTGTTAACTGTCTCGCTCTCACTCTCAATCGCGCCTGTAAACAGCTGATCGCTGGACCGGTCGCAAAGCCAATTGCATTTGCTCTGACTTTGCTTTTGGTTTTGCGTTTGCGTTTGCTCTGGCCAGGCCCAAATGTTGTTGTTGACGACTGCGAGGAAGATGTTCGGCTGCTTCGGCGCATCTGGCGAAGATCTGCGGGTGGCTTCGGCAGCTTTGCCGATTGTGTTTCTTGGGTGTATTTGCTGGGGAGTGCGTTTTCGCTGGAGAAGAGTGTGCCGAGTCAGCGCTGCGGTCGGGGGCCCGAGTCTGAGTCGCTCAACTACTAAAGTTGGACGCCGCATTTGCCAATTGAAACATTCAAATGTGAATATCGTACGGGTGAAGACGTCTTCTGTTCGGACTGGCATCACATTTTGTACTTCAAAGATTTCTGATTGCATCTCGAAACTCTTGTGTGCTTTGAAAAAAAAAAAAAAAAATAATAATAAAATAAAAAAAACAAAAATCATTTGTGAATTGTTTCAAGCTGATTTTGATAAAGTGCTTTTAGCTTGAAACTTTAGTGCTTGATTTCATAAAAAATTTTAATCAAAAGTAACATGCGAGAGGACTTTGTGTAGCACAATAACGGTCTCAAATGATAGACGCGATAAACCAGAGTTTCTCGATGAAATCACTTCAAAAATCATTTGTCAAAGCAGTTAATAAAATTAGCGAAAATACTCAGAGATATCAGAAATTAATTGGAATTTAAGCATAATTTCAATCTGAGCACTGAGTGTTTCGTTGATTTGTTTAATTGATTTTGCTATTGCAACACTTTATAAAGTTTACACAATTTGCTTTGCTGATGATTTGTTTTAATTTTGAAGTGATTTTGTTTTTTTTGTAACTGAAACTAATTTGTGTTATTTGTTCATTGGACAAACAAAACCTTAGTGAGACATATCAAACAAAAAAACATCATAGAAAAATGCTACATTATAGTTAATCAACGACGAGAGCGAGAAAAACTACGAAAACAGCGGAAAACTCTATAATAATAAAGCAAAAATATATTACTTCACTCACGAAACCGAAAGCAAAACCACTTTGTGAGCCACAGGAAGAAGAAGTTGCTGCCACAGTTTGTTGCCACAGACAGACACCACACACACACACACACACACACGCAAACGAACTCATAAATTTGACATTGAGGCTACTCTGATGCTGATGCTGCCGTCTAAAGGTAAGTGAATGCTCAGCGGTCTGGAGTCTCGACAGCTGTAACTTCTAAGCGGCTCATAAATGGCAAAAGTGCTCAGACATCAACCAACGAGCCTTTCACAAGTTCTGCTCGTTTTGATAGTTGTTAATTAAGCTTGTGATTTTAATAATGCGACTGATGTCAGAATGTAGAGCTCTGAAAAGTTTCATACTGAGAAGTAAAGCAATTATACAATTAATTTTCTTTTTTTAAAGAATTCCCAGCTGATTATTAAATGTATAAATGTAAATAAATAAGTTTTATTTTGTTGATCATGAAATGATATGTTTGATTAAACTTTATTTAAAATTTAAGTAAAAAGCAATTATCTTTCAGATTGTATAATATTTTACTGACAGCATTTTTTTAAGTTTGCTTATTATTATTAGGGGAAAGTACGTTTAAATGCATATAAAGCACAGCATTAAAAAGTTGTGTAAAAGAATAGTTAAATAGCTCTAGGGTTATTTTTATTATATTTTTAATTTGCTTATTAATTAAGTTTTGTAGCTGGCCATGAAATTAATTTAGTTGTGCGCATCATTGAGCTGCGAATTGTCCTTTTATAAATTTGTTTGTTGACTATTAATTGCAGTTTGGGCTAGTACAGAATATGCCAATTCATAATAGTTTTATAATAGTACAAAGTCATTGCAATTATGTGTCAGCAACCCCAGCAGAAGCCGTCATAATTAGCTAGGCGTAATTAGCAAAATGCTTAATTATTTAAATTATTCTAACCGAAATGTGCAAGAATTTCGATTGGCTTCAGGCAAGTCGAGTATCTGATTAGTTAGTTAAGAATTCGATTTAAAAATAGATCCACAGATAGAAAAAGAACTGAAGCTGCCTCCAGCTTGTTGCTAGCATACAGTTCAATCAGTTTTATATTTTGCGAGTTTTAATTGCCTATCTGCATAAATTAGCCGCAGCTGAGTTTTTGGCATTGTTATTATGAAGCAGCTGAGCTGAAGTGGGCGCAGTTCAAGGATGTTGCAGTTGCAGTTGCACTCAGAATGCGCTGCTCGGGGGCATTTGGGGCAGCTGCAAAGCTGGAGTTAGATAATTTTGTTGTTGTTTAGGTTTTGTTTTTTTTTTTTTTTTTTTTTTTTTAGTGTATGGCAATTACGGGCGAAACGACAGCCAGAGACACAGAAAGTAGTTGGTGCAGGAATTAGGAAATGCTGCTTAAATGTCAAGAGTTGCTACAGATTTTTCCAGCCTTGTGGCGCAAATGAACAAAAGAAAAGCGCACAAGTTGCGGCAGACGTTGCTTAGCCATAGCCAAGGAAAAGACAAATTTAGGCCAAATGTGTGACTTAACATCTTTCACATCACAAACCCAAACACACACATACACACACACACAGGCACAGACACATGTACATGAAGACGGTCGCACACCCGCACACCCGCTCCAGACGAAGGTGTTTCAGTTTATGTGGCCGAGGGTTAAAGTTGAGCTGGCAGAAAGAAATAAAACTAGGGGGAACAAAAAGAAAACATCAATCTGCTTGCTTTAAATGTAGGCAAATGCTGTATACAATATAATTTTGTTGTTGTTGTTGTTGTTGTTACTGTTTGCTGTTTTTTACTGGTGCTGTTGCTGTTGCTGTTGCAGATGGCCAGATAAAAGTTCAAAATGCGAATGCTTTTGCTCGGCTGGCTTGGTCTGAGTCCGACTTGGTCTGCTTTGCTCATTAACGTTTGCCAGCAAAGAAATGGCAAATAAATTTAAAAGTCATTCAAGCAACAATGCCCAAAAGCAGACCCACGCCCCTCTGCCTCGACCCCTCGCCGTCTCCATCTCCCACACGCTCTCACCCTCGGCCGCAACTACAGCTTCGTTGTCTTCTATCTCAGCTGCTGCTGTACTTGTATCCCATTCAAGTGTTGATGCGTTAACTGGCGCTGCGTGCACATCGCTGAAAAGCCAATGAGCCGCATCTGTTGCTGCCAGAGCGTACGATCAAGTAAAAGTAACCTAATGTGTCTTCTTTTTTTTTATACCCCCCTCTAGTAGACATCCAACTTTACGTTTTTTGTTTTAGTGCCCATCTTTAGTGATTAATGAAGTGTGTAAATAATGTACATGTTTTCTGCCTTTGATGCTGCCTCAAGATTTCAACACATTCTAGGCATCAGCATCAGCTTTGTTTTTGTTTTCTCGGCTACCCTGACATGATGCATTGTGTTGTTGCTGTAGTTGTTGTCATTGTTCTTTACGTTTGCTTTTTGCTGAGCACTCAGCTTCATTACAAGTTATGAAAACACTAGGAAATACAAAAGACTTTGACAACGAACTTGCCCAGCCGCAAAAGCCAACCTAAACAAAACATCAACGCGCGTTTTTCTCTCTCTCTCTCTCCCTCTCGCATTTTTTTGTTGCTGTTGTTTGGTTTTGGTCAAATGTCAGCTACGCTTCAAGTGTAATAAATAAATCGTTTGTCAACCGCTTTTTTTGGCTGAGAAACGAAAGACTTGGGCAACGAACTTGAACTTTTGGTCAGCTTGGCTTTTTGCCGGCGTATTCGAATGAACTTTAAGTCGCGGCAGATGTAACTGCACACATATATACATACATTTATATACATATATGTGTGTGTATGTATAATGTGCTATTACCACATCAGATTGCAGCCTCCCAGCGTTTATAGCATGCGTAAACTGTGGCATTACATCACGATTTTAAATATGATCATTACAACTAAATGCCAAGTTCTTAAATTACAGCGTGCAGCATAGCCGTAAAAAAGACTAAAGACTGCACATTCATCAAGCCACGTGCGTTGCAAATTGCGTACCCACAAATGCTGGCTTCGATTCGTATACGGGCAGCATGCCGATCGCCGCTTGCCGCTTGCCGCATGCGGCTAAATGTCAGAGCAAACTGCTGACCTCCATGCGCTGACAGGCAACAGGCAACAGGCTTTGCGTCATGCCATTTTAGGGCTAACATTGAATGGCATTTGCTTTGCTCTCAAATTTTCTATTCATCTGCAGACTTTGAAGAAATTGGAGCATCTTTATTTATTGCAAATATATATACATTTATATATTTTATATTTTTTGTTTGTTTGTTTTTTTTTTTCCAACACAATAACTCAATGTCAGTCAATTCTTGATATATTTGGTTTTTGGTTCAGGCCCGCATAACAAATCGCTATGGGTTTTCCATAAAACATTATGCATTAATTGAGAAAACAACAACAGTAAACATTAATAAAAATATTGCTATTTTTAATATTTAATAAACTTAATTATCGACTTTCATTTGCCAGTGTGCCGAGAAATTCAGTCTAGCGAACAAGTTTAATACTTGCAAAATATTTATAAAGCTAATCAGATTTGTTTTGTTAAAGAATACAAAATTTGATTTTATGAGCACAGAACTTGTTTTTACAGGGAGAGAGTGAATAAAGAGAGAGAGAGAGAGAGAGAGAGGGGAGAGACAGTGTGAGATATATTACGCCTCATCAGGATCTATATTGAGGCAATGACATCATCATCATCATCATCATGAGCAAAGGACGCTGAAGAACTGGTTCTAAGTGGTGTGATTCACTATTATGATGATTATGCAAATGCCATCATCTGGTAGCGACACAGTAGGTGGCTACGCATTATGCGACTTTATCTGGTCATAAAGCAAGCTCTTGTTGGAGCTGTCAATTAATCTTATAGCCCGCACATCTTCTTCTTGTCTATTGTTTCGGCTTGCTCCGAAGCATAATCTGTTACCTAACTTTCAGTTCCGTATCAAATATTTTTTTCTCAGGCCAACGGCAATTGCAAGCTGTCATTGCCATCATTTCCAAAAGTACTTAGCAGGAAGCTGGCAATGATACGTCTATTAGGCGACTACTTAAGTAGGCATCATAGACTGCCACTAGGCGGCTTTTGGCCAATTAGAAACGCCTCACCCTGCGAAAAAGCATAAATCAAAAGCACCTATAATTCCGCATCTTGAAATATATACAATATATTGTATATATATAGAGTTTTGATATTGACGGGTAGGTCGTTTTGATTATGTGCTTCCAACACAATTAAAAGCGCGAAGGCAACAAAATGACAAGAGCTCTTAGCAGTCATAATCGAGGCACTTTGATGTTGTCGACAGCTCGCTGGCTTTGTCATCGCTCAAAAGCAGCACAGAAACAAAAAATCGGAAAACACGACGGACAAATCAACAGCTTGTAAGACGGCGTGTCTGCGGCAGTCAAGTTCGTTGCCTAAGTCGTTTGTTTTTGTTTAGAATCTTTCGAGGGGCACACAAAAGAAGATAAATGATTTATTTTATTATTCATGTTTATTAGCAATCATTTGATAAAATTTACTTTCATTTGCATATTGTAAAATAACAAAAATTTCGAGACTAAAATTTGTTTTTGATTATTCAGAGAGGATTATTGGAGAGGCGAATTCGGATTTAATTATTACAATTTCGTTTAGCTACTGCTATTGTTAAATATTTAGTTATTATTACTATAAACAAATTATTATTTTATGCCATTTCCGCTTTCATTACATTTTCCGCTACTGACCCAGACAGCGATAAGCGCAAGCAACAACAAACAATAAAATCATAACAAAACGAATATCAAAACTGACTTTCGTTTACGTGGGCCACAAAAAACACGAAGAAAAAAAAAACAGATAAACAACACAGCCAACAACAGCGTCGGCAACAAGAAACAATTACGCCAAACAATAAGCGACTAATTCGCAGCTTCAGTTGAGATGTTGGTGGCGTATGAGCAATGTAGACTGAAGCTGTATACGTGCATGTACTTGTGTGTGTGTGTGAGCAGAAAGTGTATAGAGATGAGTGCGAGTAATCATAAAAAGACCATCATGATGAGGAAAAGTGCGCTGGTGTTGTATAAATCGAAGAAAAGCCGCAAAAGCAAAAGAAAATCGTGGCCCATTGTTGTTGGCTAATTAATCAGCAGCAACAGCAACACCAGCAACAGCAGCAGCAGCAACAGTAGCAAACAAGCAGCTGATTATTTAACCAAGTGACATAAATCTGCAGTGGAGCTGACCCACATTTTGTGGGTGGCACATAAATCAGATATCGAGTCAAAACAAAACAAAAAATAAAATGCAACAAAAAGAAGGAATCGAAATGCAATGCAAGAGCTGCCACCGGTTTTTCAGTTCGGATTGTGGCAACGCCCGGCCAGACCAACTGGCGGCAGAACAACACCAATTACCTATTAATAACAACAGCAGTTGTTATCGTTGTTGTTGTTGCTGTTGCTGTTGTTGCTTGACTGCTGCAATTGTTGGCGGCGTAGCTGGCGCCGCCTTTGCTTGTCATAAATTCGCTTGCCGGCAATTGCCCAACAACAATTGCAGTTGCCGCTTTTGTTGGCACTCGATGCTATTCCGATCTTATTTATGTTTATTTTAGTTTTAATATTTGTTTTACTCCCTGACTCATAGTTGAAATCTCGATTTTTAATGAGGATGCTGAATGGAGGATATACATGTTCCAATGGAGTCCTCATTTGTAAACTAATTTCGATTAATTTAATCTTAGAATTATTATTAATTAATATCAACAACCGTTTATTAATGTTTAATTTGAGTTGGCTGCCTTTTAAAATCTATTTAAATTCAATTTTAATTTTATTTCCATTTTTTTCCTATTTAATTTTTTATACTTATTATTCCATATTATATATTATATATTATATATGTACATAGATGTTTCGCACAACTGTTCTATTGCTCAATTATAATTCATTTAAAAATTTTTTTTTTTAATTGTTATGCGTTTTATTTATTTATGTTTTTTTTATTACTACTGAATTATTATTTAATTAAATTAAATTTAAAATTTTTAAATTCAAAATAACATGTGGTTACATCACTGAGCTGTTGTTTAATTCAATTCAATTTTTATTCCATTCAATTATCATTTTATTTTCTATTTAATTTTGTTATACTCTTACTTTAATTACATGCATACAATCGCGCATTTTATGTATTTTTTATTTATTTATTTTTATTATTATTTATTTCTATTCAATTTTATTTTCTTTTCTATTTTATTTTGCATACTTGTTATTTAATCACATATGTTTCGCACTTCTAAATGTTGTTTATTTAACAAGATTTAGTGGAACTTTAAAATAAATAATATAATAAATATATAATAAAAAAAAAAAAAATTCCAACCCAAATATCACATGCGACTCAAGTTTTATAAAAACAGGTTTGATGTCGCAGTCTTTAGCATGAAGTTCACTGTTTCAGTTATGCGATTGAATTCTTGTTATTCAAATTGATTCAATGTATTGTTTATGGTTGGCTATAATATATAATTTGGAAATTTCTCGCGTACTTTTATAAGCCTTTAAATTTATTATCATTCGTATTTATTTATTTTTTATATTTCTACTTTGAACTCATAAATATTCAGAACTGGAGTTAATGACGTGTGTTACTTGAGGTTCAGCGTTAACTAGTTCACAGGTCATAAACTCATAACATGATATAGCCCGAGGAAAACAATTGCTTAACAAATCACTAATTTTTGTAATGTTAAGCTATAATTTAAATTTAAAAAATACCCCAAAGCAAACAGAAGTAATAAAGATGAACAAATTGAAGGAGGTTTACAACATCATAAGCCGGAGCGATTGTTGGTTGGCCAGCGGAACGAACCCCCAAGCAAGACGCGCTCAATTAGCGCCCTTCGGCGGGAGGTCCATTGGCGCTGCGGGGCATGAAAAATTGGGCCACAAAATGGGGCAAAGTCTAAGGCGCTAAGTGCTAGGGCTTGCTTTACAAATCTCAGCCGCGCTCCAATACAGTGGACGACGCTGTGGGCGGTCCCAGTTAGGGGGCAAGTGTGAAGCGTGCAGACAGGCACGCTGGCACGAAGCGTCGAACTGTCTGGCGGGCAGTCAGTTTTTGCGCCGCTTCAAAAACTTGCAAATGAGCTGCGGACGAAAAAATTGCGCTGCCTGCGGAAATGCACAAGAATTCTTGTGCAAAGAAAAACATACCGAAATCGTATCACGGGCAGAACAAGCCTGCAGAAAGAAAAAAAACTCAGCCACTAGCTAAAAAAACCCCAAAAAACTGTTGCATATGACCTCAAAATCTATTAGCACGTCGAACTCTGGCGGCTATGAAATGCAATCGTAGCCGCCGCCCCGTAGGGCATATTTGTTGTTGTTGCTTGTGTGTTTTTTTTTTTAGACTGCAAACATTAATGTCCAAAAACTGTGAAGTTGGCCCAAAGGCAGCAGCAACCGCAGCCACAAACCACAACCACAACCACAGTCACAGTTAGCTCAGCTGAGCAGCTGAGCGTCTGTCTGAGCATGTGAATCTGTGGCACGTAGGTCAACGCATCAGCAATCGCAGCGGCTACATCGTCTGGCTGAGCACCACCACCACCACCAGCGGCAGCAGCAGCAGCAGCTAAAGCCCGTCCACCTGTCCAGCTGTCTGTCTAACTGCCTATCTGGCGGCCTTTAGCCACATCTTCAGAGCGCGGCAAGAAAAAACTGTCTAAGTTTTGTTATTGCAAAATGTACATGGTCTGCAGTTTGACGCATATTCACACCTGACTTTGTTTCCCTTGCTGTGGTACTGTGGTGCTGTGGTGGTAGTGCAGTGCCTCAACTGAACTCATAGGTGCACGAAAATTGTATTTAATGTATGTTGATTTACTTGGAAAGTGTGTGATTCGCGGGTCAAATGAATGCGGTATTCGAATAGTATTCTTAGCTATTTATCACGTTCCCCTTTCCATTTCAATTCGCCAAATTGCTCATTACTCTTCATTTGTGCTTATAGAGCTTGAAGCGGGGCAATGCAATGCATTCATTTAAATGAAACCCGTCTAAGATCACGAGGTAATTAAACGTTTGTTGCTGTTACCTTTATGTCGTTGGGGCTGTTGTTGCTGTTGCTGTTATTGTTGTTGTTGTTGTTGGCCTAATCATTCACTCGTTATCTATGCGCTTGATTTACCGTATTTGGCCGTATTTTGCCGTTAATAACCCAACAACGGCAATAATTTAGCCCGATTCACAGGCGTTACAACATTTGCCGTTAAATTATTCAACTTAATTATAATTATAAATTATGCAAATATCAAGGCACACAAATGATTTAACAGCCAAAACAAAATTGTTCGGCTCTTAGCTCTTCTCCTCGCAGTTGTTGTTAGAAACTTGCAAAATCCTCTCCAAAAAAACAAACTGAACAAAGTAGACTCAATGTTTTTTTTTTTTTCTGAGACTTTCAAAAATCTTGTTGTTGCTGTTGTCTGGGAAACGTAGCGCAAGTTGAGTTTTTGGCGCGATTTATGCTTTTATAATAATATTTTTCACACAATTAATTTTTAAGCGCAGCTAATGGAAAAAATATAGAATAAAAATGTTTAACATTTTAATTTGCATTGTTTTTGGCAGCAGCACACATTGCGCTTAATTAATTGTACAAATTAGCATAGACTTGCCTATTCGAAAGTGTTAAAACAAAAGACTTAAGGCACGAACTTGAACTTGCCAAACTGCAACGAAGCCGAAAGTGTTCGCTCAGCTGTGATCTATCGATACTATTCCTGACTCGCAGGCCAGTTGCCCATGTAATCTCCGTCATTAGCCATAGAAAGTGACCAGCTGCAAGCGACGCTCCCACAACGGGTTTGAACATTATCTTTCGTTTATTTATTTATTTACATGGTTTTTTTTTTTTTTTTTTTTGTGTTTTTTGGCAACTGCATTGAAGATGCGGCAATTTTATGCAATTTTCACAACAGGAATTGTCAGCGATGCCCTGACCCGCGCCTCCAGCTGCCGTTTCATAATGCAATGCAGTGAATGCAGTAGGTGCACAGTTCGCATGCCATTCGATAAAGGTGAAATTTCAGCTTGGCATATGCAGACACAATGCACAAACCGCAGCAACAACAATTTGAAATGAAAACAATTTAGCTTCAGTTACTCTTCTTCGGGCAGGTATACCAAGATGATGGCGTTAAATAGTTGATTGAAATTTATATATTGCACTGAAGACTTTTATCTAAGCAAGGTTGTCTCTATTTCTTGCCCAATATGTTTCCATTTAAATGCATAATATTTCACTGTGACCTACAGTTGTCATTTCATTTCTAAAATCCTTAATTATTTCTGATCTTCAGTTGCTACTGTAAGGTATTAAATATTCGGCTTGCTCGGCCTCAGCAATTGCTCTTCTCGTTAGTTTTTGAGCGGGCCGCACACAAAGAGTCAGCAAAAGGTTCGCTTGAATAAACAACGTGCACGAGATAAAAATGCCAAAACAAATAAATCAAAACTACAAATAACACGTATACGACACGTTGCACGGCGAGACGAAGACGAAGCGAGGCTAAGCAAAATATTTTCGCTTAACATGGAGGATGCCTCAGTTTTCATATCAGTTGCACTATGTGCGGGTGTGTGTGTGAGTGTTTATCTGTAGCTGTGTGTGTGTGTGTGTCGTTTCAACACTTGCCCAACCAACAACAAATGCTTCCTTCATGTCAGCGCAGCAGCCGTAAAGGTTAAGCGGCAACTTGACAAAAAGGTTAAAACGATTTAACAGACATTTGGCAGGCTTGTCTGCAGCGCAGATTGGCCGATACATGCAGCGAACACCCGCATTGCGTCCTGGACAGCATCACCTAACACTGTGTATGTGTGTGTGTGTATTTGTGTCTTTGTGTATGTGCTTGAAGGCGGAACAAATTTTTTCTGATTGTTGCGGCTCTCGGCTGGCCAAATGTTAAATCCAAGAGCCGGCGTCTCTTTATTATTATTTTTATGGCCGCTCCAGCAACACCTGTTGCCATGGCCCCTGTTGACAGTTTTTTTCTTTGCATTGCAGTTGCTGTTGTTGCTGTTGTCGACTGATAATGATTCAGCAACACCAGCAACAGCAACAGCAGTAGCAACAGCAGCAGCCGCTTCATATCTGCAGTTGCAACTTCCTTATTTGTCATTGTAGTCTATGGATATTTCGCTTTTTACTTGCTGATCTTTTATTTCTTTTCACTTTCGTTGCGGGCGCTCGCGCCATGTGAATGCCCAGGCATATCCCATTTATCATTTCGAAGATGATTGAATTGAATTTCTTGTTTTCTTCTGCTTTCTGTTTTCTGTCTTCTGTTTTCTTCGGCGGGTTTCGCATTGTGCAAACACATTTGCTGGCAAGTGCAAGTAATGAATATATCTTATTGAATGACTCTCGAATTGATTTCGGTTAGGATTAGCTATAAAATGAAACGAATAATTAACAAAGCAAAGAAACACAAGTACTCATTATGTAAGCATGCAAATTTTTATGAATTTCTATTTGATTTTTATACTTATTTCTTATAGTTTGCTAACACTAATTGGATACACTCATTGAATTACAAATTGATATACATGTTAGTTATATATAGCTTCTTCAGTTTAATCATTTCATTAAATCTTATTTCATATATTTAAATTACTCAGCATATTCTTAAATTTAGCTAACAAATAAGAAACAAACACTTTCAATTTCAATTTATCTGTTGCCTTTGGCTGAGCCTTGGCAATGACAGAAAGACACAAAACTCTGGCGGGTAATTGCAAATTGAAAAACGTGGCCAAAACCAATTGAGGCGATCAAATTAAATATATTAGAGAAGCATGCAACGCTTGAACTTTAAGATAATGAAATTGTACAGTTATTTATTGATGAATTCAAAAGCGTTTTATTTAACTCAGCAGTCAGGTGCTTGGTCTTGGTCTTGGTCTTGTGTGTGTGTGTTGTGTAATTTGTGTGTTTGATGAAATGCAGACAGCAGCAACAACAACAACAACAACAAACAAATAAATTTATTTGTGAGAACAAACAAGAACCCCAAATCCAAGGCAGGCAACTAATTTAAATACAAAGAAGCCTCCATTAGACAATGCATATAAAAATAAATAAATGAAAAAAAAAAAAAGCTTTCGCAAAGCCGCACCCACAGTCACTGCCATGCCGTCCCGCTCCCCCGCTCACGCCCATATGTGTGACTGCATTTAATGTTAAGGTAAAATTAATGTGAACATAAAAGATGTATTTCGATACTTTGTGCTCGTCGAGAATATTCAAAAAAACTGAATAGATTGAAATATGTAGATGGATAGAAATGAACATGGAAAATTGTTGAATTGAATGCAAAGAGTGTCACTGGGTAAGCCGGTTGCCCGCTACCCGCTCGCTCTCTCCCTCGCTCTTCATATTGTTTGCAGTTGTGCAAATTGAAACAATTATTTGAAATTATGCAAAGTACGCAGCAGCACCAGCAGCAGCAACAACAACTACAACAACAACAACAGCTGCAAAAATGAGCTGACGGAAGTGACAACGACTCCAAAGTGAATGTCTGCAGCGTCTGACTGACTGACTGACTGACTGACTGACTTAGTAACTGACTAGCTGAGCACATGGCACAGCTGCTGTTGCACCGCTCGAGTCATTTGCTGCTACCCTGCGTCCAGGCCTGAATTTATTTTATTACACATACGCCAGGCAGGACGCCTTGGTCTGAGCTCAGGCCAGCCGACTGATGGATTGATGGAGTGCTTAACGCACAGCTGTTGGCAAAGTCTTTAAATTTGATCATGCCCTATATACATATATGTTGATGTCTGTTTACCTCACTCTCTATCTACATATACGGCCCAGCCAGCTAGTCTGACTGACTCATTATTTGATTAGTCTTTGGCACTTGTATTACACGAGTCTATGACACCCACGCCCTGCGCATAACTGTGCTTTATCTGCACATCTAACACACACACACTATATGCATATATGCATATGCATCTATCTAGGCATCGCAGAGATACGCCAGCTATCTATAACTTGTCTCTGCTGACTGCTGCAATTGCATTATGTAATTAATTTGCAATGAATTTTTGTCCATGCAGCGCGTAAGCTCGCACAATTATATATTTGGTGTCTTTGTTGATTGTTTCATGTTCATTATCTAATAAGCCCGTGTGCCTTGTTTGTGATTTTATTTATTTATTTATTTGTTTTCGTTTTTGTTTTGGCATCCCACGCGCTGTAGCCATAAATATTCATAATTTTGTTAACAAGCGAGCAACAAATTGTAAACTCACTTTTTCTGCTTGTTTTCAGGCGTTTCAGTGCACAAAATGCGGCGTACACAAATACAATTGTTATGGTGTGGTAAGTCTGTTTAACGATAACAAATTATTTAGAAATACTTAATTTTACTTTTAAGCAATATTTCAAAAGATTTGCAGTCTTTCTTATGAAAACAATTAAATGTTTGGTATTGTCTTGCTTACAATGTGAAAGTCTGTATTATGTTTTAGATCGCCTTGAGAACAGATTTAGTCAACAGCTTATTTATGTATTAAATTTCTGAGGCATGCAAATATTTTTGGCTCTTAATTTATTGGGCCTTTCAATGTGTTGTTCATGAGTTGGTCGAAAGCAACGCCCACATGTTGCAACAATCCTTGACCTTGTCACCGCAGCAGATTCCCACAATCCATTAACACTAACGGCACATTTAAGCCAGGCCAAAAGCGACGCACGATGCGTGACGCATGCGTAGGCAGCAGATCCACGAAAAGAAAGAGCAGAAACAAAACAAACACTCAAAAGGCGGATGGCGTTTAAAACTGTCTTTGTTTTGGCTCAAACTCTACATGATGTTATTATTATTGTTGTTGTTGTTTTTGCTGTGACTGTTGCTGTGATTATTGTCGTGCGACAAAAACGTGTTGACCCAAGTCTAAAGACATGCGTTTCGACTGAGCTGTTAATTAACGTCGCGCTGTCTTTCCTAGTTGAGTGCCTGGGAAATGGCTGATGGAGCTGCCACACGCTGACCCAGACCCAAATGTCAGAAGATGCTGCTGCCCAGCTAAGCGTCCAAAATCAACAATTGAGCTATTGAACAATGCAAATATTTGGGTAATTGGCAAGTGAGCGACGCGACGCTTCTGCACCTGGCCTGTAATGGCCAATGTGGGCTAATTCGCGTCGCTTCTCTCCTTTTATATTTATTTATTTCTTTTGGGGCGTTTCAATCAGCGTGCACAAATTATGGGCAATTGTTTAATTATCTGAGGCAGCAACACCCTCGATAAAGCAAACGTTACCATCAGCCATCAGTCTCTGATTCACGGACAATTGTTTAATGATTCACATAATCACGACGATTATGCAGCAATCGAACCTTGAATCTTGCGGTCGATAGTTCGGCTCGGCTGTGGTGTCGTCTTCCATTCCAGCCGCCAGTTAAATTGTGGCTCATCCGCGAGCAACGCGCATTTTACAGGTTTGCCTCATACATTTAATTGTTTTTATGCTTTGAAAATTTAATTATTGCATTTGTCTGCTTGAGGTCAGTCACTGGTCACACGTAGTAGTAGCAGTCACAGTCACCATCACAGCGACAGTCACAGTCACAGTCAGAGTTTTTGCGTAACTCGACAATTTATATACATATATAGACGAAAAGTCAAGGTTCGGGAAGTTAATTTTATATAAAAATATAAAAATCAAATTTATCAAAATCTCAAGACATATGCTTAACTTATAAATAGCTTCAGTTTGCAGTTAGTTGTATTGGCTGAGCTCCAATGATATGAAACGACAACTGATCATTAGCTTCGGCTTAACAAAATACAATAACAAATAGACAATTACACAAATGTTGTTCTTTTAAGATGCATTAAGAGATTTATATAAATGCCAAGCGCTTAAGCACAAAACTTGATAAATTATTATTTAAAAAAAAAAAAAAAAAAAAAAAAAAAAAAAAAATAAAAAAATAAATAAATAAAAATAAAATAAATAAATATACATATGTACATGCATAACTATATATCTATATTTATTTATGTTTTATTTTTTAATATAATTTTTTTTAAGGAGGTAGCAAAATAAAAAACTGCCAAAATTTATGAGAATAAACTTGAATATTTAATTTTGTTTTTAAGACAATTAATGCCACTTTTATAAATTGATTCATATAAATATTTATTATGTTTTTTCTTGTTTTCCACAGTGCTACTCCTGCTGGCATGCTTGAGCCAAGGCAGTGCAGAAACCAAGGTATGAGCCCATTTCTCCCTAATTTCAGTCCCATCTTAATGAACCCACTTTACATGCAGCAGTTCCGCACGCCAGCTCGCGTGCTGGCCAAGCAGACGGGCGCCACGCAATTCGAGGAGGAGCGCTATGAGACGCACACAAACTGCAACGAGCACAAGCATCACCTGAAGAAGCGCGCCTCCGACGAGGATGTGGACTACGAGGTCTATCAGGGTGTTGTGGGCAGACCAGGCATAGATTTTCCTATCTATCCGCGCATACCAAAGACCACGTTCAGCTGCCGCTCCTATGGTAATGGCTACTTTGCCGACATGGAAACGGATTGCCAGGTGGGTGCAGCTGGAAATTGGCTCTAAATAGTTTTGAATTGATTCGTCACTTGACTTGCAGGTCTTCCATATATGTGAGGAAGGACGCAAGATATCGTTCCTTTGCCCCAATGGCACCATCTTCCAGCAGAGCGAGCTCACCTGCGACTGGTGGTTCAAGGTCAACTGCCTGGGCTCCTCCGGCTACTACGCAGAGAGCGCCGAGATTTTGAACAAGCAGCGCGTGCATCGCGTCCGTCCCTCAGTGCCCGTGCAGGGCTTTAATATTGTTGGCGGTGGGTTGAACATCAAGCCGAAAGTGACCCCAGTGGTGGGCCAAGCGCGTGCCGGCGGCCGTGGCAGCAGCAAATCCGACCGACGCATCGACTCCACGGAGGAGCTGCACGCCTCGCTGGAAAGCGTCGACTTCGACGATGTCTCCGGGGAGAAGCAGCGCAAGGTGCTCCCCAGCATCGACAACAACAGCAACGACCATGAGTCGCAGATCACAGCCGAGAGCTCCTCCTTTGTCAGCGGCACAGGCAAGCGGCGCAGTGACAGCAGCAACAACAGCAACAACAACAACAACGGCAACAAGAGCAACGGCAACAGCAACAACAACGGCAACTCCAATTCCAGTCCGAACAGCAGCGACGATTCAACCATTTTGAAGCCAACCCGTAGCCGCAGCAGCAGCAGCGGATCCTCTCAGGAGTTCAGGGAGCGGGCACGCAATGGTCAGCGCGGACAGCAGCGCTACAAGGATCTCGACAGCGAGGAGCAGCACAGCAAGGAGAAGAACAAAGAGAAAGCAAAGGAGAAGCCCGATTTCTTTGAAGCCTACTCGGTCCGCCCCGTGCAGCATACGACGCCCCATTACACGCCCAGCAGCCACTCCACTGTGCGCCGGCTGGAGCCGAGCAAGTCCACGCCCTTCTACACGCCCACTGTGCCCAGCGTACCCAAGTCCAAGGTCTCCGAGGGCAAGCTGAACTATATTAAGGGCGGGCATGCCGCGACCACGCCCAATCCGAATCGCTTTGGCAGTGCAGCCATCTCGGGGCTCTTCCTGGAGGCCAAGCCAACAGCCAGCGCCAGCCTGGAGCTCGACAGCACCTACAGGCCCATCGTCATAGGCATGCGTCATCATTACGATGTGGCCAGCTCCGGGGAGCTGAAGCAGACACCCAAGAAGAGCGAGAGTCGCGATTATTTGCCCACGACCCCAGCGCCGACGTCGACGAGCAGCGGACCCACCTACTTGCCCAAGGTGGGCGCCTCTGTGCCCAGAACCAATGCAGCAGCGGCTGCAGCTGGTGAGGAGTCGCTGCTCTTTGCGCCGAATCCCGTTAAGGAGGAGTCCGTTTATCGCAATGTGCAGGATATGCTTAAGACGGTTAATCTGCTCAAGGATAAGTTCGAGGATGTAGAGCTGAACGCGCAGCCAGCGACAAACGGACGTGCTGGCCTGGAAATTCCGCCCTCTTCCGGCCCAGATGCGCTCGTCTCGCTGGCCAAGTACTTTGCCCAGGAGCACAACGAGTCCGGCAACTCGCTGGTCAAACCGGAGAAGAGTGGAGGGCAGACCAAGCCCTCGGCAAAGGCGCCGGCATCCATACTGCCCACGGTCAAGCCCTCCGACACGACAGCCACGCTAACTACCTCAGAGCCACCGCCGAGCATCAGCGAGCAGGCGGATGACATCAAGCAGAGTCTGCTCAGTGCCAAGACCGTGCAGAAGTACAGCAATCTCTTCGGCCTGAAGGATGTCAAGGGTCGAGGCTCACTTGAGGGCCAAGTGGACATCAGCGCCGGCTTACTCTCCAATGAGACGCAGTCGCCAGCCAAGTCGGCGGACTATCAGCCATTCCCACAAATTGGCAGCACGGGCTCAACCATTGCCAAGCTGGCCGAGCAGCCCGAGTCGCGCAAGATAGCGCAAATCTTCTCGAACGCGCTGACCAGCTACCTAGATAACCCCGGAAGCTTCCGGGCAGAGCTGGCCGCCAGGGCGCGACCCACCGAGCCGCCAAACTTTAAGCCCGTGACGACAACGGATGCCTCGCTGTTCAGCGATGGCACGGCCAAGTACTACTTGCCCACGAAGCCCTCGCCGGATGTGACCACGCCGCAAAACATTGCGCTCGAGATAAACCACAAGTTCGACTCAACTCCGGCGCCGGAATACTCCACGACCACCGAGCTGTACGAGCTGAGCACGAGCCGGGGTCAGGACTCGGAGCTGGAGCTGTCGGCAGAGCTGTCGCCGCCCAGTCCCGACTCGGGCGAGGGCGACGAGTTCCTACAGCAGCAGCAGACGCAGTCGTTCGTCAAGTCCCGCAACGATTTGCTGAAGGACGCACGGCCCCAAAAGCTCATCACGACACTCAAGCCCACGGAGCATCCATGGGCGCTGAAGTCCCAGACGGACTTCCTTGATCCACTGACCATCAACGATGCGCTGATGAAGGAGCGCACCACGACCACAACATCCAGCACCTCAGCCCCGTTCACCTACTCGCCCAGATCGCTGAGCAGCAGCACAGCCACGCCCTCGCCCGTGCACTACGAATGGGAGGATATATTCCGCAGCTACGACATTCCCCGCGATGCGCTACCCTCGAGCAGCGGCCTGCAGCGCATAGCCAACAAGCTTTTCGGCGGCCTCAACGAGCAGGAGGCGCTCCATTTGCGCAACGTGATGGCCAAGGCCGAGCACGATCGCCAGGTGCTCAGCCTGCTGCTGCTGCTCATCCAGACCTGCGACGATCACAATGGCAAGGCCCTGGAGCGCTCCCGCAAGCATCTGCTCAATGCCCTCATCGACATCGACAGCAAGATATCCAGCAAAAATGTGTCCAGGCAGCAGCAGCAACAGCAGCAGCTGGCCACGACTACGACGCGTGTGCCCGTGACCACATTCCGACGTGGCAGCAACGCGGATTACTATACGAGCACCACACCCGGCTATACGACCAGCACGGAGCTGCCGCCGTTCTCGACCAGCACCACAGCGCCGGGCAGCTACGAGGAGACCACCAAATTCGAGATACGCGTCGAGGATGTGGACGATCTTGACTTGGCGGCAACGACGCCGACGCCAACGCCGGCGCAGCCAGAGATCCACTCGGATCGTCGGGCGCTCGAGCTGCTCAAGTCATTATACTCGCTGGCATCAAAGTTTAGCAGCAGGCGATAGGCGAATGGCGATAGGGTTGCCAACGGTCGCCAATTCCTAATGGCAGTGTTGCCAACTGTGCGCGTTAATGCTTAACTTTTAGTCAACTCTCTATTGCCCCCCACTCCACTGCGCGGCTCGCACCGAACCCTCCTCTACTATTTTAGTTGAACCCTTGCTGCATTCTATTTTTCCGACAGCTCTTCTTCTTGTTAATACAATTGTCGCAACTAGTTTGTAAATATGTAAAACGAACAAATACTCGAATATCACATAATACTCGGACAATCGACAGCATGCACCACGTCGAGTTGTATTTAATTAGTAACTTTTTAGCTGTAATTACACACTACGAGTATTTGCCCGATCCAGTTCCCGATACAGTTCCCGATCCAGTTAATTAACTATGAACAATCTACATATGCCCATATATATAAATATTGTATGTTGTCTTTATGTTGTGCTCTTTTTTTGTAAATATTTATTTAACGTTAATAAAGTACATATAAAAAAATAAATAAAAAATATAAATACCAAAGTTTTGTCAATGAGGGAAACTGAGAGGGTTTAAAAGCAATAATGATATAATAAATGTGTGAGGCAATAAAATACTTTAGGAATGAGAAAATTGTTTTCCGCTACGGGAGAGCATTGAAGTATTTAGGATCATCCCATATGAGATATAGCGACATATGTAAGTAGTATAGGTTGTCCCCTATGCATTCATTATACATCGTAGAACAACATGGTAAAAATAAATAAATAGATAATAAATAAATAAAGATAAATTATTATCCACAAATTTTAAATAAAAAGCGTCGCTCTATAGAGCAACAATCAGTTCCGTCTATAGCGCTGTAGTTTTGCTGGAAATATTAAATTTTTCCAAGCAAAGAGTAATGAAGAAGTTCAAATAAGTTATGTACTATTATTATTTAAGCTTATGCGATTTATTATCATTTACGTTTCTTGCTTCGTATTTGGTTTGCATTGATTTGACTGATTTGGCTACCAATTGAATTTAACGTCAAAGTAATCAAAGTAATATAGCATATAAAGGAATAAATAAGAGAAGCTGCCGGACAGATCATATAATGTATCCCAATTGAAGAGCCACTCTTCATGGAGAGCGACCTCAAACACACAAAATGTGTACGCATTATTGAGGCTCATAAGAAGATTAGCCTGCAAGCGATACTAAATCAAGCAGCGGCAATAAATCAATAATCATTGGCTGCCCATCAAATAACTCAACTTGGATAATCGCAATGGCTCACACGAATTCAAGTCTGCAGTTCTAGCCGAGCGGCTGCTGGCCAAGCGGGAAAGGTCAAATAGAACAAAAACCCATAAAGCGCTCATGTAATCAGGCAAAAATTTAAATATTTTTGTCATTTTGAGTTTGCTGCAAACAAAAAGAGAGAGATAGATATATATAGGGCGAGAGTGAGAGAGAGAGAGAAAAGCAACTGATTCGAATGTTATTGTCAATGGCTCAAGGGCGCAGCGGCAGCTGATTTCAATTGGATTGCACTTGAAATGCAATACATATTTAATTTAATTACGTATACGTAACAGCTACGCTACGTTACGTATACGTACGAGCTAGCAGGCACATCTGATAGACGGAGCAACAATGGCTAATTCAGTGTCATAAATCTGCTAAAGCGCAGAATCCGCGCTGACGAACTGTCAACCAGACGAACTGGCGATCCACATAAACATAAATTGCACAAAGATGCAGCCCGGCTCAGAATATTCATCCACTATAAATGCCTGCTGCTCGACGGCTGTGGCTTGCAGTTTGTTCTGACGAGTGGAGGCGCTTGCAGGCAAGAGCCTTAAGGATTCGATAGACAAGCAGCAGCTGGGAGCTCATTTTCGTCATGCTGGTAGAACGTTACGCCGCCGTCTTGGCAGGTGAGTTAACCAAACACAACTGCGGCTCAGGGTCGGCTTGGCATGGAGCATGGCGTATGGAGCATGGGGCATGCGCAACTGGCAACTGGCAGCTGGCAGCGCGTAACTCAAGAGTGACCGACCCGCCTCGTCGTTATTAGCACTTCCTTTGGAGTTGCGGTTGCTGTTGTTGTGGGGCGTCTGTCTGTCTAACTTTTTGCTGCCTTGCATATTTACGAGGCATGCGTCTTGTTTTTGGCCATAAGCGAATAGCAATCGCAATACTTGCCAGCCCATTGATGAGGCGGTGCGTTGAGTAGTACAGTAGAACGAAAAGGCGAAAATCGAACCTCAAATCGTGCCTCAGTCTAATTCCATTTGCTCATTCAGTTCACAATTCATAACAATTATTTAATATAATCTAATTGAAATCCATTTAAAATTCATTCAATTTTCCGCATTTACCACTGGAAATCAAACACTTTGCCCCACTGTGGCAGACACCTGAGTAGGAAACTGATAAATAAAGATCGTAGAAGATGTAGAACCGTCCGCGTTCGCTATCAGCACCAAGCATCGCATCGCATCTGGCAACGTACTTGGCCCTAAATCGGACGTGGGCCGTCCGATGCCGAAGCAGCGCGCCTCAGTTCATTTCCATTTGTTGCGTCGGTTGGTTAGAAACTCGGAGCGAATAGTCAAATCTCTGCCAGACTGAGCGCGTTTAGAAAGCTTTAATGTTTTTGCATTCACTTCTTTCAGTTTTCCTGCTGCTTTGGAGCGGAAGTGGAGCACAGTTGCAGGTGCAGGTGAGTTGGCTCCAGGATCTCAGTTGAATTCCTTTAAGAATATTGTGTTTTCTTGGATCAGGCTCAGAGTGGCTATAACTATGTGCGTCCGGAGCTGGCCACCACAGCGGGCGGCGGATCTGTTGCGGCTCGTTTACAGCCTGGCGCCTATCCCACGGGCACAGCGGTTCCCTTGACGCCTGCACCGGCCACCGCATATGGGGCCGGACTGTTTCCATCTCCAGCTGTGGGCTATACGCCCAGTGGACAAGCAACGACTGCATTTGGGGCACCTGCAGCTGCTGTGGGGAGCACCGTCAACCTGCCCAGACGTCCCACAGGCTCTGGTCTGCAGAGTGTATCCACTACAGCGCGCGGAGGTCCGTATGGCCCACAGACGCAGTACAGCAACACTGCTGTTGGCTCGTCGGGACAACGTGCGTCTGCTGGAGACGATTACTCCGACGGTGCCGACGGCGACTACTCGGCCATACCTGGTGTGGCTGGCGTAGACTATCCCGTGTATGCCCAAGTGCCGCGCACCAACTTCGACTGCGCCCAGCAGCCACTGCCTGGCTACTATGCGGACATCGAAGCTCAATGCCAGGTCTTCCACATATGCGCACTCAATCGCACCTTCTCCTTCCTGTGCCCCAACGGAACAGTGTTTAGCCAGGAGACGCTAGTCTGCGTCTGGTGGAATCAATACGACTGCGTCTCGGCGCCCAGCCTGTATGCCAACAATGCCTACATCTACGACTACAGTGGTGCCAGCTCCAGTTCCAGCAATGTCAATCTGAATGCCAATGTCTACCGAAGTGGATCCCAGCCGGTGAATACGGCCTATGGTGGAGTTGCGCCATCATCCGCGCCAGGCGGTGGTCTGCGCACTACCAGTGCATCCCAGGTCCCAGGCTATAATGCACAGCGTGGCGCTTACGCCACCCCCTCACCCACGCCAGCCCAGTCGCAGTCGCAGTCTCTGTATGGTGCCGGCGCCATTATACGTCCGGCTAGTGTCTCCGGCACAACCGCTGCTACGGGTGCCAATCGCCTAGCTCCGGCAACTGCCGCTGCCGGTCTGGCAGCCACTGCTGCGGGCTTGCTGCCCGATAACGCTGTCGGCAGCTTTGCCCAGCCTGTGGTGGCAGTTGGCAATCGGGAGTATCTGCCGCCAGCCGGCGCTGGCCAACGCCAGCAACGCAACCAAGTATAAGCGTAAACGAATCTTAGCATCTGTACCCGGTAAAATGGCAATAGACCCGATCTTAGACCCTAGGCTTAGCTTAATTAGCAATAACATACACACACACACTTAGGAGCTCCTTACACAACCTATGTATTTAAAACTAAATTCTTATGTATTCCGATTTTTACTATATAAATGGCATTACTCTCAAATCATTTTGTATATATAAATTATATATATTTACATTGGTAAACCTTGAAAGGGTCAATTTTCGTAATAACAGAATTCTGCGTAGCTGTAGTTAGTGTAGAGGTTTCTATAAGAAAATGTTTATGAAGATTAAAACGGGGTTTCCCTTAAATCCTTTGTTGCTGCTCAATGCTTGGTGAGTTCACTGAGGAAATCCATTTGCAGCACCTCTTTAGACTTGATTCGTTTCGTCCTCGCATCCTTAAGTATTTTTCCATAATGTTGCTTGAAGTCCGAACGTAAATACATATGCCTGCCCCATTTCAACTTGGGCTCGCCCTGCTTTGGCAGCGGTATAGTGGGATTGAAAGCCATTTTTGTGCTGTCGTATTGAGCAAAGAGTTCATGGGCATTGCTGGAGGTGATAAATAGATTTGTAAGTTTCTAGTTTCAATATTACAGCTAAGATATAACTCACAGTTTTCCAATATCTGTGGGCAAAGCACCTTCGCCAGATGCTGGCACACCATTGGCTATATGCGAAGCCATGCGTCTCACTGTGGGATGATAATGCCGGGCGAGTAGCGTGAGTTCGTAGAGACAGGTGCTCGCTGCATTGCAGTACTCCGGATCCTCCAATTCGGGATCATAACGACCCGAGCCAATTGTGGTATCTGTATCGAGCAGAGCATCCAGTACCGAGGTCAGCTGGAATGTCTGCTTAATGGTGCCCAGAGTAGCCAAAGTTCCGTTGTGCAACAGATGCAGACTGCCCGTGAGCAGTCGCTTGACAAAGGCCATCAGACGCTGCTGGCTCATGTTGCGCCGCCGTTTAACGAGCACCTCATCCAAGGTGCGAAGGATAATGGCGAAATCTTCATGATTCTTGCCCGCATGCACGACCAGCATGTTGCGATAGAAGTGCTGGTAAAAGCGAATGGGATCTATGTTCAGGACTTCACCTTGACCGGACAGTATAACGAAGATGGTTTGGATGCAATGCAGCTGCTCGCGGTAGCCCAAGTCCTGCTCCTCAAGTATGCGATTGAGCACATCTATGAGATCGGCAAAGAATTCCAGGTTTATGACATGAGCGAATCTGTAAGATGTGATATAAGCTAGAGAATATTTTTGGTAATATTAATTTCAGTACTCACTCCGCCAGGCCCTCTAGAATTGCACTGAGCACACGCGACGTGGGATCGTTCTTGAGCACCCGGAAATATATGGTGAACACCATTTTGATAATTTCCGTCAGTTTGTGGTGTTTTGTTTGTTTATTTTCTTCGGCGCGCGTCTCCTCCAGCTCCTTGTTGACCTCGGTTAGCTTCTTGCGACGCTTCCGCTCCTTCTTTGACAAGCTGAGCAAACGCTGACGATGTGATTCCAGTTTCTTTTGCTTCAGTTCATTTTCCTTTTCTGCATCTAGATTGACATGCTTGATCTTCAGGCCCATCATGCATGTAATGCACTCGACATGCACATTGTTCTGCTTGGACTTGATCAGATGATTGATGCGGCGAACCACGAAGAGCGTCATATCCAGTTTTTTGTCGTTACTGAACAACGTGCGGAAGCATTGATTGACGGCAACGCGCATTGTTCCATAGTTACAGTTGAGCATATAGACCAGGAGTTGGGCTATGTTTTGTACGTAGTTGAAGTACGGATGGGATAACAGCAGGTCACACATGCACTGCACGGCCACCGCGGCAATTTTGATGGCTTGTGGCGTCTTTTGGCCACCCCGCTTATTGACCTGAGCCGTTAGGTGTTCCAGTTTCTGCAGGAACTTCTTGAATTGCTGCAGCAGTGCATTTTCAAAGGTAACACGTTCTAGCGTGGCTTTGCGCACCGTTTGCATCTTGGTATCTATCTGGCCCACTCGATACTCTGGGAGAATATCTTTGAATATCTCAGTAATGGAGATCATCGCCAGTTTGCGCACGGCGAAAAGATTGGGAATGCCAGTTTCTGGGTTCACATCATTCATCAGCTCGTAGAGCGCATTAAAATTGCGCATTTTATCTTCTGGCTTCTCTAGGATTCCAGAGCAGATGATACCTATGCGATATTTCTGACGCTCGATTTCCTGCTGTCGGGCAATTAACAAATCTGTGGTGGACACGAGCTTTTGCTTGGGCACGGGTGCCTCATCGTTAACTATATCATCGTCGCTGTCCTCGAATACCTCATCGCTGTCTTCCTCATTCTCATCCTCTTCAGCATCTACCTCCTGCTCCTCCTCGGCCACTGACTTCCGTTTGGGCTTTGGCACATAGTCAACCTCTGTGGTACGCGTTATAATTTCGCCGTCGCGAGATTTAATGGGCAACAAGTTAACTTTTATCTTTTGTGCCGCTTGCTCCTTCTTGCTAGCCGTTGTGTAGGCCATTTCCAAACCCACCGATTGTTGCTGTTCCTCCACAGGATCCGCCTTCGCCTTCCGCTTTCGTTTGTTTGCCTGCAGCAGTGCAAGATCATCGCCGTCCAACATGTCTGCAACGTTGTCCAGCAGTTGATCGCCGCCAACGTCATCATCATCATCATCATCTGCATTGAGTTCTCTATGCAGTCCCAGTGATTGTTGTTTATTGTGCTTCTTGCGCTGCGCTAGATTGTCACGTTTGTGGGCTTTCTGTGAGAAGATATTTTGTCCATGTTCTCGTTTTGATGTCAGTTGCTCTCGCTTCTGTTTAATTTTTTGTTGTTGCTGTTTGCTCAGCGGTGCCTTTTTTGATTTCAAATGAGCGGCACGCTTCACCGAACTGATTTTCACTTTTTTCTGCAAATTTTCAAAGTTTTTAATTTGAGTGTGTATTAGAGTGCTATCAATCATACTTACAGTGCCCATTCTATTTAGTTTTAAAGAAATAAAAGCCGCTATTTAATAAAATAAACGCGAGCACATGGTACTTGCTAATAGCGCTGAGACTTGGTCGATAGTGCCATACCGATAATAAAAACTATCGAAATTTCTTATGTATCGACCGCCGCCAGTTGCAATTACAGTTCAGTGTCAAATACATATGTTTTGGTTTGTTTACGTTTTGCTATAAGTATTATCACTGTTTGGTTAGTGGTATTATCTCGATGTCTGAAGAAGAGGATGATTACATGTCCGACAAGTTCTTGTCAGGGTAAATAATACGCCAGACTGCCAGTTATTCACACTTTTTAAGTCCTGTTGCTCTTACAGCCTGCAAGATGTGCGGCCCAGCTTGGTGAGCAATCGAGCAAAAAAGCGACTGATCCGAGTGGAATCAGAGCAAGCGGAAAACAGTAAACGGCAGCGTGAGGCAGCAAATGCTTCGACAGCGAATAATGTTCGGCTTCAAGAGTCGCTCAACAAACCCATTGCTGCGGACAACAAAGGCTTCCAGCTGCTGGCCAAAATGGGCTACAAAGCAGGCAGTGGATTGGGCAAACAGGCAGACGCACGCATTGAGCCCATTGGGATAAGCTTCAAAAATGATCGCGGAGGACTGGGGCGCGAGGCAGCGATAGCCGAGCTGGCAGCTAAGCGACAGGAACTGCGGTTACGAAAAGCAGGTATTCAATCTGCTGAGGAAATCAGCACTGAGGCATATCGACGCCGAGCCACACAAAAAGCAGAAGAACGGAAGCTCAACTACGATATACGACGTTGCCAACAAACATGCGAGTCCTTGGATTTAGCAGCAGGCGTCAGAGAACCAGAGTTGGACTTTTTCTGGCCCCCAAAGCCCATAGAACCAAGCATCGAGACAGAAGGGGATGAGCCAGTCGAAAAACAAGCAGAGTCAGAGGAAGAGAAAGAAGAGCTATACAGTGGAGCGGAGCAGTTAGAGCTCCTCACGAGCTACTTGCGCACGGCCTATACATTCTGCTATTGGTGTGGAACGCATTACGAGAGCATTGAGGATTTGGACAGAAATTGTCCGGGTGAGACACGGGATGAGCATTAGCTTAAAATCTATTTTCATTAAATGTTACTTTTACAAAATACGCACACATTTATATATATTACAATAAAACGTAGTCCAAAACAATTATGTATAGCGGTGTACTAGGATTGAACCGGAATTCGCTAAACGCGTCCTTCCAACTTCTGTATAAGATCGTGCGTTTGCTCGATAACGCTGTAGATGAACGGTCGCTCCATGGGATCGATGCGCAGCATGTACTTTATTAGCTCATGCATATCCTATGGAAATTAGGGAATATAGTTAACTGAAGTCTGGGCATAAGCTAACTGACTTACCTCTGTATAAATGGAATCTTCAGGAATGTTTACATTGCCACTGAGCACGGCCAAGGCGACGCTGTCACCACGCTCATAGATGGGATCGAATGGACTGTTAAAGTAGCACATTGCATACAGAACACAACCGAGACTCTGTGAGGAATAAAATTAAAGCATTTATTAAAGTTGGCTATACTATATATATGTTACTTACCCATATATCCGTGCGCTCGTCAATGGTGCAATATGTTTTCACAGTAAACAGTTCGGGCGCCCGATAGACAATTGAGCTGCGCTCCTCGGCCTCGTCTTGGAGCCGCTGTGCATCCGATTGGCCGCAAATTTGCAGACGCGCCTCCGTCATCGAGCCGAGGTCCACAATGATGGGCTCAAATGAGTCGGATAAACATATATTGGCAGTTTTCAGATCACGATGAGCCATCGGCACTGGCTTCGTTTCATGTATTGCACGTAGACCCTCACAGATGCCCAAAAAGATTTGCAGGATCTGCGCCTCGGGCATATGATCCTGTTTGCGAGCGCGCAGCTGCAGGTGATCCGACAGCGAGCCATGCTTGTAGTAAGGCAGTACAATGAACAACGTGCTCGTTGTGTTTATCACAATGTCCGCCTGGCCGACCAGTTCGTAATCAACGACTCGAATGACATGTTCCGAGTCAATTTTGCGACAGTTTTCGATTTCACGCAGGGCAATATTCTGATCCTCGATGCTGTGGCAAGTGACTCGCTTTATCGCATAGCAGCGCCGCGTTGCCACATTCTCCGCCAGGTCAATTAAACTAAAGCCCCTGCAGCAGATAGTGTAATAATTGAGATAAGATAGTAAAAGCTGTGTAACTATGTTAATTGTACCCTATATGGGGGGCAACTGGCAAATGGAATGGGACTATCATTTAATGGCAATTACTGCTGTATATGAGTTTTCTCAAGTGCAGCACAGTGGAGCAGCTGGTGCATGGTAAATATGTGCATGAAGGAGTATATACAATACATCAGAAACTTTTAGAAACATTTTTGTAACAGGAATTTCTTATATTTGGTGTTGAATTTACCCCTGTGCCAGGCGTTCTCGGACGGTATAGCGGGAACCATTGATGTTGAGCCTTTCTTTGCTGCAAAAGCAGCCACGTTTCACAATTAACGTCCATCCAATGCTTTGCATTTTACTTTCTCCAATTAATTATGTACAAAGCGCACAAATGTCGACCCTAACAAACTAACTAAAAACAACAACTAATTAATGTCGCGCAGCACAGCTGTTTAGCAAGAACAGGGCTGTTAACCGCAACACATGGAACATGCTGACGAGGCGTTGCCACCTGATGCAATTTCAGCATTTCAATTCAACTATATATTTTTTAACGCAATTTTAAACAATTCTTCCATTTTAATAAATGATGATTACCACGGACGAAGTTTGGAAGGACCTTATTGGTATTAGCGCCGATCCGCCTGACAGACGTCATAAGTGCGACAAGTGCAAGTAAGTGAGTGCCACCAAAGCAAGCCCAATTTAATGCAACAACGTCTTCCACAGACGACCCGTCGTTGTTTGCTGGTGCTCCTCACTGCCTCAGCCGCCCGTTGCGGTGGCATCTCAAATTGTGATTCTGCAACACCCTGCCGAGGAAAAACGCTCGCTGCGTACAGCTCTTATGCTGCAGTTAGGTCTGATGCCTGGCAAGTGCGTGGTCTACAAGGGCAAGCGATTCCCCAATGCTCGCCACCCACCTGAGCTGCAGCAGGTGCTGGATTCGCCCCAGACGCTTCTACTGTATCCCAGCAAAGATTCGGTGCCATTGGAGGAAATTGATCGCAGTGCGGGTCCCTATACCCTGGTGCTCATTGACGGCACCTGGCCCCAAGCAAAGGCCATCTATGCTAGTAGTCCGGCACTGCATCAACTGCGACAAGTCAAACTAATTGCGGTGGGTGTGAGTGACTACATTATACGTACACAGCCGACTGAGGGCTGCCTAAGCACGCTGGAGACAGCGGCGCAGTGTCTGGCGGTGTTGGAATCGAAGCCAGAGCTGCGTCAGCTGCTGGTTCGTCCACTGCATGCTTTGTGCAAATACCAGCTGGACAATGGTGCCGTCGAGCATCAGTCTAAGGAATACCTGATGAAAACTAATCAATACCCCAAGCCGATTGGCAAGAGGCTAAGTCGCTTATTGAACTATAGCAACACGGTCTGCGGCACTGCCACGCCCCTTGAACAACAGGCGGATACACAGGAGTCTAGATGAAAAATAAAGTAGTTAATGTTCTGCGCACGGCCGTGGCTGCATATTTATTAAGTACACATTATAAACTATTTGTAATTTTTAAACAGAATAATGTGATAATCAAACCATTGGCTTGTTCCGGGCATCCGTCAGAGCACGCATCATAGCGCATTGCGCAATGGCGTAGGTCCTCTTGCAAGCATTCTGTTCATTAACTGCAGTAGTTTTAAATTTACTTTAGTGAATCTCTACAGCGCAGTCGATTGCTCTACTTACTGCCCTGCGACTCGCAGTACTCGATGGAATCGCCCGTCGCTGGCCACATATACTTGCGCACTATGTTCGGCACTAGCCTGAAGTTTTCCACTAGACCGGCCTTTTCGAAGAAGCAGCGGAAATAGCACTGCAAAGTATTAAACATGATCTGATTTAGCTCTTTAATTTTGGATTGTGAGTCACATACCATGCTAGTCAAATCTGTCTCATCGGCTAGTTTGCCCGTATTATTGAACTGCAGAACATTGGCTAGAAGGAGAACATTTTGTTAAGTAATTATACTCCTACTTGTGGACTTCTGAACTCACACATGGTCGTAATGAAACTTGCATTACAGCCATGCATAATCGCATCAAAGTCAATATAGTCGGGATCTCTAGGTGCTTCGGTGGTGGTCGATATGTCGTCCACATCGCCATCGAAGCTGTCATAATTTATTATAAATATATCTCCGTTATCCTTGGCACGATCACTCAATGCACTTACTAGCCCGCCACTGAGGCTCAGAGTACTCAACAGAGCAACAGAAATGGGAAACATTTTCGCAACGGTAAATTGAGTTTACTGAGCAGCTACGCGACCAGGAACATATTTTATATGAAATATGGTGATACAATTGGATAAACATGTTTGTTCTACACGCAATATACCGTTTTAAAAACTTAATAATCTTTACGACAATGGCGAGATAATTCCACACAGCACAAATGAATGAATGAATGACCTATTAGAAACAGCTCTTGAATGAACAAATTATTTATATATTCAGTTACAATTTTTTAGGCAATTTATAAATTACAGTGGGAATGCTACTTGCTGTAGAAGGTAAATATAATAGTTTTATATTTATATATAAACGTAAGTATGAAAATATAAACGAAAAGTATTTTATTTCTATTAAAGCACGAAACTTGAAATTCGTAATATCAACTTTTATAGACAATCTCGCACTAAAAAACTAGTGTAGAACTATAAATAGAAATGAAAATGAATCTTCTATTACAAGGCATTGTTCAAGACCGTGGATAATCGGGAATGACTCTAAAGTAGCTTGCATAAGTTCAGTCAGAAAAAAACTTTCTATTGTAGAGTGTAAGAGCCCTACAAATTTTACATTTATGTTGCTTAAGCATCTCGCATGAGGTACAATAATAAGTACATACAAAATCATATTCTTCTTAGCCGTGACCGAGTATTTTATAAATATATGGATTCCAATGTTCATTGAAATCTTCTCATACTACTTCTCGTAAACTTACCATATGGCAGCAGGAACTCCTCAGCACAGGCTGTTCTAGCCTCCAAAAAAGCCGCATGAAACTGACTTTGCACCTCCGGAGTATCTGCATCGATCTCTAGATCGTCAGCGCGCAACTCACTTAAGCACAAGCCGCACAGAAAAAGAACTTTAAGCAAATGGAGCCGCGACATCTTTGCTGCTGAGCAGGGCAAAACCGTTTGAAAGCATTGAGATTGGTTTGGCCTTTATAGAAAAGGCCGACAATAAATCGATTAAATTTATAAAACTTTTTTAAACTAAATAGTTGCAGTTTAATCGAACAATAAATACATGCGAGAGCAATATTCTCATTCATATAATACAAAATTAATAATATTTAAATGAATGTTAAACGAAATCTAAATAGTTCAATGGGCGCTTTGATTGGTTGTGCTCAATTTTTCTCTTCTGTCGAAAAACGTTCACGAAAATTGGGTAAATAGCGTTAAATTAACTTAATGAGTGTCGGGAACTGTAGTATAGATCGCGCAACGAGGTCGGTGCTTAGAGTGAGGATCATAATGTATAGAAATAGCTGAGTTAGTATAGCCAAAGGTTACAAATTTACAAGTATATAATTGTACAATGATGTATAGAGTTGTTTAGTGAGTTAGCCTTATAAATAATTTCGCTCAACTTTGCAGTAATTCTTCATGGAATTGGTTTTGTTTTGTTTATTCTTTTAAATTACTCTATGCAGCGTCCACGTTGCATCCACACGTCAGACCTTGGCTCCCCAGGCCCGTTTCAGCAGATAGGCGCCCTTTTCGGCAATCATTACCGCCGGCGCGTGCGTGTTGCCGGACGTCACCTTGGGCATGATGCTGGTGTCCATCACGCGCAGTCCCCGTATGCCATGCACCCTTAGCTCATGATTGACGACGGCCAGCGGATCCTGAGCTGGACCCATCTTGCAGCTGCCAGCCTGATGGTTCTCGGGTCCGGTGTTCTGGCGCACCGCGCACTCCCAGTAGGCGTCGCTGCCGAAAGTTTGCGACTCGCAGCCCTTGACAACGGTCTTGTCCAGCCGCATGCCATACTGCTTGAGGGGCGAGCTCTGCGATAGCCTTATAGCAAACTTGATGCCCTCCACCAGGGTCTTTACGTCATGTTCATCGGTCAGGTAGTTGGCGAAAATGCGAGGCGGATCCAGTGGATCGGAGGAGCGCAGCTGAATAGAGCCACGGGATCGGGGATTCAGCACTGCCGGAAATATTTGTATGGAGCGCGAGTTGTTGGAGAGCAGCTCACCCACTTGGCCCGTGCGTGCGCAGCTGGCCAAATAGCCGCCGAAGTAGAGCTGTATATCCGGCACTCCTGGCCGCTGGGCCCAGCGTGAGGACACCTTGGCGGTGACATCGGAAATGCCCGTGCCCGACATGAGGCCATCGCGGAATAGCAAATACTCCATGGCGGTGGCCCAGTTGAGTGGCGCAGTGTCCGCATCATCGATAAGGAAGTTGGTGAAGAAGGCCACATGGTTCTGCAGATTTTTGCCCACGCCAGGCAAATTGTGCACGGGTCGCACATTCACCTGCTTCAGCTCGTCCTTGGGGCCCACGCCGCTGAGCAGGAGGATCTGTGGCGAGTTGACGGCACCAGCGCTGAGCACCACCTCCTTCTTCGCCATTATCTTGCGCGTGCTGCCAAACTGATCGGTGACCTCCACGCCCAGCACGTTCTTCGTGTGCGGATGAATCAGTACCTTGGTAACTGTGGTGTTCAGCAGGATGTGCAAATTGTTGCGCATGCGAGCGGGTCGCAGGAAGGCCCTTGCCGAGCTATAGCGAATGCCATTGCGCGCAGTCATTTGGGCGATCATGAAGCCCGTGGCATTCTGCCCGTTCAGATCCTGCACCGTGTAGCCCATTTCCTCGCCGGCCTTGAGAATGGCATAGGAGAGAGGCGGATTGTAGGGGAATTTACCGACTGGCATTAGGCCCCCTTTAGCATGGTATTCAGTGCCAACAGCTTCCAGCTCGAGATTGTCTTCGGACTTCTTGAAGAATGGCAACACATCGTTGTAGGCCCAGCCAGGATTGCCTTGAGCCGCCCAATCGTCGTAGTCCTCACGGTTGCCGCGTATATACATCATGCCATTCATCACCGATGTGCCGCCCAAGACCTTGCCGCGTGGCCAATAGCAGCGCTGCTCCATGGAGGACAGGCACGCCATCGGCTCCGGCTCTGTGTTGTAGCGGTAGTCAATGTCGCTGCCAATGAAGTTCAGGAACATGGAGGGTATCTGAGCGCCCACCGGCTCATCGCCACCTGCAAAGTTGCAGACAGAGAACTATATTAGTTGAAGCATTAAATGTATATACCATAACTAGCAAAATTAGACATATATCATATGAAAAGCGATAGCTAACATCTATAAACAATAAATTTGTAGCGTAAGCCTAATATGATTGTTACAAAAATCCAAGGAAAGTGAGGCAAAAAACTAAAAAAATAAATAATTTAATATGATTTACTGGTGAGCTGACGTAGGTCATTATGAGCATGGTTCAATAAGAGAACCGAATGCGTCATTTTTTTTTAAATAATGTTTTATAAAATAAAAATAATGTTGATATATATTTTCAGTACTTGTTCATTTTCGCTTTTATTTTATTAATATTATTAAATTTGATTCGATATGTGCATTAGGACATTGCTCAAGGCCAGGTTTGACTGCACAGTTTCGTTTGCAAACTTATTTTATTCTATGTATGTAGAAAATTGTTATTCTTGGTGGCCTTTTGTTGAACTAATTAGTTTGTCTTAACTTTTGATTGATTGAGAGGAGTAGTTACTGCTAAATTGGCTAGCGTATTATTTATGGCTTTACCTGTTTTAGCCGTGGCAATACAGATTTATTTCTGCTAATTTTTGTGACTAACACAGTAATGAAAACAATTTGGCTGATTGAAATACGATTCAGAGAAACTCGAAGTGTCATTTGTACATTTGCTGATATTATCTAAAGGCGATTCTTAATTTAATTTTTGTATTCTTCTTTCAGTTTTGAATCAGCATTCCAGAATTTCCGTTTTGCACGATTTTTGTTTGTTTTTTGTTTTGGCAATTTTATGCTCATCAATTAATTAACTCAATGCAAATAAAAGGGTATCTGATTGCTATTTGAACCGTGGGAGCTTGAAAACTCACCGCAAGCTGCCTAAATAATAATTTAGCGTGTCATTTTGTCAGCTGCGATAAAAACAAAAGAAATTAATTCCAATTGTAACAAATTGCGAGGAATTTTAACTAATAACTAGTTCCACAAAATAAATACGTTTATTATGTTTATATGCTGCATGCGAAATAAAACAAGATTCTTTCAAAATTGAATTTGCAGGCAGTTTTTATTATTTATGTACGCAAAAAAAAGAAAGAAAGAGAAAAAGTAATTAGCACACGGGACTTGATTGTATTTATGTATTGTATTTATTTTGGCTTGTATTTATTCGACTGTAAACACTTTGAAATGACATAAATAATATAAATAAACACGCATATCAATTAAGTATGCAAACAAAGTCTGGACTTTTTTACGAATCTCAATTGCGAAGCAAAAGTTATTAATGTTAATATAAATAATTAGATAGAAGATACAAACCTCTGAACAGCATTCAGAACAGAGTCAAACACCTTTTAGATGTATTTATATAAAGCGCAGTAACTGAAGACCTTAAACAACATATTTATATATGTATATATCGCAGCACCGTAAAATAAAAACAAAAGGCTTTAGAATACAGTCTTGTATGGAATACGCAGAGATCTGTATTTGAATCATATTAGTTTTAATAATCTCAAGATACAACAATGATAAAGTTTGGCATTTAAGCTTACGCATAAACGAAAGACTTAGGACACAAACTTACGAAACGAGCTCTGCCGATTCTGACAGAACTTCTCACATTTATTTTGCATTTAAATAAAATATTAATTATATATATAAAGAAATAAAACGAGCTTTGACCTCAACAAAAATACATCCGCTGATGATGCACAACTCATGCAGATGGACGACATTGAAAATAAATAACGATGCGAGACGAAAGACGTCTATCGTCTATTGTCAGAATTGGAGATTGAAAAGTGTCAACCCCGTGATTAAGCATATTATTGAGTGTGCAGCCAAATGGAACATACGCACTTAGCCACAATCACGAGCACTTAATAAGCACTCACGGTAATATAATATGGACAAGCAGCTAATTGTTGTAAATGCACTTAAGCCATTGTTAGATCATTAGCACCAACGCATTGACAATTACAGCTCACTATCTATATAATATCTTGTTGTGTTTTTACTTTGATTTTGGTTTCAGTTCGGCAATTATTATAATTAGTGACAAGGCATAATAATTGTTGCACAATAGTAACTAATTAAAGGGGTTACAAGCGACGCTAACCCCAAAAGCAACCCAAGCAGTGCGAAGTTCGCCTGCCGATCAACCAATTCTAGTGTTAATGGCTACTCAAGGTTAAAAAACCGAGATAAATCATATTCCAGCTGCCAAATTAGCATCCTTATCAGTCTATGACCCAAAGACTGGTTGCTGCCTGGTACCGACTTAAGTCCGGATAATTAACAAAAATATAAAAAGTACCTTTGTAATTTATGATTTTTGAAATTTAAATGCTTGTCACGTAAGCACACAACTTTTTAACTTTTAACTAGATATACAAGTTAGGTAAAGGCCCCAAGCCACATAAGTTTCGCAGAAGAAAATATATATATTCATACATATATATATAATAGATAAACAGATGAGTGCTCGAGAGCTTTCAAGAGCATCTTCCAAGTGCTCTCTTTAACGATACAAAAAACGAATCAGTTTTGTTTATTTTCGAAACTTGTCCCATAATCACAGATTCAATCTCTTACACATTCGCCGGTCGAAATGAGCTGTAAAATTCACCAAATAAATTAGAGCGAATAGAGCTGCTTTTTTACTGTTCACAGAATTTTTGCACTTCATCAAGTATAAGTGAATAAGCTAGAGCAATAAATGCTTTTATTGAGGCACGCGAGCCAATTATGCTTAAGTGCTCATCGGGCCAAGTGAATGCCCTTTATTGAACTGTTTGTCCGCTTAGTATGCGCATCTTAATTCATTAATAAAAAGCTGAAAAATTTGTGAATCGATACAAAAACAATTGCCGATTGTTAAGTGCCAAAAGGCACTGGAGCGTTAAATAAAAACACTGCAACTGGACAGCAAGAGCAAGTGGCATACAAGCCCATAAACAACGTATATATACTTATTTGCATAGGCGCAAATTACCGGTGGGGCGAGCCTGAGGGGCAAGTGGTGGGTGCGAGAGCGGGTCAGCTCATTTATTTTACATAATGCTCAAGGCAGTTGTGGTTGCTTCTTTGCCACAACGTTGTTGGTGTTGCATGTTGTTGCTATTGTTAACTGTTGCTCAAGTTCCATTGCTGTAGTTGTGTTGAATTATTTTGATTTTTTGTTTTGTTTTTGTTTTTGTTTGTGTTTATTGTGCGGCTGTTGCGGTTAAGCTTCAATTACTTTTAAACAAATGCCACATAACGCGCGTCTAATTGCCCACAGCACCCCCAGCTGGCAACATGTATACACACGCGGGCAACATGGCAGCCTGGCAGCATGTTGCTGGGCTGCAGCGCAACATGGGATCGTTTAGCAGCTGTCAATATCAATGGTATACCACTTACCGGCTTCAATGAGCAGCACTTTCCACTGCGGCACCTCGGAGAGACGTGACGCCACCACAGAGCCAGCTGAGCCGCCGCCAATGACAATGAAATCGTACTCGTAGTCCGGCTCCGAGCGGAACTGCATTGAATTACAATTGAATTAGAGATTCGCAGCGGCATTTCATTTTTGGCAGCGTGCTGACTTACCCTTGAGCTTGCCCGTCCGCATGGATCTTCCAGGTCGCACTGCGAGCGTATGAATACCTCGAGCAGGCCCATGAATAGCATGAATGCGCTGCCGCCGCATGTGGAGGCGAGTGTTGGTCCGGTGGGCACGCCCACCAAACAATCACAAGCTGATGTGCTGGTAGACATGTTTCGAATTGCTGTGAATAGCAGTCAAAAATAAAAGACTTAGACAACGAACTTTATAAGCATTTATCGTAGAAACAAAAGACTTGGACAACAAACTTGTTTTTTATTTTTTTATTTTGGCAAATTAATGTTAATTATCAATAACAATTAAATACATATTTTATACATTTCACAATTAGATGTGGCCTTGCAACTGCAATCCATTGCAAACCTCCAAGAGCCCAAGCACAATTTAGTTAACCACATCGAAAACAATGCCTTGGCTGACGTCGCTAAAGAGGCGTCGCCGGTGCACGCGAAATGTCTATAAAGCAAACACACAAACTTAAAAATTTGCTGAGTGCCTCTGACCAAATGCCGCCAGCATTGGTAATAGCAAAAGGTCAGCATAGGCAGCAGACAAACAGAAGTCATAGCTCATCATCAGCAGACGTCGAAAAGAGCTTGGCTTTCGGCTGCCTCGTAGTTTGCATAGTTTCACATGACCTTAGCCCAATGCTGGCCAAAGTGCCGCCTATCTTTTATCTTATTTCATCTCTTAGATCTTAAAAAAAAAAAAAAAAAACAAAATTCAAATTTCAAAACGCAGCTCGTTGAGTTCATGGCGCCTAAAACAGAAGCAATTGTTAAATAATACAGCCAGCTGTAGTCCACTATGATTGAGTAATAATCAAGCCAGTTGCTGATTCAATTGCAGTTTGGGTCAGAAACTCTGAACTGGCCGACAAAATTGAAGCTGATCTTTGTTTTAATAGCGGACTTTTGGAATTCCGTGTTTAGTTCAATATGGAATTTTGCTTTCCATTCAACTTGGTTACGGAAGGCAATCTTAATTGCTTTATTTATATGGCTTACTTTGGTCTTTAAGGCAAAAAGAAAAACATATTTAATTTAATGAAAAAGAAAATTACTTTCAGTTTGTTGAAATAGGGAATAAGATGACCCTGATAGAGTCAACTTTTGTAAATTTCACGAATTTACATAATTAATTCTTTATATAATCAACTAATGATCAAATTGCCTATTCATTAGATGCATAATTAAAATAACTCAATTTGTTTGCTGCACATTGTTCACACAGTTTTTGGTAAGCAATTACAGCGACGGCCGCCCAAAATTCGAAGTGCGCAACAAAAGTGGCCATACAATTTAGTTTAATTTTTCTCTTTTTAAGGTTTTTGGAGATGTCTACAGCGGTTTTGACCTCAATTAGAGTCTGAGCAATTCGCTTGAATTTGGCTAAAGCAATCAAATTGCAATTTGTAAGTGCAAAGCCAAAAACAGAAAGTTTAACAACCAAAACCAAAAACTGAAACAAATAGTCGCAACGAAATTGAGAAGCTCAAGCAATTGCTACAGTTGGAGATCGCGATATCGACTTGAAGCAATGATGGTGCGCGCATTTGACATTTGAAACACGATTCGTTCAGTTACCATTTGTATGCGGCTGGTTTCTGGCCTCAGCTGGTGTCTCAGTTACAGTTTCCAGCGGCAAAGTTGAAGGATGCCTCGAAAGTAAAGCATAAAGCATACGCAGCGCGCACGCGAGCGTGAAAAATCTGAAAGAGAGGCAGTTGACCTCGTGGCAAGTTTTTCCATCAGGCCAAAAAATAAATAAAAGCAAAAGCAAACCATCAACTACCAAAAAAAAAAAAAAAAAAAAAACCAGGCGAACTTCAGAGTATGGAAAATGCGTGCAGAAATCGTGCACAGTTGAATCTACAAAATAATAAAATAAACAACAATAAAATACCTAAAAGTTGTTCCAAACAACTTTTGGCACTAGCGCCTTGGCTAAAATAAAACTGTGCAGCAAAAAGCTAGCCGGGGGCGTTATGGCTATTACTAAGTTACAAGACACCAACGCGTGAAAAGCAGGATTAAAAAAGAATTAACAAGAAACAAGTAAGAAAGCTCTAGTCGAGACTGCTCGACTACGAGATCCCCTGAACCCTTGGAGCAATAGATATTTCAATACTTTTTCGCGACTTTCAGCTTACACAAGAAACACGCACACACACACACACATACGCACGTACGCACACACAGGCATACATACACACACACGCATACAGACACACATACACACACACACGCATACATACACAAACGCATACACACAGACATACACAAACACATACACACACATACACACACAAGCACCCACGCATAAACACGCATGGGCTGCAGTGTGCGCTTACTATGAGAACTTAATTGTTTAATAACTTTTTTTATGGACGTACGATCTTCATAAAACTTTTAGATTGTAACATGGATATGCATGTAATTGCTAAAGCACAAGTCTCTAGTATTTGAAATACGTTTTTTACAAAAATGAAGGTGAGGGGGTGAATTTAGAGGTGGGGGGTAAATTTTAACAAAAACCGAAATTGTATAAATTGCATATAGGCATACATTAAAAATTTGGAGACTCTAGCAATAAAGGTGTAGAAGATATAATTTTATAACTGGGTTTCGATAAGGTTTTTTATCGATAAAAAAAGATCGAGATGAGTTATCGATTTTTAATGATAAACTTGATATGCGCGCTGTAAATACGGACATTTAAAAAAAATTTTAAGTCTCTAGCTCTTATATCTTCTGAAATCGACGCGTTCATACATACGGACAGACGGACAGACGGACGGACGGACAGACGGACAGACGGACAGACGGACAGACAGACGGACAGGGCCAAATCAACTCAGCTCGTCGCCCTGATCAAGAATATATATACTTTGTGGGGTCTGCCACGCCTCCTTCTGCCTGTTACATACATTTCAACAAAACCATTATACCCTGATTTCCCATTGAAAATGGGTTCAGGGTATAAAAATAAGAGTTTAACAAATAAATTGACAATAAAATAAACTGATATATAATGAAAAATAACTTTATTTAAGTTTTACAAATCCCTTCGATTCTCTGCTTGTGAACTAAGTCGTAGTTTAGTCATAGCTAAGCAACTGCTCAATTTAAGCTTAAAATATATTAAGATAAATATATAGCCTTCCAGTAAGTGGAGGTGACACACATATTATTATATAATGATCAGAAGCTTATGATATCTTTAGAGCCAACAGGCATAGTTGTCAGCGCTTCAAGCATTAGGTAATTATGGCTATGATAATAGATTGAAATCTTTATGCTTGGCACTTCCTTTGACAGCGCCAGCTCCCTAATTAGCTGTTGTACATTTATATCTCCATATATCGCCGTGTGCACTGAAGCGATGCGCTTGTCGATAGCGCGAGTGCCAGATATCAATTGTTGTTGCGGTGGCAGAGGCAATAGCATTGTATTCATGCTATGGGTACGTATGATATCTTCATTGATAGGGCTGGCATTGTCTGCATGGCTTTGAAGGTTTCTTTCAGCTGTCAGTCAGTCAGTTAGTCAGTCCGTCAGTCAGTTAGTTAGGCACTGCGTGCGGACTCGTGCCCATTGAGACGTTGCGCTGGTGTGAACAAGATAGTTATTAAAGAAAGATACGGCTGTAATCCGGCATATGACTATATATTTGACAGCTTCTCTTTCTTATTACTTTTGTGGTGCTTAATAATTGTGGGAATTCTGCATTTATTAGAATAATAATAATAAACTAACGGAATTTATGCGTGCCATGACAAAGGCGTTAGATTAAAGCGTGCGATTTTCGGCGTCTGCCTTGCGTAACACTCATTATAGACAGGCCCTGTGCTAGGCAAGCTCAGGGTCTGTTTATCGTGCTCTTGCATTCATATTAGCTTCGTATTAGCTGTAACTTCTATAAATAATAACAATAATCGACGACTATGAGCCGTAACCAATTTAACGCTCTGCACATTGTTTGGCACTTTGTAGCAATTAATGTTAGCAATATGACTCGCTGCCAAAGCTGGTTGCACAAATCAAAGCCAACTGTTAACGAGTCCAAATTGGATAAAATGAATAAATGATGCCGAAAAAAGTAGCGCAAAAAACGGGTCATAAAACGCGTCAAACTGACAAGCTGGCAAAAAGTACGTATAATTTAAGAGAGATGCAAATAAAATGAAAAGCGGGCAGCAAATGAAGAGATAAAGGAAAAACAATCATAATAGCCAAATAAGCCGCAGCGTGTTGCCGATGCGGCTATTACTGTTGCCGTTATTGTTGTTGCTGTTGTTGTTGTTGCTGCTGTGCAGCCGGATCTATAAATTAGCAGCAACATCAACGCGACGCGCTGTGGCAGCAACAAGCTAATGTAATGCAAACATTGCGAATGCCACGATATTGATAACTGAACTGAACTGAAGTGGACTGCAGCTGTGGCTGTGCCTGTGGCTGGCGATGCAACGCCGGCGGTTGGCCATTAGAAATTGGCCAAGAAATCAAACAGTGTGGCGGCTAACAACGTTAACAACAGCAGTAGCAGCAACAGCAGCAGCAGCAGCAATCGCATTCGCAATTTAAAGGAAGCAGCCGCGCAATGCCTGGCTAGGCTTGGCCAATGCATCTGAAAAGCATCTGTATCTGTATCTGTGGCTCTGTATCTTTGTATCTGTGTCTCTTTCGGATGCCGGTGCCGGTCTCATGGTTTAACTTCCTATTTTCACTTTCGTTCGCCTTTTGGCGCCCAGGCTGGCCATGCGAATGCAACAACAACAACAACAACAGCAGCAACTACAACAATTGGCTAAAGTGATTCGGTTGTTTATGTTTTTCGTATTCCTTTTACTTTTCTTTTTTTATTACTCTTGCTTTTGCTTACTTCGCATTGTCAACGCGCTTTCAACAATGTGCGAATACTTTTATGTGAGAATTTGCCAATTGTTTATGTTATTCACTTATTTTGTTGTTTTGCTATTGTCATGCCCATCACGTAAGTGTTAATTTTGTTTTTAATTCGTTTCGCATTATCGAAATTTTGGGAATTATTGTCAAACAAATTTGTGTATATTCAAGAAGTTATGAAATACGTGTTCCCCGTAGGAGAAATTTGTGAAAAGCATTTGATTTATTTTTAAATAAATTGATATCTGATGTAAGTAAAAATATGTAGTTGTAGAAGTTTTATGTAATGAAAAAAAAAAAAAAAAAGTAAGAAAGCTCTAGTCGAGACTACTCGACTACGAGATCCCCTGAACCCTTGGAGTAATAGCTATTTCAATAATTTTTCGCGTCTTTCAGCTTACACAAGAAACACGCACACACACACACACACACGCACGCACAGACACACACATACACAAACAACGCTTTAATAACTTGCTTAATAACTTTTTTTGTGGACGTACGATCTTCATGAAACTTTTAGATTATGATTATAACATGGATATGCATGTAATTGCCAAAGCACAAGTCTCTAGTATTTGAAATACGCTTTTTACAAAAGTGAGGGTGAGGGGATGAATTTAAGGGTGGGGGGTAAATTTTAACAAAAACCAAAATTGTATAAATTGCATATAAGCATACATTAAAAATTTGGAGACTCTAGCAATAAAGGTGTAGAAGATATAATTTTATAACTGGTTTTCGATAAGGGTTTTTATCGATAAAAAAAGATAGGGATGAGTTATCGATTTTTAATGATAAACTTGATATGCGCGCTGTAATTACGGACATTTAAAAAAAATTTGAAGTCTCTAGCTCTTATATCTTCTGAAATCGACGCGTTCATACATACGGACAGACGGACAGACGGACGGACGGACAGACGGACAGACGGACAGACAGACGGACAGGGCCAAATAAACTCAGCTCGTCGCCCTGATCAAGAATATATATACTTTGTGGGGTCTGCCACGCCTCCTTCTGCCTGTTACATACATTTCAACAAAACCATTATACCCTGATTTCCCATTGAAAATGGGTTCAGGGTATAATAAATAGAAAAAAAAAATAAATAAATAAATAAAATAATAATAATTATTTTATAAATTATTAAATTATTTATATATATTATAAAAAATACAAAAATTTAATTGAATATTTTATGAATTAATTATTAAAAAAAATATATATATATATATAATAAAAAGGGGATATACAAAATTTCAATTTTAGTATATATTATACTAAATTGCTATGATATTATATATTGAAGTGCTTATGTATTATATATATGTATATATATGTGCATATATATGTATGTATATAAATTTTCCATATTTGATTTGAGCATTTGATGGCGTTTGTCAACTGTGGGTTTTTTTCTACAATTGTTTTCACGAGAATTAAAAACACATTCAAATCAAATATTGATAAGCATCTGAGGGAGACAATAAAAATGTAAGAAAAAGTCATTAGAGGGGGCAGAGTTCACCTCAGTTCAATTCAATTATACATTTGTGCGATTGTTAATGTCTAATTATTTCCAGCTAATACAGGCCCTCAATTTGCATAGCACGATTTGGTTTTATATACCTTACGCTTATCGCTTGAAACGGAAATACCATAAATAATACTTAAAAATTAGCTTCCACTAAAAATCCAGCTTGAAACGTGAATTTCTGTTTTACATAATTTACTAAAGTTTTTGATTTTTATTTATGTTGTTGTAGTTGCTGTTGTTGTCGTTGTTGTTAGTTTGTTGCACGAACTACGTGATTGAATATTTGCAACATTTCGCTGCATTTGCATTTTCACCCAAAAATTTTCAGTTGCATTTTGTGTTTCGTTGTTGTTGTTGTTGTTGTGTTGCAATTGCAACATGTAATACCCTTGGCTGCCCAATGCACTGCCGCTGGGCTGATGCTCGCCAATTACGTTGGCAACAACAACAACAACAACAATAACAATAGCAACAACCACATTGTGACCACAATTAAGTTTAAAGTGAAATTCTGCAATTGCTGGCGCATCATTTGAGCAATGCTGAGATGAGCTTTGTGCCTTTGATTGATCGCTGGTTACGTGCTGAAAAAGGCATACAAGTAGATAGCAATAGCAACAGCAACAGCAACAGCAACAGCAACATCAGCAGCAGCAGCAGCAGCAACACCAGCAGCAACAGCAGCAACAACTGCAAATGAAATGTGTTGCTGTTTTGGCCTCCAGGCGGATGCAAAAGTGGGCAGCGCGTCAACGGCGCTCGGGAGATGCCTGTCAACTGAGTGTGGCACCGCGATTTCTGCCAAATACCCGACACTAACAACACTTTTAGTTTCATTGCTAAATGAGTGAATTTGTTAACAGAGTTGTTGCTATTGCTGCCGCTATAATTGAAGATTTATGCAAATTTCTCACGCTTATCACAGCCCGGCAGCATTTCTTATATCGATTGAATGGAAACTGTTCAGCATTAGCTTAGATAACATGAGATTATAAATTATGTTATTTATTTTATAAGAGAAATTTAATTTGTTGCACAGCTGAGACTCACATTTTGATTAATTCAAATTATGAAATCACCATAGAATGTGAAAATAATCTGTATGAATGAAGAATATATATCAAATATTTTTATACTAATAATATTAATATTTATGAAATATTTAAAAAAAAATCGATTGAATTAAATTTGATTATTTAATAAGTATCAAGTTTATTTTATAACGCACTAATTATCATAAATGTATATATATAGATAATAATTTATTGAATTGTACTTTTTTGAATGTAATGTTAATTACAAATTTTGTTCAAGCATAGATAATTTTCAAATCATCAATATATGCATATGATACGAAAACAAGATACAATACATATTGGGTGACTCGCAACGTAAGCCTTTTGGCTTAAGCCTTTCGACTTTCTAAAAAGTAAATATGCATAAAATGATATGCTAATCGAAAAGCAGTTAAGTATTCTTGAATGCCAGGCCGAGACTCCAACCAATTGACCGAGTGTTATGTGACCCAGTTAAGGTTTTATTTTAGTGCTGTCACCGTCTCTGTGGCATATGCCACTTCTAAGCTAAATATAAGATCTGCCATAACGAATTGTAAACAAATAGTGGCCTGGCCGAAGATCATTTAAATGGCAAAAGCCAAATGGAGCCGCGGTGCAGAGCCAGGCCAAGTAAAAGGCACACAGATCGCAGTTGAATGAATGAATAAGTGAATGAATAAAAAAGGGAGCCAACAGCCAGCAGGCAGATAAACAAACAGATACCAGCAAAAAGTCAATCGTTCAAGACTAGCAACAATAGGCAACAGAAATCCTATAAAAGTAGCAACAGCAACAACAATGGCAGCTAGCTGTGCAGCACGCTTCCCAAAAACAGGGAGATACAAATTGTATCTTTAGCTGACATTTCAACATGACTTCAACTACAACTCCAACTTTGACTTGAGTGCGTACGTGTATGGGTTGTGTATAGGTGTGTGTGTGTGTGTGTGTGTGTATTGGCAAATACGTTTGTAAGGCTTGCTTGTTTCTTGGTTTTTCGGTTTTCGGTTTAACTACATGCCAAATCTGTCAAGACGGCACAAAAGAAAGCGAGCAATCGGCGTGGGTGTCTGGCGGTCAAAGCACTCGGCACTACAATGTGTAGCTGAGCACTTCGTTTCGTTGCCCGCAGCTGACACATGCTGAAGATACCCTAGATAATGGATAGATTGCCAATTGTTAATAAGCCACAGTTTGCCCCCAATAAAAAATGATTTATCATCGTCTCGATTCGTCTTCCCTTCAGGCTTCACTGTACCCGGTCTTCAAGACTATATATACTTTTAATGAATATATATATTATATATATATGTATGTTGATATATGTTTTTGCATTGTACAAAAAATGTGCGCGCTTTCGAATTTTTTGCTTAATGAGTTCAAGTCAAGTCATAAAAATGTAAATTACTTTTATATGAATTATTCTTTTATCCGAAATAAAATTGATTGCATTGATTTGCAATTTAGATTATCAGCTCAAATTACCCATGTTTAAGAAAATAACAAGAATTTTTTTTAATGAGTATGCGATTTTGTTTTTGTTTTGATATATAGTTCATTTAGAAGAAATTAAAAATAAATCAATGAAGCGTGGCTATTGTTTAGGGTAGGCCAGGAAAGTAATCTGAACACGTATTGAGTATATTTTTGAATAGTAAATTATTTGAGCCAAAGAGATGTTAAAATTTAGTATTTTGAATTTTTATTTATTTACTTTAGTTATTTACTTTCCTTCCACCTTTTCTACTCGAGACTCAACATGTTTTCTTCTTAGCTATTTTTACTAATTCATTACCCCTAGTAGTATTTATTATTTTTATAACCGGTTGAGAAGCTTTGCCTTTAAATTAATGAATATTATTTTTAATTATGTGATAATTGGACAAAGTCTCGATATGATTTTTAGAAACCAAATAAAGGGTATCTTCTAGCTGTTTGGCTGTGTTGTAGTTCATGCTTTGTTCCACGCTTCACCTCTAAAATTAAACAATATAACTAGTTTTTTTTTTAGTAAGTGTAGCAGTTCATAGGGTTTCCTCGTTTAAGCAGTCTTGACTAACTTTTTTTGTTAAAAGCTAAAATGCATTTATAAACGGATATTCACATGCATTCAAATCGATTGCAGATCTTGGGACAAGTCTTCAAGTCTTTTACAATGCCCCAAGCTTCCGTTGGTAAAAAAGAAGAAGAAGAAGAAGAAGAAGAAAGAAAAAAATTGAACCAAAAACCGGGCTAATTTCCTATTACTGTAATGAACGTTTTATGAACCGCTATAACGCAACACCTTTATAAGTGTTCGATACAGTTTTTTATTCGAGGCAGACAAAGCTGAAATCGAACCGATTAGCGACTACTTGGGTCATATAAAAAAAATATATATATGTGTGAAAGAAAAACCTGTACAATGGGCCAAACTAAAATTAGAAGCATGTCTAAAAATCGTGAGACACACAATCACACACACACACACAGGTAGAGACTCATAAACATTTAATGTTCGTTCATTGTGTCAATTCGTAACGTATTTGAGTACTTTTTTTTTAGAATGTAATTGCAAACTGTAAGCCAAGTTTGTTGCCAAGTTCCGTTTAGGGAGTTTGAACTGCAATTGGCGCTTCCTCAAAGGCCAAAAGACGGCAGTTACTTACGTTTTCAATGCCCGGGTACAGTTGTTGGCCAGTTTCCTTTTCGGTTGGCTACCACACAGTTAGCTTTTAGGCCTACAAATTTGCTGTAAGCCGCTCCTTATTGGCAATGTTTTTTGGCCAATTGCACAACGCGTCGAAGATGTGCAGCAAAATTTGTCAAAACTATTTTACAAAAATGTTTTTCGTTTCTTCTTTTCTTTTTTGGGTTTGTTATATGTTTGGCACACACAGTTGCACACACACGCACAGTACTTAGTTTTTCCTTTTATAGCTTGAACGAGCAGCTCATTAGTCCGCTTGCAGTTTGGGCCTGGCTAAGAGCTTAGTAACTTGTTTTGAACTGCGCGCAATCGCAGACCGTCGTCGACTCAGCGTCTGGCCGGCAAGCGCGGCTCTTTTTAAACTCCCCTCACAAAGCCCATACGAAGCTTCAGCTGTTGGCCGGTTCATTTTGAGGCTCGCGAACTGGTTCACTAGTTTAGCTTAAATCTGGATTCGCGCTCTCTGAAAGCTTCACATTTGCAAGCTTCGTGAACTACAATATTTGAATTTTAAGTTAAATTTGATGTGCAATTTAAAGTATTTCTTGCTGTTTCTATATAACCTTTACAAATTTGAATGCTAATTATGTATAATATATATACATGAAAAAAGGCAATCATATTTTTATTTACATTTTGTTATTTATTTATTTATTTTATTTTAATTTTTCGCATACAATAATTTAATGAATAGGGAAAAGAAAAAGATGAATATAGAATATAGATAATTTGTAAAACCTATCTTAAAATTAATAAATTTTATATTTGAGTACATATTAAATATAAAATAATTTAATGTAAATAACATATACATACATGAAAAAATAGCAATCACATTTTTACTTTATTGATTTTTATTTTGTTATCTATTTTTTATTAATTTTTTATTAATATTATTTTTTTTTTTCATAAAATAATTTTATTGAATAAGAATAAGTAGAAGCAGAATATAAAATACAGTGAGTAAAATTAATCTTCGTTGTTTTTATTTTTTAACTGCAAACGCCTATAAAATATTAATTGAAATAAAAAAGGTTAAATGCTAAAATGTAGATTGAAAAATTACCTTTCTGATAAGGTATATATGAATATAGTATATTTAACAAAACTAATAAAGATTATTCATAATCCGAAAAAAAGTTGAATAATAAAAAAAAGGAATATTAATGTTACTCTCTGTATATATCATTTATAAAAATAATCCTAAAATTAATAAATTATTCATTTAAACAAATACATAATATAATTAACATAAATAATATTTAAGAAATGTATGTGTATGCGATAAATGAAATACATATATTATATATTCTCGTAATTTGTATTTTTCATTCTACTTTTTATATAAATTTATATAAATGTATATACTGTACATAATATAATAAATTTTCTTTTAGGTTTCAGCATGTGGTCGAATCGTAAAACCCAGCCTCTTCCAATTTGAGCTTATCCCAACGACCATTAGGGTGACTCATGCAAAAGTACCACAATTTCCGCCAGTGTTGTAGAATTTGTTTACGTCAACCCAACGTCTTGTAACTGTAATATAATCAAAATACGTCACACGGCCTCTGCAACCACTGCTTGCCAGCGAGAGCCAAGCGGCCCACACAAAAAGTCACCCGTGGCGCAGCACTCGCCGAGCAGCCCACACAAAAAACAGCGAATGGAGGAACTGCGCCTGCGCAGGATTAACGATTGGCAGCTGGACAACGAGTTGGCCCAAGGCACTTCAAAGGCAAAATAAATCGCAACTGCTGCGTAACTGCGTTTTACAATTTCTGCCGTAAAAACGTTGCAAAATATTTGTAAAAATATAAGGAAGTAAAGAAGGAGCTATACAAGTAAGAATATTATAATTATGAGTATTTTTAAATTCAAAGAAACAAAATTTCAAACGTAAATATATAAAAAACATTGAATCACTGAAAAAAAAAAAAAAAAGCCAACGACAAGCTGCTGCAGCTAAATTCTTAAAATTGAATTTAAATTAAAAGAGTGCTGACAAATATCTCAAATATTTAAAATAAGTCTTAATATCAATTGAGTGAATACATGAACATATAATATTCTAGTGAAACACAAGACTGAAAAGAATATTACTGAAATCGGAAAAAAATCTCTGAAGTAACGTGCGATGGCAGGGGTGGGCTGATGAATCATGCGAATTAGCATACACAAGTATGCGTGTGCAGGTTTCGTGTCTGTGCAATATCGTGTCTGCGTGTGTGTGTGAGTGTGTCTCAAGTAATGAAAAATAACAACAAGAGTGTGCGAAGAACGTGAACAATCTAGCTACAGCAGCAGCAGCTGGTAAAGAAGAATAAAGCAAAAGTTTTCAACTGATTTGTGGTAAAATCGATGTGTGAGGACAAACACTTCCTTTTGTTTTGAACTTTTCCTTGATGTTTCTATTTATACTATTCCATTTGCACTTCCTTTCATCTCGAGTACTCATTCCAACTAATTGCTATTCCATGCAGCTACGCGAAACTACGTGAACGCAGCGAAGAACCCAAGCGCAGCGCGGCTCAAGCCAAAAGGCATTTAAAATGGCTGACGAGTATATGCCAGATGTCAGCTTGATGGACACAAGTGAGTAACATATTGCAGCCAAAGCTAATGGCCCCACTTAACAAACATCATTAGCCAAACGGCGCAAAGTTGCAGCCGAAGTTTTTATCGAAGTTTTCTGTTTGCTGAAACTCAATGAAAGCCCCAACCACCATAGAGCTAAGTTCTTTCGATTACAACCATCAATTGAATAGAAGTTGTTTAATTATGTGCAGAAATGTTGTGCTCAGACTTAGGTCTCGGATTATACAATATACTTTTTTTTTTAATAATAATATTTTAAGTATTTTACTTTCCATTCACAATATTTTTTAAATTCAAAATAATTAAATAGATATAGAATATAGAAAGAAGTAAATTTACTTTTTACCAACTTAATCTAAATTATGAAAGAATAAATAAATAAATTAAAGTTAGGTTTATAATAGATACAAACTGATATATATTCCCGTTTTTAACTTGATGAAAAAATCAGTTTGTATTTTGAAGGATATGTCTCTAGATATGACTCACTTAGTTTTCCCAACAGCCCCCACGGGCTAGCTTATATGTAATAGGAAATATTATATAGTGCAGTGGGCCTATTCAGTTTATAGCAAATATTTCAATTTTTTTATGGGAATGCTCTGTATTTAACCAATTGCTCTTCTGCCTCCTCCTCTGCCGCAGTTGTGCCCGCCATACTGGGCCTCACCGCAGCCGCAGTGCTCTCGACTGTGGCTTGCATCTGTGCCCGGCAGATGCGCATACGGAACAAGAAGCAGAACCAGCACGATGCGTCGTTCCCGTTCCAGCCGACGCGCCGTCCGACCGCAGTTCGTTCGCCGAGTGGCCAGCCGCCGCACTATCTGAAGAAGTCGCCATCGCCCACTGGGGGCAAGCAAATGGGCCTGCTCTCGCCCATGCAGGATCAGTCGACGTCGCCGATAGCACCGCAGAACATGAAGTACGCCGAGGAGGACGAGGTGTCGCAGCAGGCGCAGCTGGCCCAACAGCAGCATCACTCTAACAAGCTGAATGTGGTCGACAATGCCAAGCACCACAATCAGCACCACTCGCCGGTGGAGACCATTGCCAATGGCAATGTGACCATCACCTTGGACGAGACACTAACCAATGGCAAGGAGCTGACCGTCACTGATCAGTACGGAAAGCTTGGCACCATTTACTTCAAGCTGCGCTACCTGGCTGAACGGAACGCTCTCATGGTCTCCATCATACGCTGCCGCGGGCTGCCCTGCAAGGGTGGTGCTGGCGGCACTGGCGATATACCCACTGGCATGAATGGACGCACCCAGGCAGCCACCGATCCGTATGTGAAGCTGCAGCTGCTGCCGGACAAGCAGCACAAGGTTAAGACTCGCGTGGTGCGCAACACCCGGAATCCGGTTTACGACGAGGACTTCACATTCTACGGCTTGAACATGAACGATCTGCAAAACATGAGCCTGCACTTTGTCATACTCAGCTTCGATCGGTACTCGCGCGACGATGTCATCGGCGAGGTAGTCTGCCCATTGTCCTCCATCGAGATCGGCGACATATCCAAAGAAGCGCTCTCCATCAGCAAGGAAATACAGCCACGCAGCCTGAAGATACGCGCCCAGGGACGTGGCGAGCTGCTCATCTCGCTCTGCTGGCAGCCGGCCGCCGGACGCCTGACCGTCGTCTTGTTGAAGGCCCGCAATTTGCCTCGCATGGATGTAACCGGCCTTGCTGATCCCTACGTCAAGATCTACTTGCTCTACAATGGCCAGCGCATAGCCAAGAAGAAGACCCATGTCAAGAAACGCACGCTCAGTCCGGTCTTTAATGAGAGCTTTGCTTTTGATATTCCAGCTGCAGAGGTGAGTACCCATTGGCATCTTTAATTATTCCTCTGGAGTTTTTTGTTATCTCTTATTTTAGATAGTTCTATAAGTTAAGAGAGGAAAAAGTTTCATATTATGGAAAGCAGCCTTACGGCAAGCTTATAAAAATGAATTTTCTTTTTCTTCTTATAATCTGAGTCCATTGAAAATGGAAGTCTAGGGTTTCATAGATTTGTAAAACGTATATTAGAGGTAGGAAATGTGAGGAGAACGAGAGCAAAAGCGAGATACTTGAAGCTTGAAATACTGGCACAAATAGGCGAAGCAATCTGATCATTTCCATATTATGGAATAAAAAAGATAATTTTCTTTCCTCTTTAAGGATGGCATATAAAAAATAGAAGTATTCAATTCAATGTGGTTGTATCCACTGATTTGTTATACTACTTAGGATTTTGGATTAGCCTCTCTGATTCGCCAATAAAGTCTTTCGAATACTAAAGAAATACACACTTACTTATTTCTGTCGTCATATCCTGGAAATGTAAATTATAAGTATTATTCAACAATGAAGAGCCCATAGTAATGCCCATAATACAGCCCAAGCGCAGACGCTGCACACACTGTATGGTTGTGTGTGTAAATATGTATGTGTGTGCATGTATTGTTTGCAATGTATTCACACAAGAGAAGCGGCGACTGATTAGAATATCCGCTTTTCAAAGGCTTTGGGATATTTCCTAGTCTCGACTGGAGCAATCTTACTTGTCTTAATATAAGTTCTTTTTGCTGAAATGAGTATTTATTTTAATATTATTAAGTCTCGATTCGAGCCCAGAGCAATCGCCTGCAGAATGCCTAATATCTTTTCCCCAAGTCTATTGTCTGTTACTTGACTATCTATTGTTGCACTAATCATAAACTTGATCAAAAAGTTATCCACTCCTTTATATGGGTATGCATTAAAATGAATCGTCTTTTAGGGCACTGGCGCCACATTGGAGGGCGTCTCACTGGAGCTGATGCTACTCGACTGGGATCGCGTGACCAAGAATGAGGTAAGCCCACATATTACTTTTTAATTGGCAGCTACCTAAAGACTCTCTCTCCCTCTCTCTCTCCCTCTCTGTCGCACACAGGTTATTGGACGCCTAGAGCTGGGTGGACCCAATTCGAGCAGCACCGCTTTGAACCACTGGAATGAAGTTTGCAATTCGCCACGTCGCCAAATTGCCGAATGGCACAAATTGAACGAGTGAAACGCTAGAGCTGTATCAATTTTTAGGGGCAGCGACCTGGCGCTGGCGCCGCCTACCCAACCACAAAACAACAACAACAACAACAACTTGCAAAAACAAAAAGAAAACAGACAAACAACATATACAAAATATTAAGTTTTTAAATTAAGTTCAAGATTTTACAATGTTTTCTTTCGACTTATGCTCAATGATTTTTATTTATTTTTTATGATAAACCAAAGTTTAAGCAAAAAGTAATATACCAGAAGAAAAAAAGAAAAAAAATGAGAAAAACTTAAGTATATTAAATGTATTAGAAAATGTTTAGTGTGTAACAACAATGCGTGTAAATGTAAGATAATTAATTAAAAACTTTACATACTCCTACATATATAATGAAAGATAAAACAGGTACCACTACGAATAGAAATAAAAACACTTCAATTTGTTGCTGTATAGAGATGATTTATCAAATTTACGACTCAAGCAAAATGCAAGTTCTATAAGAGAAGAAAATTCTTTTTAGCTTTCGCTTTTCATTTGCACATGGAAAAATCGTTTTACCTGAACAAATATTGTTTGTAGCCCATTCATTATAACTCTGCCCACCATAAATACTTTTGGTATTTGTTTAAAATGTATTTATATTGTATTTAAAATGTAATCTTTATATCTTAGGCATATGTTGATTTCTTCTTTATCACAAAGCAAAAATAAAACACACATATAGACAAAAAAAAAAAAAAAAATTATAATAATACCAATACTTGAATAGTTCTTAATAAAAAGAAACTTTTCACAATGTGTCCGAAGTGAGAAATCGCTTACTGCTTATCACTTATAAATATATAAATAAATTAACGAAAAATATAAATAATGCAAAAGAACTCGAAATGAAAAATGAAACTTGAAGGAACACGCAGCAAATTGCTTAGGCACCAAAAAGCTACAAAATCATACACAAAAAGAACGAAACAAGTCAAAACCCAAGAAACCAAACAACACAATAGAATAGTACTTATAAGAAATGTAGAAACCACAATTAACAACTAATTGTACGATGTAGAGTTACGAGATATCACATATGAAATACAATACATAGAATGGATAGCTCAAACTGAATCCAGAACCTAATAGGCATTACTTAAAGCTAACGCCACTCTATGATATATACAAGCATAACTAAGCAAAGCTTACGACGCAGAGTTGAATCCATTATTCAAATGATATTGCCAGCGGCTACTCCACCCGACATTTTGTAAAATGTAAAAGTGCGAGAAGGTAAAATCCAAAAATAAAAGAAAGCAAACAAAAATAAAAGTAGCGTACCCCCGAAGAGAATAAATCAATTTGAGTCCACAATCAAACTTCAATTCGTCTAGAGCGCATACAATAATTTAAAAAATAAAAACAGATTTTCATATACATAGATGTATAACTATATAAATACGTATAAATAAAGATACATACTTCATGCAAATAAATAATTAAATATATGTATATCTCCCTATATATATATATGAAAACTACATACATGCACATATATATATATAAAGTGAAGTGTGAAATTCTACATATGCATATGTAATAGGAATGTTAAGAAACATTGAATGGTTAATTTCAGTAATAAAAACGTATATAAAATGACAAAAAATCTGTATTTTTATTGAGCATTTAGCTATTTGTCTGTTTTTTTTTTTTTTTTTTAATATTCACCCTAAAAAATATATATTTGTATGTCTTCACTGATAAGGGTCTTCAGCCTGAGCTGTTCTCAGTTTAACTTAAGTGAAACGTGAATCTTCGGATAAGCGCTTGAATTGTATTTCTTAATTATCAACATTTTCGGTTTATTTAATCTTTCATTTGCAATCTTTAATCTTTCTTTGTGCATTTCGCTATTGTTTTAGCAGCAATAGCTGCGTATGTACAAGGTGAGTAATAAAACATATTGTTAGCCTCTTTTTTAGCTTCCTTCTCTCTAGTTTTTTTTTTTTTTTTTTTTTTTTTTTTTTTTACTTTTTCCTTAATATTAACTCACATTTTCTTATCTCCTGATTTGTGTACACAGTCTCAGCTGGGATAGGTGGTTGCACGTCGAATGAGTTTGAGTGTCCAAATGACACTTGTATTGACATGCCATTGCTCTGTGATGGCAAGAAGGATGGCCCAGACTCTACGGATGAGGTTTTCAGTGCCTGTTACAATGTTCTCTGCAGTGGCTTCCGCTGCAATTACGGCGGCTGCATAGATGCAAGTCTGAAGTGCAATAACATCAACGATTGTTGGGATAAGAGCGACGAAAATAAATTTTTGTGTGCGAATGAGACAACGATATTAGAATTACTGACGGATCTGAGTGGAAACTGCGCGTGAGTATGGGGCTCACTTGTGTTTTTATACCCTGAAGCCAGTTAAAGTGCCAAGGCAGGGTATAACAGCATATGTTTCAGGCCTAAGAGGATCCTTTGATCTGGTCGGCGAGCTGAGATGATTTAGTCCTGTTCGTCTGTGTGTCTGTATGTATGAACGCGTTGTTCTCAGAATCTATGAGATTTGGAGACTGAAACTGTTAAGTCTTTTATTTATTATTATTTTTTTTTTGCTGGTTGTACTTGTATTTTAAATTTAATTAAAAAAAAAAAAATAAAAAAAAAAAAAAAAAAAAAAAAAAAAAAAACAACATCGAATCCAAGACGTCGTTAATGCTTGAGTATCAACATTTATATTATTTTACAGTTTTGCTGTTTGCTATAGTATAGGAACCGCCTCTTTTATTATTTAAAAATTTAAATTTTTTTGCGAATTTGGGCAATGTGCAAAATTGTTTATATTTTCATTCTTAAAAAATATTTGAAATTGAATCTGTAGACAAAGAGATCATTTAAATTAATTTAATTAAATTAGCTAACCGGCGAAACAGGAAGATGGGATGCGGGTCGCCGAAGGGTTGTGAGTGCGACTTCTTAATATGGAAGGTTTTATTTCTGTTTATTTGTTCTTAACAAGCTTTTGGGTATATCGATTGGGGTCGGGTCAACTGGAGTTTTCTTACATGTTATTTTCTTGTTCCCTATAGCATCGATTATGCAATGCAATGTCTGAACTCCGATAGGTGCTTGCACTGGAGTAATGTGTGCGATGGCGTTGGCGATTGTAGAAATGGTGAGGATGAGGATAAGAATATTTGCGGAGTTAACCATTGTGCTAGTGGCTCGTTTTAATGCCAGAGTGGGACCTGCATAAGCAAATACCGCTTGTGCGATCATAATGTCGACTGTTTCGATGACAGTGACGAAATGCTCGCAATATGCAAACAAAGGATTAGCTCGAAGGCAGTTGAATGCTTCACCAAGAGCTGTGCCTTGGTGTCCAAGCAGGGCATGCGAGTGGCCGATTACAAGTTCGATGCCCAGGTGCCAGACCAAAGCATCGTGGAGGTCACTTGCGATGACGGATATAAGCTCTTAGGCTCCAATATCAACAGCTGCGATAACGGTACCTGGGAAAATAACTTGATCTCATGTGTTCGATACTGCGAGCCAAGCCCATATTCACGCAGCATCGCGTATTCCACAAAGTGCAGCGCGGTTGTCGACTGCGATGAAGGATCACTCACAGACACGGAAATGTTGGTATCCTGCTCGCCAGGCTACGAGTCCGACTCAGCTCGTAATCAAGTTGGTCGCCACGTCTGCAATGAGAATGGCGAGTGGGCTGTCCGGGCTGGCGAGGCGAATCCCATTTGTACGCCCATCTATGGAGTTAAGCCTGCACATTATCCCGATATTACGCCTTGAGCCTGTTTCGGCGCACCTCGCCCTTGGATGCAATCTATACTTTTCATTGTAATTACGGCCGACGCCTGTTTTTCGGAAGAGGCTGAAGCGAATTCTTGTCTTTTCGTCAAAGTTGCTGAGGGCGATCACACAATCGAATCTAGTGAGGACGAAGATCATGGCTATGCTCTGCATAACCTCATGGACATACATATCGTCACAAGGTGAGTACTTATAAAACCAAATTCCTAAACTATATATAAATATATTATTATATTAAATTTGTGAACTCTCATCTTCATTATAGCCGGCACTCTTATAAGGCAGCCTTAATACGTGTGATAGAACCTTTTATTTTTGGTGCTCGAGTACGACCCATTTTATTGTCTCCATATACTAATGACAGGATACCGTTGGAGCTCAAAGGTGACTTTGATGACAATCAGTTGGGAGACGGACAGACAGAATATGAGAACTCCAAGCACTATCTAACGTATGTTGTGGCCAGCCGATCGACTAAATATAGCGTACAACATTTTATCGCGACTTTCACTGAAAAAAAAGCGAGAAGAATCTTTGAACATTGAATTCACTTTATTATATTCTGATTTAAGAGCTAAAAATAAATGTGAATGTACATAAACTAAAACACACACACGTCCACTACTTGACAATTACATAAGTATTATATATATTTCGATATATATATATAAATTTAATTTTATTTACTTATATTCGGGTTTAAGTACTAAATTTCATGTTTTTATTTTCCATGTTCACGAAATAAACCATTGATGAAAGTTTTCTCCTGGCTTTCATTTGCTATGCTTATGTTTATTGATAGTATTTTTATTTTTTTATTTTTTTATTTTTCTCATATTATTTGCTTCTATTTTTTCATCATTATTAGTTGAATTCAGTTTCTGCTTTTTACATTGAGATTTTTTCGGAATTACATTCTAACTATTTTTTTATTTTTTCTTTTTCTTTTTATATTCTCTTGAATTAATTGTTTTTTTTTTTTTTGTAGCTGAACTTTTGCCTTGCAATACAATATTAATTAGTAATTAATTAATTACAGACATTTAGTATGAATTTTAGGACACATTTAGTTGAGTTCACTTAGTTAATACTTAGTTTTCATTAAAAACTTTAATTATCTGTATTTTTATTTGTATTCAAATGTTTTGCTCTCGATTTTTTTTTTTTTTTTTCTTCTTCATTTTGATCACCTCAGTCTTACCAAAAATATTTTAAATTTATTCAACAGCTTCTTTCTTCTTGCAGTTTTGAACATTAGAAATCGAGTTTTAGTTAGTATTTCATAGTTCTTAGGCTTAGTTCAAAATAGTTATATTTTTTTTTTATTTTTTTACTTTTATTTTTTATTTTTTGGCTATCGCATGGTTTCCTTTATATGTAGTTTGTAAACACATGCAAATTTTAATGCTCAACTTTGTATTTTTCTTTTCTCATGTTTTCATTTTTTAAATTTTATTTAAAATTTTTTTTGAAAAGTTTCTTGGAGAAACTTTCGTACTCAATGCGTTACATAATAGATTAGTTAGGTCTCAGCTGCTGTAGCCTTAGTAGTTGCATATGTACATAACTCTTAAGGATTTTAGATTACATTTAGCTTTGATTTCAACGCTGCCATTTGATTTTTAGATATAACTGCGAGATCTGTTTTGCGCACAGGATTAAACTAAATCTTACAAAAGAATCGTTAATATATCCACACGTGTGTCTCACACGAGCTGTGGACTTGGAAGGTGGAAAGCGAAGGCCTTGCAATAATAATTATTAGAAATAGCTGAAAAGTAGCATTAAGGCTAAGAAAAACCGATTGCAATTATTAATCATGCTGGGTTCTGCCTCATACATTGCTGATCCTCATTCAACATATGGATACCAGATAGTAAGATATGATATTTGGATAAAATGCAGGCTAAGCTGTCAAATTGGTGTTGCCATATGTATTCATTTTAGCCGGGTGGCAGTACCATCCTTTCTTTCCAATGTTGTCATGGGCTTACCAGGTCATATTATAAAAGAAATTAAAGGAACGATTCTTGGGATCTGCTCAAATAAAAATGTATTGTATATTGAAATTTTAATAGAATGTTAAGAAGTGCATTCAGTGAAGTAAAGAGAGAAAATTCGGAAAATACATAATCTAGTTGGGGGCTCCAAGTGCGAATTAAGCTTAAGCATGAATTTGGACGGTGTTGGTAAATTAGAATAATTAATACGTATAGTTGGCAATTTACAGGTTTGTTTATCGATAACTTAAGATAGGTTACTGTTTGTCTGTATGTGTGTGTGATGATGTAACCTAAGTAATTTTAGCGGTACGCACTAGGAGAGACTAACTACGAATTAATACTGTACAGGATACGCGACACTCCTACTAAGAACTAATTAAACGGGCCTCAGCTCGTATTGCATACAAATCGGCGGTCAACACAATATGATGTCTAAATACGTATATATGTATATATACGCATGTATCGGTTATGTAACTTAAGAAGACGGGGCGTGGCCAACTTAAAAGTACGACGTTAGCTATCCCTTGTCCTTGCCGGGGCCGACGCTTACGCCTAGCAGATGCTCGCCGGCCATCAAGCCCGCCGGCTGATGCGCATAGTTGCGGATCTGATGCAGCGAGATCAGCTGGTTGGGAAACGCATTGGCATTGTTCTGGTTGACGTTCTTGTTGGGAAAACTGATGGCATCGTAGAGATAGGGACGCTGCGCCATCGGATGGTGGCTCAGCGAATTCAAGTGCGGCGGCATCGAGTTGATCGGCGTAAAGGCCGAGTTGCTGCTGGTCTTCGTTATAGATGCCGCATCATACGGCCCCACGGTGCTGGGCGTGGCTGCTGTCGATTGAAAACAATAATATTGACTCGTCTGCCTAGGCAATGATTATATTAGTGTCTATGATTACCTATATCCTCGCGCCCCGGATCGGGCATGATGCGATGGTGCGACTGCAACTGCTCCGGCGCATGGCCATTGCTTTGGTTGCTGTTGGCCGCTGTGGGTTGGGCGTAGTGCGCCTCCATGCTGTGCTGGGGCGGTGGCTGCTGCTGCTGTTGCTGTGGGTGGTGGTGCTGCGGTTGTTGCTGCTGCTGTGGTGGGCCGTGTTGCTGCGGCGGAACGCCGAGCTGCGTGTGATGCAGATGCGGCTGTTGTTGCTGCTGTTGCTGTTGTTGCTGCTGCTGCTGTTGCTGCTGCTGTTGTTGCTGCTGCTGTTGTTGCTGTTGTTGCTGCTGCTGCTGCTGTTGCTGTTGCTGGTGCATCACCTCCATGGCATTGGCCGCTGCTGCAGAGTCCGGACTCACCTTGGGCCAGTAACTGTTCTCGCTGGGCGCTATCGAAACCGGCGGCAGAACCAGATTATTGCGCTGATGCTGCTGCTGTTGTTGCTGCTGCTGCTGCTGTTGCTGCTGCTGTGCGTTGCTGCCTGCTGCAGTGGGTGTGGCAGCGGCCGCAGCGGCGGCTGCAGCGGCCACGGCTGCTGCACTGCCGGGCACAATGGGCGGCCGCTTGTCCGTGCGCTCCGCATGCTTCTGCATGTGCTTGGTCAGGTATGTCTCCTGGGTGTAGGACTTGCCGCAGTACTGGCAGATGTGCGTCTTCAGATGCTTGGACTCCTTGTGCTTGGGTATGTGCTCCAGCAGCGATGGCTCGTCCGAGAAGCACTTGTAGCACGAGTTGCACTTGAACGGCTTGTCCGTCTGATGGCAGCGCGAGTGCGACTGCAGATTCGACAGCTGGGAGAAGGCCTTCTGGCAGCCGGGATGCCGGCACTTGTACGGCTTGTCGCCCGTGTGGGTGCGTATGTGCTGCTGCAGGTGCGACAGTTGCGTGAACTTGCGCTGGCATATCTCGCAGCGGTATGGCTTAATGCCCAGATGAATGCGGGTATGCTGCGACAGATACGACGAGTTGGCGAATGCCTTCGAGCACTGCGTGCACTTGTAGGGCTTCGCCTCTCGCATGTGGATCTGCGTGTGCAGCTGCAGGTCCGCCTTCGAGCTGAAGATCTGCAATAGACGGAAGAGGATTTTTGTGAGACCGAATCAGAGCTGTCAAGGATCGGCTACAAGCTTTTACAGTTTGACATTGCACGGAATCGAGTAATCGAGGGCATGGGAAAATCTTAGTCTAAGTTGCTTTTCTGGTCTGCATCGAACATTTTGTTTTTGCGAAAAGCATTATTAAGTAAGGATGGTCAAGCTGTAGGTGAAGAAATCTGTGCACATCTTTGGAGTTCAAGCTTTGGAGTTCCAACTGTAAATCTGATATAGCTACGCTGGCTGCGAAAGAAGTATATATATATTGCAAATCCCAAGTCAGGCAATTTAGTTGTTTACGTTTTACAAAATAAAATGTATAATACTCGCACAGTGTAGTCCCGATAATTACAAGGAATCAGAATCTCGTATGAGCTACATCGTTTTTGATTTGTCGTTATTTTTAACTTATTAGGAATAAATCGACATGAGTGTAATGTACAAGTTTTCAAAATTGAGTTGATCCCTCGCTAACTTTGGGCTCAGCAACAGGCGCTACGTTTAACATCGTGATTTAAGAACAAAAATTGACCTATTTTGTATGAAATTTAAATAGTTTGGTTATTCAACAGTATCCCAGGTGTCCAGCTATCAAGTCAAAGCAGAATAAACTGAAAAGGAGCTATCCACATGGTTCTCCCTCACAGATTCTCCTTATAACGTTTAATTATATTATTGTAAATGTTGTAAATGACTATTATTTTCGATATATGTTCGGATCAATTATTTAATACTCTAAAGGTAGCAGAACATTAATAAAATATATCAGCTTTTATTGAAAATAAAAGCAAAATGAATTCAAATAATTTCAACTTGTCCAAATGAGAAATATCACGTCCTTCACCTTGGTGTCCTTCACATCGTGTGTCATATGATGCGGCGAACTGGTGGAGGATGAGATGCCGTTGGCATTGCTGTTGCCGTTGCCAGCGCTGGCGGCGACAGTGCTTGGATTTGGATTCGAGCTGCCATTGGGATTGGCGTTCGGATTGCGCTCGTTGATCGTTGCGTTCTGCATGCGAATGCCTCCGTTGTCCACGCTGTTGCTGGTGACCACGATGTGCTGGTTGGGATTGGGATAGATGCGAGACTTGCGTCCACGCGTGGAGCCAGTGGGCGTGGCTGTGGTGCCGCCGCTGGCGCCCACATTGCTGCCGCTGCTGCTGCTCACGACGGCGTCGTTGACGAGCTTCGAGCTGTTGCTGTTGCCATCGACTATGGCCAGAGCGGAGCCGCTCTCCAGGCTCGGCTTGGGCTGATGCAGCGCCTCTCCTCCGCCGCCGCTCAGATGGTACTGATGCTGTTGCTGCTGTGGCTGCTGCGGCAGCTGCGGCTGTTGCTGTTGCTGTGGCTGTGGCTGCGGCTGCTGGTTATAGCTGAGCACCGAGCCGCGCAGATCGGGCGTATTGGAGAAGACGCTGAGCGGCCCGAGTGCCACGCGCTCATTCAAGCTGTTGCGCAGATGATCTATGGAGCGGTGCACAGCGTGGGAGTAGTCGCCGCCAGCGGGCGGAATCTCCCCAATCAGCGGCGAATTGTGATGGTAGTCGAGGCCGCCGCCAATTGGACGATACTCAATTAAACGGCCCTCCATTTAGTCGATATTTTGTTTATTATTTAAAGTGTCCTTAATAGTATAATTTTAATTAATATTATTATGATTTCACAAGTAGTCTTCAAACTAAGTTATCAGCACTTATTTTATATCTGCGAAATGTGTAGCACGCATTAATATATATTATTATTTTATTATTGTTAACACTTTTTTGCTTAGGTCATTTTTTTTTTTTTTGGTATTTTATAATTAATTTTTTCATATATTGTTAGAATTTTTCGTTTTATTTTTGTATTGTGATTATTTGCTAAAATAATATCAAACACTATTATTTTTTATGTGCACAGCTTCCACTTTGTTAATTCTTTGATATTTAGATTAATTTATTTTTCACTTTTAATTATTATTATTTTTTTTTACTGATTATCAAATTTATTTTTTCAAATATTCAAACTCGGTTGGCATTCAGCCAATGTATTTTATTTTATATTTTTTTTTTACGATTTATGATTTAGTTTAGAACATTTGACAAAGAATATGTTTTCAACTGCGCGATTTTGTTTTGTTAATTATTTAACATTTTCATATCGTATTTACCCACTTTCCTCCAAGTTTATAAGTGTTATAGGATTGTGTTTTGGAAAATATTCTTTTAAGTCATTAACACATTTTCAAATTTTGATTGCCTATCTACAAGAAAAGTTATTCAACAATCGAATTCCCATAACATACCCCAATTGTAGTCTAAGCGCCGTTGCTTCGCAGTTAACAGAGCGCTTATGTGTACGTACGTATATGCGTGTGTGAGTGTTTGCTATATGTTGTATGCAGAATAGAAGCGAGGAATTATTGCAATACAAAAAAAGCGTATCACTAAAATATGTATTCAAATTACATTGAATTTAAATAATCGGCGCAGTGGCTACACAAATATAAAGAATTGGCATAATATACATAATATATATGGAAATCATATAAATCTTAAAGAGAACTATCCAAATTATACGAATTTTAATATTGTACTCCGAAATATTTCAAAGTGAAAATGATGAAAAGGGTATTTCCTTAAAATTAAACAGGAATATTGTAAAAGACGAAAGCAGATAAATCTTAAAGACAAATATCAAAATTATAAAAATTTGAATATTCTACTCTAAAATAATATAAGAATAATATAAGAAGTAATTAACTGAAAATCCCTTAAGATGAAATTGAATTATTCTCCAAGAGGAATTTGAGGTTCAGCATATGTAGGCCCAGGGAAAGTATTTTATAGTAATATTTGCTATTTATACTTATATTATAAGCCTCTATTATTTATATATTGTAAACTTCATTTAATAAGAGACAACGGCTATCAATTTGCCCTTCTGCCTGCCTCGTGTCATGCATTTGTTTACTTTAAGGAATCAAAGGTGTCGCCTGTTGCCTGTTGCACGTCTTTTTTCTGGCCTCGTTTTTTGTGAGCAATTTCTTTGTTGTTTTCTTTTTGTCTGGTGACACTTTTCAAAAATTCAAAATCTGCGAGACGCGACCGCAAAAACGTTTTAGTCTCGACTCGCTGCGCCCCTCGCAGTCGCAGTCGCAGCAATCGCATTGAATTTAACTTGCCTTTGCGTCATTTTGTAATTCTTCCTTTTTTGTTTGTTGTTGTTTGTCCTAAATCTAACGGCGTTTTCTGCTCCTTTTTTTTATTTTGCATTTTCAATTGCTTCGTTTGCGCCATTTTCTTTTTTTTTTTTTTTTTTTTGCAAGCGTTTCTTCTGACGCGGAAATATTTTTTCGCCACGCATTTGACTTTTCAGATTTTATGCAGCGCACGCCCTCAACTCTGGCCTCCCCCGTTTTCCACTCTGCGGCTAGCTTTTTTCAATTTGACTATTTTCCATTTCCCATTTTGCTTGCTCGTTTTTGCGGTGCTTCGATTAGATTTTTTCCCCTATATAAAATCGGCGCTCTCTTGCCGACAGTGTCTGTGATTTTATAGAGCATTGCATATTTTTTCTATTTCGCATTTTCTATTTGCTTTTCGCTATTTGTTGTGGCAGCAGCCAGCAGCCAGTGAAGCGCAGACAAGCAGCAGACATCCAGCGTATATGTCAGGTGAAAGTCGTCGCTGTTTTTATTTGCTATTTGCTATTTGCATTGGTGTATTCTATTTTCTATTTTGTTGTCTCGTGTGATTTGTTTCTATTTCTAAACGCTGCGAATAATTCATTCATTTGTTGCATATTCCAGCATATATTTTTTGCTCATGGCTTTTGATTTTTGATATAGATATACATATATGTTTATATATATATATAGAAGTGTATGCAGCCGAGTGGTCTCTGACTGCTCGCGGCTTTATTTTGTTTATTTTACGTTTAGATGCAATTGCCAGTTCGTTTGTCATTCACGACATTGACCTTGAGCGAGATTTTTGTGGGTTAGCATTTCTATTTACCGGCTTTGTTTATTTTCGACTAGTTTGGGCAATATTTTTGGGAATAACTTTTAGTTTTATTTATTTATATTTTAGTCTGCACATTGTCTATTTTTTTTTTCTTTATTTTTATTACTCTTGCTCTCAAAATCTAGCAGATTTTTCATTAGTTTCAAGGATTCATGCTTTTCATAGTCTAGCTATATATAAATTAGAATCCGCCTATAACGACTCCGCTTCTAGCGTTCGTACGATTATCTTGATGAAAATTCTGATCCACAGACAAAGTTTTATGAGCAAACTTTACGGTTATAGAGTCCTCTGGCTGTAGCAAAGGCCCCTTGAGCGTCGTTATAACCGTATAATACTGTAACTATAAGTAACTGCAGACTTTAATAGGTCTTAGCTGTAGGCTATATACATCTCTCAATTGTCAAAGTCTGATCAATAAAATTACACAATTTCATTTAAAGTGCAAGAAAAACTATGCTTGCTCTCTAAATAAATGACAAAAGTTCATTTTAGATAATTCAACAAAGTTTCCAAATATTTCTAAAATTATTAAGTCATTGAAGGAATTCTAAGCACAAAATTTTACCATTATATTTAAAACTAATTTAGATGTTTTGCGGAAAATTCAAATTGAAAACTCAGCTCATACCTCGAAAGACTAGCCTCTCACGCAAACAGCCTGCCTAGGCAACAAGCGCACATGAACTGGGAGAAGACTTAGACCCCCTTTACTGAACCGAGTCAAGACTAAAAATATATCACATATCCCCTTAATATTTAGCTTTGATAACTAGAATCTTTAAATCTTTCTTCTGAATGTATGCAATGTCCTTTTGTCATTGACTTGAAAATTATATAAAATTAGTTTCCCTTGAGATTTTTTATCTAAAAGGTAGACAAAACCCAAGTGTTCAAGTATTTAATGACAAAACTCAAGTCAAATCTTAATGAGTTACTTGAGTTACCTGATATTTCAGATAATTACCAAATTTTTAAGTAGAAAAACATTCGAATTGTTATTTTTCCAGTTTTTCATGAATAGCATAAATGCTTTCCTTGTCTCGTTTGATTTAATGCAAATGGAGCACAAAAATTGTCAACGACCTGAAATCACGTTTTGCACTTGTGCTGATAAGCCCCAGAATGAAGGGGCAAAGGTTTTGCACATATGTATTCAACTGCATATAATTTTTCTGATTTTTATTTGTTAGCTAAATAATTATTTGTGTACAAATAACGGAATGCGTTTCACGGCTATCCGAGTGTTATGTAAAGAGTGGGCCCTACACTAGAATGTGAGTTATATACATATATATTTATGTAGTAGTATATGGATTTATCTGCCTATGTGCTGCATATAATGTAAGCCCAGTCCTAAAATAGAATTAACAAAGAAGCAGAAAAATGCGAAAAAATACAACAAATAATCTGTTAAAATAGGGGAATGTTTGTATGTAATTATGCGAGTGTGTGTGTGTGTCGGTTTGTTTCTGTAACTGTGTGTGTGTGTGTGCGTGTTTGTTGTGTGGGCTGAAGTTCGGGTTAATGCATAGTTCGAGCTTTTAACTAATTAACATTTAGCGGTTTGCCCTGCCTCATGACTCAAACTTTGTTTTCTTTTTTTTTTTTTTTTTTTAATAATTAATATAATTGAAAATTGTGTAAAATTAAAAACAAAAAAAAAATGTGTTAATGGCGACGCGGGGAAGGGGCCTATAGCTCGTCCGCTCTTTTATTATTCATAACTTTTTCCTATTGTTGTTGGCTGATTAATGCATTTTTCACACCACTTTTTAGCTTGTTTTATTAAATTGTAGAAAATCACATAAATGTTTGCGTATCAGGCTACATTTTTTTTTTTTTTTTTTTTTTGTTAAGTTTTTTTTTATATTTGTCAGTTAATGAAAAATGCATTTCTCGGTGTCATACGATCCGCACAGTTGGGTTTTTTCTTCAATATTATTATTATTATTTTTTATTCATTTGATATTTAATTTCACATTTGCTGTGGATACTTTTTATATTTTATTAATTTTTTTTTTTAGATTGTGTTCACGTTTGCTTGCACTAATCATTAATTTATTTCACAGCATTTTAAATATGCAATTAATTTTTGCACTGCTTGTTAATTACAAATAATATGTTTTTGCTTTTATTATCACTATTAGAATTATTCGGCCCGTGGACGTTGTGAACGCTGCAATTGCCATTGATTAACTGATCGATGGCCGAGTTCAGTTGATGGCCAAAAAGGGCTCCACACGAGTACCGTGTGTGCGTCTGTGTGTGTGCGTGTGTGTAGGGGCGTGGCACAGCTGTGAACTGGCAGCTGCGTCTCATTAACGGACTACGCAGCGATTTGTGTGGCGCTTGCTTTGCATCTTCTCAGCATATTGAATTCCCAAACCTGGATCATGCGTGCCTCAGGCTCAGGCTCAGGCTCAGACTCAGACTCAAGCCCAGACTCTGCCTGAGGCTGTGTCTCATATATTCAAATGGAGCACAAGGTGTTTGAGCTGCCCAATTTCTTTCAGCTCGAATGATTTCTTTGATCAAGCTCACAGTTGCAAAGACCCAGGCGAGCAGCACCAGATCGAGTTCATGTGAAGTCAGCTCGAAAAATATATGCCTGAGGTAATCGAGCCTGGGATTATGTGAGCAATGTGTGCAGAGCATGATATAAGGGTCTAGTTATAACGGCTTAAAGTGCAATATTTTCTAAAAAGCTGCAAAGTGAGTTCGGTTTTAAGTAGACTACGTTTAGGTGTCTCTTCCTTCATATATAAATATAAAAGAGCCTAAACACCTGTTTCAGTTCAGATCTTGAGTCATGAATTATTATTAGACTGATCTATGCTCGAAGTATTATTATTGTGTGTGGAGTTCGTAGGGAAAAAGAATTAGTTTCTGATTAGTAAATTAGCACTTCATTTGTGACAAATATCAAAATGTAGGTGGAAGTACTAAAAAACTAGACTTGTCAGAGTTTTACATATATTAACTAGTTCATGCCCACGGAAATCCTTCAAATATGTTGGCCTGCTGAATTTGTTTAATGCATTTTTTTAAACAATATTTATAAGCAAATATACTCATCAAATTTTCACATAGATGTATTAGGATAATTATCAAAGTTATTTCTAAAGTTATTCCCAAATATTACATGAATTTTATTCAAGCGAGTCTATTAGTTTCATCAAACTAATTTGGATTAATGTTTTGTATATTAATGTTCAAAATATGGAAAACGCCAAGAGAGAATCTAAAAACCATATTATATATACCATATACCCATTTCCCATTTTCAATGGGTTCAGGGTATAAAAAGAAGAAGAAAGAAGAGAAGATAAGAGCACCTCTGCCTTCATAGCTCTTTTGGGCCTTTCTACTTATTGAATTATGATTTATTATTTGTAAATACAGTTGAGTCGCGTTAATTCGAAATGGAGGAAGATGAGTTGTTTTTTTTTTTTTTCGATTTACACAGAATTTGAAATTATAGAGAACGAATTTTTTTTTAAACGGTATAAATTTTTTTTCGATTTATCGCGAAATAAATGTATTATAAATATATTTCTTATATTATATATACACATTACTGTAAGTATATATAAATATATAAATATAAAATATATAAACTTAATAAGGCTTTCTCAATGTTCAAAAGTTGGAATCTTGAACTAGTTATAATTGAATGGTTTGGGTTGCTATTTCAAAAGCTGACTATTGGTTCACATTCACCTGTCACTAGTTTAGAATATTATGAATACAAATTATAATTTACAAATTTATATGCATCCAAAAGTATTCCAAAATGGAAGTGGAGTTAAGAGAAAGGTTGTCTAGTTAAATTTTTTAAAATAAATCCAAATGTGGATCACAATTGCTTTCCATTATCATAAAATCTTTAAGACAGTATTACATTAGGTAAATATTTCATAAATCAGTTCTACTACTTTAACTATAAATGTCGCCAGAGTCTACGAAGTATTCCCATATTTTAACAAGTGCTCGACGACTGCTTCTGTACCGTCGGAGATTTTGTTATGTTTTGTCGAGTGAAAGGCGGAAGCTGAAGGATAATTGTGACCTTGATATTGAACACAAGTAACAGCTGATATGCACCCACGCCCACACCCACATACACACACACACAGAGTCACGAAGTACGTAAAGAACATTTATTATTTATATGCACACACACACACACATTCACATCCACGAGCACACACACACACACACAGCATACATTCACAGGCGGCAAGTGTGTACGTGTGGCAAGGAAAACAAAAGCCAGCTGCTGTTGTGTTTGCTTCGCTTTCTTCTTAGCGGCAAAGCACGTGACGGCCAGCCATGCGGCATTAGACGCTCGCGTGTCTTAAAGATACACCAACACAGACACACGCGTACGTTGTTTGTGTGCTGCAGCAATAAATAAACACAAAGCGCGCAATTGAATCGAAAGGCAGCAGCCAGAAAAAGTCTAAAGCGCGCACCGGAAACGGAAACCGAAACCGAGTCAAGTGCGAGTTCGAGTTTTAGTTTGTTTCCTTTTTGTTTTTTTTTTTTTTTTTATATTTTTTTTTCGTTACGCTGTTTCTTCTAGCTGCTGTTGTTATTGGGATTGGTACTTTTTATAAGCCTTGTCGCGACGACAACAACAAAGACGACACGGACGACGTCAGCCGAAGACGCTGCGAGTTGTTTGTTGTTGCTGCTGCTTTTGCTGTTGCTGTCGCTGCTGCTGCTGCTGTTGTAGTTACTTTTATTGGCGGCGTCTCAAGGAACATGTTGCGCACACATAAAAACACACAGCTGAACTGAAAGACGCGCGCTTTGGCCCTGTAGAGCAGCGAGCGTCGAGCGTCGAACGTCGAGAGTCGAGATTCGTTTCGTTTTGGAGCAGCAACGCGTACCGAACCGAGAGCACGATCCGTCACCAATGTAAAAACTCAACTAAAGCGATGATGAAAAAATCTGAAACAATATATTTTTCGGGGGGTCGCACACACACACACACACACACACACAGAGAGAGATGCAAAGCAACGCAGCATCGACAGGCACGAGCTGGCTGCCAGACAGACAAAACGCGCACTAACACAGACGCAGCGGCTCTTCAAAACGCAGCAGCAGCAGCATAATGTAGTTGTATGCGTGTGTGTGTATGTGTGTGGGTGGCGGCTTACTAAAGGCCGCCGCCGGCCGACACAGCAGCAACAACAACAACAACTACACACAGCAAAGGGGCAAGCGCCAACACACACACACAGACACATACTTCGCAAAATAAAAATAAAAAAAGCAGCAGCAGCAACAACAACAACCAACTAAACGGGCAAAAAAATGCCACGCACACACACTCACTTAGTCACACACACACACATAGACACACAGACACAGACACTCGGCGAAAGGCAAAAAAAAAGTTTTGGTTGCATAGGCGGCGTCGCTGCCGGCGCTATTCAAATGCTGCGCTGTTCGCGGCGGCAGCGCTGCCCGCGTCGCAGCCACCTGACAGAGCAGCGCCAAAACAACGATAACAACAACAACAACAACAGCAAGCACTTGCCGTCAACATTGACCCAAACTCAATTTGGTGTGGGGCAAGTTTGGAGCCAACCGATGGGCTCTAAAAAACTCGCAAAATAAAAAAGAGGAAGTATTGTGTGTATGTTTGTGTGTGTGTGAGTAAAAAATTTAAAAAAGGGGAAGTTTTGCCCACGCACACAAACACACACGCTCGCATACACATACAAACGCACGGAATTTTTTCGCTGGCAGCTTCGTGTTAGCCTTTACCGCCCCCAAATTTGCTGGCTGCCCCTCAGTTTACCGCCTCGCCCACCGCTCCCCCACTTGCCGCCCCGTGTACTCGAGCCCAGACCATGGCATTTTTTCCATCATTTTGTTTTGTTCGACTTTGATGCCGTTTGTTTTTTTATCATTTTTTTTCATGGCGTTTGCATTGAAGAGCTTTTTGCAATTTGACTTTGCATTTTGGTTTTGGTTTTGGTTTTTGGCGGCCTGGCGAAGTCGAAATAGAGGGCGTGTGGAAGTGGGGAAAGTGTGCAATAAATTAACTAATTCAGCTGCAAATAATTGCTATTATAATTGCAATTATTGTTATTGTCACGCGCTATTTGTGTAATAGAATATTTGACGGCGCATAAAAGTAGGCAACAGTTTTTTTAATGCCGCCGCCGCAGCTCGCAGCCAGCGCTGGTCACACTGCAATGTGAAGCGCAGTGTTGTCAAGCGCTGGAGCACTCTATCAGTCTAGCAGCTCGAAAGCGTAGCAAAACTGAAAAAAATGTTTCACACACACACTCATACACGCACACACTCATACCCACACAGAGCTACGCAGCGCACACCTCAGTCAGCCTCTGTCCTGACCTAAGCCACCGCGTGGCTTAACTGCCAGCAGTCTCCACCTCTCGCTACCCACACTCCCCACTCCACAACCCTCTCACTCACTCACACACACACAAAGCGAACTCTTTCAGCTGCGCTGCAGCCGTCGTTTGTCTGCTGCTCGTCGCTGCTATTCCTAAGTTGTTTTTTTTTTTTTTTCTCCCAGCTGCTACTGCTGCTGCTGTGGCTGCGGCTGCGGCTGGATGCTGCTGCTGCTGCTGCAACCTTGCCTCGACTTCTACTCCATACGCTTCAGCTGCTCTGCTCGCCCCGCTCGAATTTTTTTTCAATTTTTTTCGTTTCTGCACTTCTTCCATTTCCATTTGCTGTGCATTTTTTCCACGCAGCCTCCCCTTCAACATTTTTTTTCGTGGCCGCCTTGTCACAGGAAACAATTTTTTCCATTGGCTCGTGCCGTCTCGCTCGCGCGCCGCACTTCTGACCCGCTCAAAAATGGCATTTTTTGCTGTTCCGTTTTGCCTTTGCGTTTGCTTTGCCGTTGCCCCTTCTGCGGCTTGTTGTTGTTGTTGTTGCTTTTGCGATTGTGTTTTGTATTTTGTGTTTGAATTTGCTTTTAGATTTTGCTTTTTAGTTTCATTTCAATTGAACTTCACGGCATAAAAAAGCCGTAGAGTTGCCATTGAAACGTGTATATATATTACAAATGACTGCTCTTAGTGGTACAGAATTGGGTTAGACAATTTTGGTGGACTACTCAACTCGCAAAACTTTGGGTATATAAAATTGGATTTCAGTTTGTAATAAAGGGTATACAATATTAACTCTTATTTTGGCAGAATAGCAGAATTTATATAATGGCTCTCGATTTAGACGATGCAAATGTTTATAAACAGCAGATAAATCAAACATACAGAGGTGGTCAAAAGTAATTACACACCGAGCTTTTTTCTGCATGCTCAGCTTTAAAAGCTTGTTGTTGTTGTTGTTGTTCGCTGTTTTTGAAAAAAAGCTTTTGTGTCATAAAGCTTATTCTGTGTAGAAGCGATCGGCAAAAAGAAATTGCTAAAATAACGGTACAGGTTCGTAGATATAGCAAAAAGAACAGTTACCTAGAGGTTGTCAAAAGTATTTACACACATTTTTTTTGCGTCATAAGTATTTACACAATGTAAATTTGCCTTTAGTCTTTGATTTGCGTTGATCATGTGCGGTCTTTGACTAAGATCGGAATTCAATTTGTAGTTGAAATTGTAGATGTGCTGTAAAATGGTAAAAACAAAGGAACTATCAGTCGAAACAAGATCCGAGATCGTAACCAAGTTTAAGAGTGGTGTTGGGGCATCGGAGTTGGTAAAGATATTCAAAATATCTAGAAAAACGGTGTATAACTTGGTTAACAAAAGGGATACACTTGGAAATTTGAATAATTTACACCGAAGTGGGCGAAAGCCAGCATTGAACACCAGGGAATGCAGAAGACTTGTCAGCACATTCGTAGAAAACCCCGAGATAAGCCCAGTTAAAAGTGTCTGCAGCATCACAACAGATAATTGGTAAACATGTCAGTGATGCTACTATTCGTAGAAGGTTAAAGGATGTTGACATAAACACCTATGTCGTCCGAAAAATCATTGATATCTCGGAAGCAAACAAAGCAAAACGTCTTGCTTTTGCTTTAGAGTACATTGAAAAGCCTTTGGAGTTTTGGTACAACATTTTGTGGACAGATGAGGTTGCATTTCAGTTTCAAGGCTCATTTCGAAAGACTTTTATGCATTTAAGTCGACAAAATAAAAAAACTGCAGTGCAGCCTCTTAGCAGGTTTGGAGGTGGCACAGTAATGTTTTGGGGTTGCATGTCGTACTATGGTTTTGGAGATTTTGTGCCAATAGAGGGCACTCTGACCCAATCACGATATTTGCACATATTAAATGACAATGCTTTTACTTCGGCGAACAAACTATTTCCAACAATCGAATGGGTATTGCAGCAAGACAATGCTCCATGCCACAAAGGCTCAATACCCACCAAGTTTTTGGCGGACTTAGATCAAGCAATCCTGCCCTGGCCTGCGCAAAGTCCGGACCTTAACATTATTGAAAATGTTTGGGCTTTAATAAAATCCAAACGGCTATTCAAAAAGGACCGGAAACGGGATGATACCATTCAGGGAAGTTACCGGAATATGGTCGGAGCTCACAGTTGACTTCGCCCGATCATTGGTAACATCAATTCCAGCCAGGCTTCAGGCTGTAATTGACGAAAAAGGGGGAATGACAAAATACTAAATTAAATAAATAAACCCTTTATTATGTTCAACAAAAATTAAAAATAAATAACATTAATTAATGCCATTAAAAAATGTTTAAATTTTGTGTAAATACTTATGACGCAAAAAAATGTGTGTAAATACTTTTGACAACCTCTAGGTAACTGTTCTTTTTGCTATATCTACGAACCTGTACCGTTATTTTAGCAATTTCTTTTTGCCGATCGCTTCTACACAGAATAAGCTTTATGACACAAAAGCTTTTTTTTCAAAAACAGCGAACAACAACAACAACAACAAGCTTTTAAAGCTGAGCATGCAGAAAAAAGCTCGGTGTGTAATTACTTTTGACCACCTCTGTATATCCCTAGATCTAGGGATATTCACATTAGTACTTTGTGACTCAGCAGCAAATACACAAATAGTCAGGCTGCGCATTTAAGCCAACTCGAATTAAAGCGGGCTATGATTAACAACTTGCGAGGAAGAAAAGGATTCCAGCGCAGAAAAGAATTCTGCAGAGCTGGAAGTGTTGTAGAATAGAATCCGTAATAATTTATTGTAGATCTGAGAATTATATTTGGGTAACAGGCTTCCTCACTAATTGAAGTTTAATAAGAAATGCGCAACAAGGTCTAAGACACTAAGCAAAACTATTAAAAAAAAAATATATATATATATATATATATATTTTTTTTTTAATTTCATTTTTATAAAGTATGCATAATCTTTCGATTCAAATAAATCTCTTAACTTAGTAAACCTAGCCGAATATGAATTGGGTCGCTCACTAAGGAATTTCGTTTTGACGATAAAAGCTGATCTTAATAATCAAAAATTAAACAAATTAAAAATAATACAAATAAAATAGAATTAACATAAATAATAATAAAAAATTTAAAAAAAAAAAAAAAAAAAAATGTAATTCTTAGACTCTTTTTAAAAGATCCATTATTTCGAGATAACTCATTTATTTCTTTCATTTGTCAAATTCAATATTTTTCGACTAGAATACTAATCAACCTTTGGCGAAGTATTTTATGGGCATGTTTACGATTGGGATGAGACTCTCATGCCATCTAATTGAGTAGAATGTATGTATATAAGAAAATAATTATAGTGAAGCGAATGTGGATTTGACAAATAAATATGGATACGAGTGTATAAAATATTTAACAAATATAAAAAAAAAAATTTCCTGCCATAATCCAAATGCATCAAAGCTCAGAATAAAAACTAATGTTTATTACTAAAAAATCTTAAAGAGCTAACATATTTTTTTTCCATTCCGAGATCCCACATCTATATACGCATATATCATCTAACTTCTTTTGCAACATTTTCGCTTATCTATGCAAAAGAAAAAACGTTTTCACTTTTAGAAAAAGCTGTGGCAACATTTTCGTGTGTGAAAAATTAATTAACACCATGTGGCAACACTGTCAGTGGATTTCGATGTAATATTTCCTATTTCTTTTTTTTTTTTTTTTAGCGTGTATGGTTGTGTTTTGTGTGTGTGTATGTGTGTGCTTCTACGTTGTTTTGCATTTTGCTTTGGCTTGCTTTACTTTTTTGCTTTTTTTTGCGTGTCACAGAGATTTTTTTAGTTGTTTTGTTGTGTTGTGTTGGAGCACAGTGGACAGTAGAAAGCACACACACACACACATGCATACATATGTGGATTGAGGAGTGAGGGGGTGTGGGCGTCGGTGTGTCGGCTTTTGGGGCCAAAGCCCGCACATTTGCTATGGTTACTTGCATGGGCTTATTCCAATGCGTGACTGGCGTTTGTGGACTTTGAATACAAACAAAGCACACAAATACACACACACACACATAACTCTGTCGATGTGTGTGTGTGTGTGTGAGTGTGTGTATGCACATGTGCATTTCAATACGCATTAATAACTACGAATTCAATGCGACGCCCATCACACACACACACACACAGAGGAGTAGACAGCCCATCCAATCAAACACATACACACACAAACGCACACTCACACACAGTGCGTTGACTGCGCTGCTGCAGCTGACGCCTAAAAAACGGCAACAAAAATATAAAAATCAAATTCATTCGCCTTTTGGCCGCCTCGTTCGTTAATTTCGCCCGTTGCTGTGCCTCATTCGCACCCAAACCCCCAGCCCTGCAGCCCGCCAGCCCCCGCACCACTCACGTTTATTCATTCGTTAAAATTGACGGCAAAGCGCTGCGCCGGCAAGTATATAGAGTGCGGCACATTTGTCAGACGCCAAATTCAAAAATCGAAAAGAAAAAAAAAAAAAAAATATTCTATATTTTTATTTCTATTTTTTTTTACTCTGCCTCTAACATTTTCGCTTTTGATGGTGTTTAGTTTTTGAGTTTTTTTTCAGTTCTTTTTAGTTTTTTGGACGTATTTTGTTTGTCGGCCGCAAAGCGTTTTTCCATGAATTTTTCATCCATTTAGCGCGGCCATTGAGCCATTTTCATCGCGCTTAGAATTCATTGATACTTTCACAAATTGTTTTCCCATCAGATTGTTTTTACACCAATCTCCGCGGCGTGACATTGAATTCCCCCGAGTATCGCACAAATATTTAAAGTGATATTTGCTTTTGCTTTTTGAAATGTTTTCACATTTGACTTTGAAGCTTGTTTAAAGCTGACTTTGAATGACTAAAAAGGAAGGCGGAACTTATTTCGATTCTATTCGGAAATATTGTTCGTCTACTCTTCATAGTAATATAATATTTGTATATTACATGATAAGCTTATTTATTCTTTGATTTAAGGTTTGTTTAAAGTAAAGCAGGAAAAATGTTAATTCTTGAGTTCCATTTCCTATATCTATTTATATCATAATTTTTTCTTATATTGTTTCACGATTATTGTTTTGGAAGAAACTCCATGTTGAATTTATTGCAATTTGTTAATAAATTACAACTAAATCATTTTAGGTTGCTGTCACCATTATGCAAAGAAAAAACTGTGGAATAAATTAAAGGAAAGGAACCACCAACACAAGCAACAAGAGACTGAATAGACTCCTCCTCGATTGTATTCGTTTGATCTCCGAGATGACTTCAATATAATTAGATTCAAAGTAATAACAATTAAGGCATTTAACCATCTATTAAGGTGTATTTAAATTTATTAAATATACAAAGAAATGTAAATAAATAAACACATGCTTGACCGTCAAAAGAGTGACGTAGACCCCTCCAAGCCAACTAGACGGAAATACCTGAAGCAGCCGCCACAAGTTACCAAGATACCTCGGACGAGTCTTACCTTTGAGCCACACCGCAAAGCTACAATAAAGCAATATCCTCATGAACAATTGGGGCTGAGGTGGCTCAACAATAAGAAAGAGGGAGAGAGGAGAACCTTATGTACTGCCCATATGGCTTTATGAGTGCAAATTTGAGCGATAGCTGCCAAATCCAATTAATATAGTGCCGTAAGCTTCCCTAAACTTCCACATGAGCTCAAACTGCATACAGCCTAAGAGCAGATTGGAGGGCATATAAGCGGATGCAGCGAAAGATTATTGAGATCCCCCAGTCTGTTCGCATGCGAGTGAGTCTCTGCACGAACTTCAAGGCAACTAAATAGTGAGTAAGACTACCTCCATTTAAAATTCGTATACTGCGCTCTAAATGAATTACCCATCTATGCGTTAAGCTACTAAATAAGGTACAGGTGCTACACTAAAAAAAAAAAAAAAAAAAGAAAATAAATAATAATAATAAATAAATAATATCAAATCCAAAACATCTGATATGTTGTCATTAGTTATACGATATATATCGTATTAGCTCGTCAAAACAATTGCAATCACGAAGCTATCAAATAACAAAGCAGCCTCAGCTGTGTTCGACATTCATAAAATATAATAATAAAAATATTATCTGTTTTCGAGCAAAGCCGGCAAAGTCTTTATTCTATTCGGAATTATTAGCTTACGAACTAACTGTATAGCGTGAGTGCGAGTCGGAGTAGAGCGAAGAGGAAAAGCAAACATTCTGCGAAGTAAAATTTTGCTGGAAATACATTGGCCAGGCAGCTGACTCAATGAAGAGTGACAGCTGATTTGCTCAGCGCACACAGTTATATATCCACACACATATATCTATATAGGTGTGTGTGTGTGTGTGTGTGGTTGAGTATCAGAAGTGGCGATAACTGGGCAGAACAGACGACCAACATTTGGCGTGTGCGGCATTTGAAGTTGGGACCCAGTCGCTGCCACAACACGCTGCAATGCAGGCCAAGGACCGTCTGAGACGCGAGTACAGTTCGTTCAATGATCTGAGCAGGCAGTTTCGCATGTACGATGAGCAGTCGATAGACTCGCTGCTGGACGATCGCCTGCGCATCCACATGAATCCCAATGGCAGCGACGACATATCGCTGCAGCGGGATGACTGCTACACGCCCATCTACCCCGCGGCTCAGCCGCAGTCGCCGCTCCTGCTGCTGCGCCAGCACAACTTCAAGCTGAAGGCCTACTACTCGAACGTGGGCAACTGCGTGCAGTGCAACAAGCGGTGAGTATATCCGTACGATATTCCCACGACATTCATATGAGTCGCCTGGCTTCCAGCATTCGCTTTGGTGTGGCTAGCCTGAGGTGCCGCGACTGTCCGCTGCGCTGCCACACGGAGTGCTGCAGTCAGCTGACGGTCAACTGCATTCCACAGCCGTTGGCCAGCACGAAGCGGGGCCATTTGAGCGACTATGTGCCGCATGTGGCGCCCATGGTGCCCGCGCTGATCGTGCACTGTGTGACGGAGATCGAGGCACGCGGCCTGGAGCTGGAGGGGCTCTATCGAGTCTCCTCCACCAGGGACAAGGTCAAGCGCTTGCGGCACAAGCTGCTGCGCGGCAAGGCGACGCCGCATCTGGGCGACAAGGATACGCACACACTCTGCTGCTGCGTGAAGGACTTTCTGCGCTCGCTGGAGCGACCCCTCATACCCATGTACCACAGGCCGGACTTTGTGCTCGCCACGCAGCTCAGCGATCCGCTGGCTGTCGAGGAGCAGCTCTATCTGGCCATGGTAGATCTGCCGCAGGCGCATCGCGACACCCTGGCCTTCCTCATGCTGCACTGGCAGCGCATCGCCGAGAGTCCAGCCGTGAAGATGTCCATCAATAACATCGCCGTTGTATTCGCGCCCACGCTCTTTGACGACGCCGACTTGAATCTGAGCAACATTGTCCTGTGGCAGCAGGTGCTGCGTGTCCTGCTGCTGCAATCGGCCGGCTTCTGGGCGCAGTTCCTCGAGGTGGAGCCGCTGCTGCCAGCCAGCTCGCTGGACGATGACGAGTGGAAGCGTGAAAACTACCATTCCTCCAGCGCCCACTGGCAGTCTGTGAAGACCTACTTCCGATCCATGGTAGGTTTGTATCAAAAGCACCCTCCTCCCATTTGGTTCGATATCTGATTGCTGCCCTTTCACAGGTTAATCTCGCTGACTGAGTCCAGGTCAACTCGAGATTGTTGATAGCTGACTAATGGATAGCATAGACTAGCCCCGTTATTTTGTTAGCTTGTTTTGGTTAATTGTAATTTGAGCACTAAGGCTAATTACGCACACAGACACACACGCACACGCACACACACACACACACACACACACCGATATCACAGCTGTTTCCAGCAAGCAGAGATGTGTGAAATAGTGAAAACATCAGTTAACAAGAGATGTGGGGGATAGATAGTAAACACTTGTTCACAGCTCTAAAAGAAATATGGTTTCCTAAAAATATTATTCACTTTGTCGTTGAATTCATGCCATTCAGCAGGAGATGAAGAGGATAGCTCTGCACGATATTTAAAACCGTATTAAGGCTAATTCAATTTTTGCTACTAGAGCTGAGAGTCTCAAATAGAGCAGTTCATATTAGACTTAAGAAAAGCTCTTAAGTTGATTTTGGTTTTTGAGCAATGGTAAATATAGATCTTCGATGAGCTTGGTAATTTATCTTCGAGTGGATATCCAACAAAATATTAGATCCCACAAAAACATAATTTATTTTTGGGAATGAATATATCAGCAATTAACGTAAATCTTTTGATAAAATAATGATAACACATTTAAAAATTCAATTTATTTTACATTTGAGAATGAATATGCCACCAACTAACTGAACCGTTTCTCTGAATAAATATTATTATATTTGAAATTGCAATTTGGTTTGCCATTTATCCATACTTCATTGCTTTTTATCAAATTAGTTTTATTTGCAATTGTGTTTGTTGTCAGTCTCCAAAATTCTTTAATTTAAATTTTTAAAGCTGCGAGAGACAACGTGAAGGTAGATAAACAACTTGAGCTGAAACAAGTTTCGTTTCTAAAACTTTAAATTCTATTAAAAAGAGAACTTCATAAATAGAAGAAATCATAAGTTGAGTTTAGTTTTTGAGCAAGGGAGAATAAAGCTCTTTATTGATTTGTTAAGAGTGGAGATCCAAAGGCTGCAATATCCATTGGAATATAATATGAATATATATATATTTTTATAAGGAATACATTTGTCATTTATAAACTGTTTCAATAAAAATAATGTGCTTACATATAAAATTTAATATTTTATTTCAGCTAATCCATATTCAATTCAATATCTTTATAAAAATAAATTCGATTTATAATATATTTAAGGCTCTTATAACTTTTGTCAGGCTTTAAGAGCCTTAAACTGAATTTGATAAAACTCTGAGAGGCAACGTGAAAAAATTTTATAAAATTAATAATTCGCTGGAACATATTTGCGGCATGTTGATTATTGATGTTATTTGAAGCAGCAAGCAAAACATCAACTGAATAAATTTGTATATAAATAAATAAGTTGCCCCAAGCGTTAATACAATAATAAAAAATTAATAAGCAAAGTTCTAAAAAAAAAAACAAAGCACACACACACACAGACATATACACACGCACACACACAGACATATACACACGCACACACAGAGCTAACGAGTTGACGTTTTAAAAACCATTTTCCTAGGAACTGGGAAAAAAGCGCATGATTTCATGCAATATGCAAAATACAAGCAAAACAAAACAAAACACTTGAATGCAACGGACGAGTGCATAAATAGACACATACACAACAAACACACACACACACACATATCAATGCATTGGCAAAATAATGTACACATAATAAAATTAAAAATAAACAAGTTACAAACTGCAACAGTGCGAAGGAGCGAGATGGCAATAGCTGTGCAAGCGGGACAGCTGCCATAGATTAAAAATATTCTATGTGTGTGTGTGAGTGTATGTACAGTTGCTAACCGCACTAAAAATGCATGTGAGGCATACTTGTTTCGGTCGATAGAGGGCGACACGCGTTAACATTAACCAAATGCTAATGCTAAAGGCCGCTGACCAACACAAACACGCACACACACACACACGTTTACGTACGCACACACACGCACATGTAGGGGCAATGGCAGCGCGCTGGGGCCACCAATACGCGTTTCAGAAAAATTGCAAAAATAAAATAATAAAAAAAAAAAAAACAAAATAAACAAAAAATAACAAAAATCAACGACAACAATAAAAATAAATATAAAAATAGTTTACATAATTCATGCATTATATCGGATAAAATTTTAATACCGGCCATCCGTGTGCGTGCATGTGTGTCCGTGTGTGTGTGTGTTTGTGTGGGCCGCGCTGCTTGGCAAAAAAGCGTTGCCTACTTGGGGGCGCGCGTTAAAATTGTTTAACAAATGGCACGCGCGCAATGTACGTGCGTGTGCGTGTGTGAGTGTGTGTGTGTGCGGTGGCTATGTATGTGTGCGGCATGTATGCATAATCGCTTGCAGTTTTTACTTATTTTTTTTTAGACTTTTTAGCCTATTTTTATTGTTAATTAAATGAGGGGAATTACCGACAACAAGTGCACATGCGTGTGTGTGTGTGTGTGTGTGTGTGTGTGTGTATGCAGAGCGAGAGTGCGCTAATTTTTTTTAGATTTTCTTTTTCGTTTTACTTTTTTTTTTTTTTTGTGTGTTTTTACTTGCTTAACGTGGCAAAACATTTTGCGCTCGTTTTTCGCATGTAATTTTACTAATTGATAGTGTGAGCTATTTGAGCAGCCTACACGCCCCCTTTCGGGGCATGTCCAGTGCTTCAGCGGCTTGGCTGTGCGTGTGTAATTGTGTTAGTGCACATAGCACACACAAAGCTGGGCAGCGGAGTGAGTTGAGTGAATGCAAAAACCAAAAAAAAAAAAAAAAAAAGAGGAAATGCATAAAAAAAAACTCACGATAAATGTAACTAAAAAATTGCTGTGCAAAATTATAAAGGGGCATTACGCGTGTTGGCTGGGGAGCTGGCGCCGAAAAGGCAGCGACAATTTAATGCCCAGCATACATACACCCACCGTTACACACACACACACACATACGTATGTGTCAGTCGCATGGGCGCAGAGAGCATTTTCGAGCGCATTCCAGTTGATTCTTTTTTTTTTTTTTTTTATTGAAATCGCCGTCTCCAATTTTTTATATTGGCAAAATGGACGTAATTAAGAATATTTAAAAAATTGAATAATTGTGTATGTATTGGTGATTTGATATTTTATTTTATATCTATATTTTATTTGTAGAAAAAGTTAGAAATTGTGATTAATAATTAATGTGAAAAATGCTTAAAGTCAGTCAGAAATTTCAGTCAGTTCCAATTCAGTTTTGATTGCTACATCGATTTCTCGGGGCAGCAAATGAAGATCATAAAGCTTTAACGTCTACCACCTGCCCGTACGCTCACACATCATTTTTCGACCAACAAAAAAAGTGCAAAAATAACATTTGCCCCTCCTCTTGCACAGCCAAAATAAAAAAGAAGAAGAAGGGAAGTGAGAAAGCAGGCCAGCGCACACTAACATGATAGGCTGGCTGCAGCACACACACACACACATGCAGAGAGAGAGAGGAGCACTCACACAGATGCGCATGGACATGCACAGGCTGTGTGCTATATGGATACGTAGATGTGTGGCCAGTCAAAGGCTTTAAAGAAGACAAAAAAAAAAAGTAGTTGCTGCTGCTGCTACAACGCAGATGCGAGTGCCAAGTGAAGTAATTCCAATTGAAGCTTTAGCTGCATTGGCAACAACAACAACAACAACAACGGCGAGCACAACAAGGAGACTGCCAAAACAGCACCGTAAAAAAATGCCAAGTGTGGGTAATTAAAAACGTAGCAGCAGACCAGCAGACGCTTTTGAGCGTAGAAACGCACTAATTTCCAGTAGTGCAGCTTACACACACACACACACACACACGTAAGCACCCAAACTCATACTCATAAATGCATATGTGTGTAAGCTACAAAAAGGAAACATAAAGTTGACACACACACACACACTCTCGCACAGCAACTGTGAATTCACTCGCACGCAGCGGCAGCTGCAAAAAAAATTTGCAGCATACTTTTAGGCATGCTGCTATTTCACTTCGCCTCGCACAAATGAACACCTCTTCAGCCCAGCCGTAGCTGCTGCTGCTGCTGCTGCTGATGTTGTTGTTGCTATTGTTGCTGGCTTTTCAGCAGCGTCATCAACATCATCAGTCGCCCACCCGAACACACACACACGCACACGCACACACACACAGAGTCTCGCTCATCAGCGCACGCTGCTGTTAGCTGTTAGCTCCGCACCACAATTTGTGGGCGTTCTGGGTGTGGCATATCTGGCCGACATATCATTCGTCCAATGGACAACAAAATTTCGTTATTGCTGCTGCTGCGGCTGCTCCCAACAACACGAAAAACAACAACAATTTTCTACAATTTTCTTTTTTATTTGGGGGGTTTTTGCGATTTTTGTTGTTCAATTTACTTTCATTTGTTCGATCTTCGTTAACACACTCACACAGGCACACGCATATACACATACGCATCAGTATATGAGCTAAAGCAACCGTCAATTTTTTGCCATTTTTATAGGTGAGTAGAGAAATATTTGAAGGCAGATAGGCTCTCTCCTATTGTGTTTTATACATATACTTTAAACTTGAAATTCAATTTAAGTCATATATTTCATATTATTACAACATGAATTCAAGTTTTAGCATTTCTTATCCAGCAAATATTTGCTGCGTTTTGCTTACTCAATTCATAGCAGCTAAATCTCACTTTTTATAGCTAAACTATCTTTATACAGGCTAAATCTTATCATCTTTTCGTTAATCCTCCTCAGTGTCAAGCAATATTCCGACTTTCAGTTCAATCTTCTGCCCCTACCGTTGCATTATCCCACGCATATCATTGACTCGACATACGCAGCAAAAATCTGGCAGTGCCACCTGCCGCAGGTCAGCAGAGAATCAAAAAAGAAAAGAGAACAAAAAACAAGTGTAACCGTTAAAAACAATAAGCTCAATTAACTGCAATTAACACACTGACAAACACACACACACACACGCAGAGGGCCACACACTTGCAGGTCGATGCATAATTGACATTTTATGAGCAGCATCTGTTGAGTGTCATTAATGCCGTTTTCTGTCCAGTTTCGGTCAAGTGTGTTGGCTGATGCTCAAGCTGAATGAAATGTGGGAAAAAAAACGCGCTTAACATGTCAAGGGGGAGCGGAGGGCGAAGGAGGCGTATTGAAGAAGAGAGGCCATACGATGCGGGCACAGAAATCCGGCTGAAATTCGAAACTTTTCTGGGCCAAACAAATCAACTGGAAAATTGTAAACAAAGGCCGTCGCGTCGCTCCGCTGGCCGTCGACTCGTTGTCAACACTTCTCTGGGCCAGGCCGACGGCCAAAATACGTTTAAGCCTTAACTTAACCGGTAAGTGCAATGCAAATATCAGTCGGCGTACAATGAAAGCGGCTCCACCTACCTGCGGGCACATTTTGCATTGATACTTTCGTCCACTGCCTCCGGCCGGTGCGTGGCCGCCCGGTCCCGGCCCGCCCATTTTGCTGGCATTGATGGGCTGCGGGACGACGAGCAGCGCCGCCGCCGAGGCAGCTGCCACCGCATTGTTGTGATGATGCGCCGCGGCTGCAGCAGCCGCCGACACGTGATTGCCATGATGCGAACCGCCAGCCAGGCTGGAGTTGCCGCCTCCCGGCCCGGAGCCAGAACCGTTGACAGCGCCAAGTCCCAGGCTGCCTGTGAAAAAGAAATAGCTTGCATTGCAATAAATAAATATCATAAATATGATTCTTTAATATGTAAATAAATAAGCATTTTATAACACTGAAGAAATAAGAGTCTGATAAAAAAAATTGATAAATAAATGGAATTCATTGATCCTTGCCTAACTTGAGCATTGAAATAAACTTTGTTAGAGCCTAAGTAAAATTTAAATTTAATTTAATTTGTCTTAATATGATAACGACTTTGTCTCTTTCGGTATCCTACTATGCAGAAAGCAGAATTATTATTATTTATTTATTTATTTTTTTTTTTTTTTAATTTATTTATTTATTTTGGCACTGAATTGAAAAAGAAAAGTAGAAAGATAAGACTTAACTTTATAATAGAGTAATAAATGTCGATAAATGTAATTAAAATATATATTAAATATAGTAAAAAAAAAAAAAAAATGTTTAATAATCATATAATATATAATCACTATCAGCAAGTTTTCGCTAACAATAAAACTTGTTAAAATAATATTGAGCATACAATCAGAAAAAGACTCTTGCAATGATTCTCTGTTGATATTCAAGTTTACTTATTTATATTTACTTTCCTCTTTATTTATTATTTGTAAAATTATAATAAATCAATTATTTATGTAATACTAGCAATTAATTGAATTTGGAAATTTTTACACTTTTATATGAAAAAAAAAAAAAAACATTTGTCTAACTTTGTCTAAAACTGATCGGCTTTATTTATTTGCAGTACTTATATAGTATATATTAAAATATACTCATAAAAATGTTATGTAAGAGAACAAGCATGATTCTCAACTTCGGAATAAGGAGACTAAAAAGACTTTAGTTTATTAGCCCTCTCAGCCGCTAATCAGTAACTAGCCTCCTCTAAATGTAAATGAAGATAATCAAAACATATAGGAAATACGGTTGATTCTATAGCATACAAAATCTATATCATGCTTCCAGTCCAGTCTGTTGACTGTAACAGTAAGGCAAACTGTCAAGCGCGGTGGCTGCTCTCTTTTGGTTTAAGGGAGAATACACAAAGATTGTGCTGGAACTCTTGGTTTTAATCGATGGCATAATGTTTCGGGATAGTACCTGATCACTTTACAACAAAATTTGGGAGAATTAGGTGAACATATGGGTTTTACTACTGAGAAATGCAGAACAATGACTCAAAGAACACGTCTAATTTGGTCAAAAAGTGGATAATATGGCAAGGATTCAAGTCCCTGAAGTGTCCTGAATACTCTTCAGACATGAATATCATTGAAAATATATGGTGCAAAACTGTAACATTTGACTTTCCTTACATTTATATTTCTTATAATTACTCCAGCCAATTGAATGATTTCAAATTTTCAGATAAGACAGCTAAATATCATACTAACAAAATAAAATTAAGATCTTAAACATCCATAGAGTAGAAAGAAAAATATAGACTCTTGAAGTTGCAACATTGAATTCGTGTTACAGTTTTGCTCGTCACTGTAATTACATGAAGAGAATAGTATATAATTAATACTCCGTCCTACTAGCACCTATCATACTGCAATATTAATACATTTAGTTTAAGCTGCATTACTCATTTAATAACTGCTCATACTTTCATTCTCAGCTCTCTCTCTTTCTCTGCCTATCTCTCTCTAAGAGGCATTCTCCCTGCCCATGCCAGACATATGTCTAGTTATTCAGTCTTCTCTCACGTTTCAAATTTATGTTGCTTAAAAAATTGCAAACACCAAAACGAAAGGAGACAAAAAAAAAAAAAAAATAAATGTATTAGAAATCTTGTTGACAAGTGTTGCTGGACCTTAAAAGGGAAAAGCTTTGACTTGGGATCGTAAGACTTACCTTGTCCGGCGACCGCCGCATGGTGCTCCAGACGATTGTCATCCAGAAAGTGACCTGCAATTGAGTTGTTTGCTTCAGTGGCTGCTGAATTGTGTCAGCCGTGGCGCCATCTAATGTGGCCACGGCTGTCAGTCCAATCGACTGGAGTCGCGTTGAGTCGAGTCGAGTTGAGTTGAGTTGAGTCGAGTACAAGTCATGCCGCGCGTCTCCGTTGAAGTTGCCGACGTTCACTCACGTCAGCCAGCCGCCAAACTGCCAAGCTGCCACCTGCCACCTGCCCCCTGGCCACCTGCCACCAGGCTGCTTGCGCCTCTGCCACCAGGCTGCTCCTCGCTGGCTTCTCTAATTAAACTTGGCCGCTCTGATTGCCACTGGGAAATCGCGCTCGAGTTGAGTTACAGTTTATGTGAAAATAGTTTCACAATTTTCTTCTTTTTTTTTCAAATAGTCTTTTAATGCCTCGCTTCTAGTCAGCCAGCCATCCAGCCATCCATCTATCTATCTTTCTATCCATCCATAATTGAGTGCCCAGTGCATTTGCGTGCAAAAATTGTGTGAATTTGTTGATGAGCTGGAAATGCCGAGGACTGGGCCACTCGCTGGCGAGGATTAGCGGTGCAGCCGAGGGCGCCCTGCTGGCATGTCAAAAGCTTTTCTAATAAAACATTTGCAGACAATCGCTGGCCCCAAATTGCCAGCAAGGCCTACTCAAGTTGTTCAACATTTTTAGTGTTAATTACGGGCGGGCGAATGGCGCCAGCCCGGCAAAACTGTCCAAACTGAATGAACGATGGGGCACAAGCAGCCTAACCAACAGGATACACTCGAAGAAATAAATCTGTCTTTTCGAGAGCAGAAAAATGAGCAGATCGAGGCAAAGGAATACAAAGCGAATGCCTAATTGTTGTATAATACTAATATAATACTAATAAAAATATTTTTTTTTATGAAAATAATAATAATAATAATAAAAAAAAAGTTGATATACTAAAAGTTTTTCAATTATGTATTAATATAATTATTAATTAATTTATTTATTTATTTCTTTAATTTTTATTTAAAATTTGATTTTGTTTTTTTTTTTTTTTTTTACAATTTTTATTAATATATGAAATATATCAATATATTTTTTTTTGTACAAAATTTTTTTGAAATATTTTCAAATATTTTCTTTATTAAGAAAATAGATTTATTTCATTCGCGCAGAATATTTGCCATAAATTCAATTTAAATATATTTTGGATATGCAGAATAATTCTTGATAATTCATAAAAATTCGTGATAATTCATTTTAATTTATGTTAATTCATAATAATTCATTTTTCATTTCATTTTCCTTATTTTCTGAAAATCTTTCGCAAGTTCTCTGTATATATTTCTTCGAGTGCAGCAATATGAGCTACAACATGTTTGCAGCAGTCAGGCCGCGTCTTGGCCCAGTCTGTGAGTCATGGCCAGCATAGCTGAAGTCGTCCGTATTGTTAATTTGTACAGGTAAAAGCCAACAGGCAGGCGTACAGGTAAAAGCGAATGCATCGCATAGATACATCTACATCTACATTGTTGGTCGCGATGTTGCTGCGATGCTTATCGCAGTTGCAGCAGCAGCAGCAGCAGCAGCAGCAGCGCAGCAACATCAACCACAACAACAACAACAATGTTATTGGCCAATTGCCTAGCGTTGACATTATCGGGTCGAGATCATTGCCGCCAACGGAGCTACTAACCCGATATCGGACCCGTTTACCGCAAACCCTTTTTGGAGCGTGTTGCTGTCAATGTTGCCGCCGTTGTTGCTGTTGCACAGAGAGATGTTGTTTGCATTTTAGGAATTTATGTAAACATGTTGTAAGCAATTGTTGCTACTACTCTGCCTCCTGCTGCTGTTGCCGCTGCTGTTGCTGCGCCTGCAATTCCTTCAGTTAAAGGTCAATCTTTCGTGGGAGTATCTGTTCGGCGTCTGTCCTTAGCTGAATGGAGCCTTTGTCTTGGCCAACAGCATGCCGCACGCGTGTTGCAATTTAACTTTTATATGCAACGTATGCATTTTTCGCTGCCGATTGCAATCTGAACTCGCGCGCGCTCTTTCTTTCCCCCCTTTCCTCTAGCCGCCCCTTCCTACTGCCTTGGCATATCTGCTCGAGATTCGTGATTATCGTTTGTTGTTTTTGTGAGCAATTAATTAAGCGCAGGAGGCTAAGGAGCCCAGCCAACTGGAAAACTTGTTCGCCTGGGTCAGGTATTCCACGTTTTGGGGCAGGTCATTGAAAGGCGACGAGTTGGGGTAAAGGGAAGCGACAGTTCGATTCAGTTCAGTCCGCTGTCCATACTCACCTTTTTGCAGATTATTGTGATGGTGGTGATCGTTCATTTTGGCCTGCAAAGCAAAGGTAGTTAATCAATTATTAATCACATATCAAATGATAAGATTTTAGGCTGTTTATTTCTATTCTTTTCTTAGCGAATTAAGAGCACTGTTTAGAAAATCTTTGATGATAATTTAAAAAAAAAAAATAATAATAATAAAATTATATACACGTTACAATGAATTTTTATTATATATTTTTTTATTAGATATTTTTATTAATAAGGGATCTGCATAATTGGAATCTTTATTCCTATGCCTATCTGTGATAATTGAATGAATTAATTGTAATAAATTAAATAGATTATTAATTTTAATAAATTTATTTGTATTTTTATATCTTTAACTAAAAATACTTTTTATAAAATATAATATGAATTATTAAATAAGAAATTGGTAAGTGTAGAAAAAAAAAAATAAATAAATAAAATAAAAATAAGAAACTCAACTCAGAGAGCAACTGATTGCGTCGGTTCTTCAACGATTTCGAGTGATCAGACAGAACTCTTATTGTGCGAGTATAAATCCTAAATCTCTCTATATTATATTTGTGTCAGTTCCACTAAAGTCGCATAACAGAAAACAAAAACGAAAAGAACCGAAGACTCTTCTTACTCTCAGCAAGAGTGATTGAATATTATTTGATGAGTTAATAGTTTTTTGCGAGCTATAATTTCCAGACTCTTAGAAGGGAAGAAAATATAACAATATATGGAGCAACCACAATAAACTTTTTCTAGAGAACGTTTTACATATAGTAAATTGATAATTAGATATTTTAAAACCTATTGCCAAAATATGTATCGAACCATCTGAAGTTTGACCATCTCACATAAAACATAAAATGTATAAAGACAGTAAAATATGCGCTCTATGAACTCTTTAATTTCAAAATATGTAAAAAAATATAATCATATTATACACAGAAATAATTTAAAATAAATGATTAAACAATAAATACATACAAAAAAATAAAGAAAAATATATATAACAAATGTATATTTATTATGCTTTAATGAAGCTTTCATTAATATTATTAAACGGATTGTGTTCGCCATTAAATACAATTTTGATTTGTAAAATGAAATGTCAATTGTATATTTACTAACTAATCGCATCAAAACTCAATCGAGAGCAACTGTCAGAAAAATTAAATACCAAACTAAACGGAATAGAACACATCAAAGAAAACAAAGAACGAATTATGGTTTTGATTGCGCAAATGCCAAATAAAAAAAAAATAAATAAAATAAATTTAAAAATTCTACATACATATAACTGACAAATCCTAAATGAAAAGTCGAATACGTATTGAAATTTCCAAAAGATAAAAATAAATTTGTAGCATGAGAACATGAATAAAATTCTAAGCGAGAGTGCTGAAAAAATATGTTGAAAAAATGCAAAAATAAAATAGAAATAGAAATAGGAATAGAAAAACCGAAAAACATTGTGAAAAATATGTAAGCTGCGGCTTCTGCTTTCGATTGCATGTAAATTGTGAATATGGGTTAAAAGCCTCGAGACTGTCTCATACTCTCCCTATCTCCCTCTCTCTCTCTCTCTCTCTGTTTACCTCTCTTTTTCTATTGCCGTGCCAGACATGGCAAAATAAAATGAAATATATGTATCTGTGTATATCAGGAAACCCCGTAAAAAGAGAAACTCGCGCTAAATAAAAACCGCGTCTGCTTTGGCCTAAACATTTTCGATATGTTTAGAAAAAATAAAGCAAGGCTCTGGCAAAACAACAACAGCAATAAACAAATAGAGTTATTTGTATACAATGTTGCACAGAGCAGCAAGTCTGCAGGGGGCGTGTCAGGGGGTGACATCAGCGGCATCGCGCGAATTTTAGGAATGTTTTTTGTTAGAGTTTTTATTGCTATGGCTGTTGCCATTTTATTGTTGTTGTTGTTGTTGCTGGCTTTGCCATTTTTATTTGTTTTGTATGTGGCATAGAGTGTCATACCCACACAATCTATGGACATTTAACGGCACTTGCCTGCACCACTTGCACCACTAGCACCACACTTACCTCGTACTCTTGTTTCAGCGACATCGGATGATGCTCGCTGGCATGCTGGTGGCTGCGCGGCGTCGGTGGCCAAAGATTGTAATCGCTAATATCCTTGGCATGCTGCACGACATTAGAGGATGCGAAAGAGAGCAAAAGGAAGATCAATTAGTATAATATATAAAGCAGATAACCGCAGAGAATATATCCGCATAGACCAGAGTAGTATCCGCAATAAACCAGAATACATTAAATATAATTTAACTGTACCTTAGTATAGGTATATGTATTTGATGAAATTAATTTAGTTCAATTAAAAAATCTTTCAATATATTTGAAAAAAATAGTTCTCTTTTCTCATATGACAAAAATATTCTTTTTTATTTGTTTGAAAAAAAGTTCTTGGTGCCCTGGTCACATTTCAATGGAATCTATTCAATAAATTAAATAAAGTCCAATTTTTATTATACATTCACCATTACCTCGTTGGAGGTAATTTGATGAATAAATTTTTTTATTTTTTATTTTTTAAATTAATAAATACTCTTATAGAAATCAAAGTGCTTTGGTTCTCACGTAGCTTTTGACTTGTCGCAACAACAACAACAAAATATATAGACACGCAGTCTATGTGGCAAGGGGAGTGTCAATTGAAATAGAAAACCGCGTTACACTATCGAAGGTGTCAAAGCGACGGCAAAAGTGCGCCGGCTTTCGCTGCAGTGGAGCTAAAACAAAACAGCTAAAAAACAAAAAACAAAAACAATAAAAAACAAAAAATGGGTAGAGTAAAAAGTGTTGCATAGCGCAGGGGGAGTTGCCACAGCGTGTGAAATGCAGCAACGTGTGTGTGTGTGTGGGAGTGTGTGCGGCTGTGGTAGTGTGTGTGTGTGTGTAAACCACGCAACGTTAGTTTTTGTTGCTTTCTTTGTATTTTTTTTTTTTTTTTGGCAACAGTGCACTATGGGGAAAAATCCAAATTATCGGGTATTAATTAATAACTTAAAAACTAAGCCAGATTTTTTGATCCGGTTTTTGTATTATTAATATGTATACCATCAGAAATATATTTTAGAAAAATGGGCGTGTCACCGCCCACCCAAAAAAAATTTATTAAAATTTTGTATTAAAAATTTTTTTTTTTTTTTAAGAATTTTGCTTGTTCATACTTTAAAATAATAATTTTAATTGAAAACAATCGAACTTTCATAAAATCGAAATTAGTTTTCTTCAGTTTCGAGTTCCAAATCAGCCAGAAATATTGATCCGCTAAAAAAATTCGGGTTCTTCAACTGATTTAATTGTGCCTTCAACTTTACATAATACAATACGTACAACTTCATTAGACAGCGACCTTTATGCTTTCAAACTCTTTTCTAAAGATTTGCCGAAGAAATAATCTGATCAGATGTATCCATTGTTAAAAACCATCAGCGAAATTATGGATTCTGCTCTCATGCTCTCATGCATGATGAAATTAGTCTGATTTATAGACCTGGTTGGGCAAATCAGACGCTTCCTTACCAAAAAAGCCTACAGGATGAACAGTACTTTCCATAATCTGCCTCAAATGAACAATTATTTTTATAAACATTTGCTGTCATAGGCAGTCATTCATAGTTGTCAGCTAGTTTTTGTTCCTGCTGCATTTCTTCCATTTGTAATTTATATTTTGGCAAAAAAAGCGGCTTTTGCTTTTTTAATATCATTTATAAGTTGAATCAATATTAGTCTTATTTAGTTTCAAAATCACAATTACTATTTCTTGGTTAGAGTTGCCTTTTTCATTGAGCCAAATATCACACAGGTCAGCTCATAGTCACCTGCTAAAAATTGATTTGCGCCGGTTGTGCGCAAAAGTGCACATTGAGACAAAGGCACTAAGATCCCAATTGATTACTCTATAACATGCAATTGGAATTACACTGGTGCGCCCTGGTGGCTGTTTTATATGTCTTTGCAAAGTTTAATTTTATTTACAAGAAATGAAATTTGACAACATTTGCTAATTATACAATAAATGATTAAAATAAGTTCAAACATCAATTGGTTTTTAAGCCAACGCATAGTAGAAGCCCTACAAATTCATATCCTTTTTAAATTTCTCAAAAATAATGTCTGGTCATTGAATAACGATGATTTGAAAATCGGCTAACACAAATTGTAAGCTGAAGGCAAATGCTTTTCGAAGATAACAGCTGACTTTAACAGCTGTTAGGCTTAACAGTGGACTGTTATTCAACATTTTGGGTACAGTACCTTAAAGTTTGGAGTTTTATTAAGATGTTAACATAAAAAAATTATAAATTTTCATACTTCGCAAAAATGACTAAATACCCGAAAAACGGCAAAATTCCCCACAGTGCAGTGTTGGAAAGCGAGCTGCGAGCTTGTGTGTGTGTGTGTGTGTGTGTGTGCGTGCAACAACGACTAGTTAGTAGGTGGACAAACGAAAAAGTAGAAGAAATGTCTACAAAAAATGCAAACACAGCTACCCACACACACACACATGCAGACCAGCACCAACACCAACACACACACAGACACGCACAGCAAACGTGCGATGCTGCGTTGGCAGCTGCTGATGAAGATGGCCCAGACCCAGAGCCAGCGACAGCGCCACGAACGGAAGCTCCCTCTAACCAACACGCTAGCAAGCCAGCCAACAACAACAACAACAGCAACAACAACAAGTTGCTGATGAAGGCGTCGCTTGGCCCACGCCAGCTTCCGTCCAGCCGCCACGCAGCAGAAATGGAACAAAACGAAATTTCGAAAAAATTTCCCAAAGAAAAGTGGCAAAAAAAAAAAAAAAAAGGCGAACAAGAAGAAGAAGTAGGAAATCAAATGGAATATTGGTACAGCGCAGCAGCAACAGCAGCAGCAGCATCGCTATCTCTCTCTAACAAGCGTACGTTCGCCCTCTCACTCCCACACGCGCACTGACCAAAACATTTGGAAGAGGAGGCAGCAAAAACAAGAAAAAGGATGCAGAAAAAAAAAATGGAAAAAATTTGCTAGTGGAAAAAAAATCGAAAACAAAAAATTTTTTTTAACCCCTTCGCTGTGGCGTCGACGTTAGCGGCGACGCCAACGCCGCCGTCGACTGTGCTATGACCACCGGGTGGTGCAGTTTCTATGTCCAGCATGCTGTCTAGCGAGCAAAGAGGCAACAAAAAATTAGGCGGAAAACGTGAATTTTTTCGCAATTGCCGCCCCCAACGAACGGTCCGCCCCCGCCCCCGCCTCCGACCGGCCCAGCTCATGACCAAAAGCCCAAGCGCGTTGTGCACATTGTAGCAACCTTTTGGCCATTCCAGACTTCCACTTTACATTTTGGGAACATTTTCTTTTTGTTAATTTTTTTTTATGTTGTTGTTGTTGTTGTTTTTTTTTTTTTTTTTTTTGTATTTAACTTATTTGGGCTTCATCTCTTTATGCATGCTGCGGCGCTGTCTGCTTCTATTGATTTTTTTCTTGCATTTAGAGGCTAGCAAAGCGATATACTCGCATATATGTGTGTGTGAGTGTGTGTGTGTGTGTGTTCAAATGTTTGACCAGTCGGACAAGCCCCGCCTGAGGTTAGAATTTCGTGGCTATTGTTGTTCTTGCTGCTGCTCAAATTTGCTCAACTTTATAGCAATTACTTTAAAAATTGAAGTTGGTAGCGGTTTTCGCGGTTTTTCAGACAGCCAACCCTCTCTCACCCGCAGCGCGCCCCGCGCAGCGGAATATCGTTTCGACTGGCCCCATTAGTCAGTTTTCGCCGCTTGCCCCAGCCCTGCTGCGCTTTAGCCTTTCAATTTTCACTTTTTCCCCTCGCATTTCATTTCCCGTTTCTCATTTTCTTTTTATTTTGTTGCTTTTCGCTTTTCACTTCAGCGTCACGTTGACTTTTTTCTAATTGAAGTATATAAGTATTAATTGCAATGCTTTGTTGTGAGGCGTGCTGTGGTTTAGGGTTTCCTTCCCCTCGCCCGACCAGCCAGCCCGTCGGCTGACTGACTTTTTAATTGGAATCTTAAAGTACGGCTCGCAGCGAATTTGACTAATGACTCACATTGTTTCCAAGCGAATCCGACAAGCAAATCTGATTTATTTGTACTGCAGAAGATTGTTTTCCTTGTCATATTCCTATTTACAATTTTTGTTAAATTTTTTCAATAATAATAATCACTGCAAATGAAGCTAATAGCTCATATTGTTTCGCACTGAATTCTAAAAGCAATTCTAATTTAGACACATTCTACATTTATTTAAACTTTCATGGAGTCATTTATATACAAAAAATATTATTATTTTCTTTGTCATTTTCTAATTAACAAATTTTTTATACATGGTTACTACTAGACCCGGCACATAATTTCATACCGAATTCTATTCCATTATATTTTCTACAAGGCAAAAGGGTATATTGTTTCGTGCCTGTTCTCTTTATCATTTTTTAATTTAAAAATTTTTAATATTTTAATAATAATAGAATATGAGAGGTCAAGAAAAGTCTATACTCATATTTAAGCAATTTAAGCAGTTTTAATATTTCAATATCTCTTTTCATTTATATAGCGTATTTATACTCATTCACAAAAATGAAATGAGTATATTGGTTTTGTGCATGTGCATCTTGTTCTTTCTCAGATTGTAATTGGCTATATATGCAACACAACATTTTATATCCAGAATTTGCATTTATAGAATATCCAATTAGCCGTATGAAAATATCAGACCCTAAATATTGTTTTGTTGTTGTTCATTTTATTTAGTCTCAATTACGGGATATCTTAACGAAGTCTCAATTTATACATATCTTAAATCAACCTATATTAATCAACGCCTTTCTAGCTGCCAACTTATGTTCTTTTGAAGCTTAAAGTATAGACCATTTAGTTTTAAGGAAAGATTTTTTGATTAAAAATTAAAAATAAATTTTAATAGAGTGATTTAACTGCATTGCTCAACATCAAGATTCGCACTTATTATGTTCAAATTTCTCTTTAAGAAGAGATATAAGTATGTATATTTTATAAAATAAAAGCTAAGATAATTAAAATTGGTCTAGAATAATCTTCAAGAATATTGTTTTGGCATGCAGACTCAGAGTTTTGACTATATATAATAGTCTCAGCAAATATTATACTTTTATTTTTTTCATTTTGCACTTTGTTGTCCAAGACTCTGCTATACTAATCACAAATATCATACTAATGCCCCTCTTAATAATTGAGTGCATTCCCCAGATCTCTTCAGCTGCTCCCCCGGGGAATTTACGCTCAGCTTAAACCTTTTATTTGATAGAGGCAATTTGCCAGTTGCCTTTCTATTCGAAGTTAAGCGTTAATTAGTCAGGAATTGCGCACGCACCTGCTCGAAAGCAATTTCAAGTTGGGCTATTTCTCAATCCAAGACGAAGTGAAGAAAATTAAGTGCAATTGCGCTCAGAATTAATTAGAGAACTTTGCATAGCTCGCTCGCGAGAGAGTCGCTCTTGTTTCACAACTAATTTCACTAATGCCAGTGACAAGAAGGCGAACTCGCTGGTTGTTGACTGCGCGCTGATTGTGGAACCTTAAAAAATTAATTAACTGCGGATATCCTTTAAAAATCAGTCGGCAGGCGTCGAAATTGCTTTTGAAAGGGCAAAGCACTCGTTAGCGACCGCGGAGTGGAGGAGGAGGAGGAGGAGAGGAACAACCTTTTCCAGACACTTTTTCTCACCCGCCGTTGTCCTTGGAGACAATCAATCTCCATTCAAAACAATCACGAAAAAGTGAAAAGCGAGCCATTGCAAAGGAGAGCGATTTCGAGTAAAAAATGAAATGAAAAGAAAATCAAAGTAAGCAAAAAATTAAATCTAGACAGCAACAAAAAACGACAAAGTTCAACGCGCAAAGAAAAACTTGTTTACATCTTATAGGGCGAAAAAACGTAAAAATGAATAAAATAAAAACACGCGAAAAATGCAACAACAAAACGAGAGCATTGAAAAAACTCCAAGAATTTTTTGCTGCGTGGCACGCGAGAGCAAAACGCAGTCAAGAGCAAGGATATCCATGAAAGAAGCAGTAGAAAAGGTACGAAAATAAGAGCGAAAAAATGCAAAATAAAAATGTGCGTTGCGGGGAAAAAAGGGATAACAAAAAATTGCAGGATGCTGCTCAAAGGACACACTCTTTTTTTTATTTTTTATTTCAGCGTCGCGTCCGCTTGTGCCGGGCAGAGGAGAAGGCAGCTGGACTTAGACTGGAATTGTCATGGGGAGGGAATCCAAGCGAGGGGAGGAGTGGGTGAGGACTCGCGTCTCGTTTCCGTTCATGTGGCAACAGACAGAGACGGTTTGGGTTTGGTCAGTTGCCGACTGAAGTTCGAGTCGAGTGAAAGTGCAGCAGTGTTGGACAGCAGCTGCCCAAGCAGCTTTGAAACAGGAGTTGGAGTCCTTTGAGCAGCGCCGCAGCAGCACAGGAATGAGTTGTCATGAAGCTGGTTCGCTGCGTGGTCAAGGTCCTTGCACTTGCGGCAGACCTTTGAGCGAGCCTACGAACCGCAACTGATGCGTTTAACAACTATGCAAAGAGTGCATTAGGATGACTCAAGCAAAGGTATAACTCCATGGATGTTAAATAGAGACTGTGTATTTCTGATTGTATATATCAATTGTAGCTGTAAAATGAGAAGCTGTTACAGTCAATTCTGGTTATAGCGACTCCGCTTATAGCCTGCGTACACACTTATATGAGCAAACTTATATGGTCATAGCTTCTTCCGGGTATAACGACGATCACTTATAACCGGATCCTACTATATTTAGATCCTTGCAACTAACATTTGAAACTGAATTTGTCTAGGGAAGAGTGTATTTATACGTCGTTTCTATTATATTATATTTAATAATAGCTACTAGCTAACGATATTAAATACACATATGTATATATATACTATGATAATTGTAGCTTTCTACAGATAGCTCTTAACTAATGAAATGAGATAAGTAATACGGCTGCTAAAGCAAGTCTTCCAGCTTCCCAAACTCTCCAAAAATACATTTCCAATAATCTATAATACAATTATATTGCAGTCATGGAATATTTTACACGCATTTCTCCAATAACTAATTTGACAGTTCAGCTAGAGAAAAAATGCTAGAGACTAGAGACCTACACCCACACGTATTACCCTAGTCACCTAACCAATTAGCTACTTTCTCTATTGCAGTCCTTCCCCTTCATATCCAGTCGCTCTCTCTCCCTCTTTCTCTCTCTCTCTCTCTAGCGCTCTCTCTTTGCGAAGCGCTCATTTAATTCACTTAGAGCGTCAACTTTTAGTCGCTTATTAATTATGAAGCGCTGCTTTCCTTTTCGCCAGTTACTCTACTTCTCGCCCTCGTCACGCCCACTCTGAACAGCGATGTAGTCCAACGCCTTCTCGGTGACTCCAGCAGCTGCCAACTGCAGAAAACTTTGCGCAAAGTTCGCCAAAAATTGGGGGAAGGTAAAAAAAAAAACAAAAAAAAGAAAACCCGAAAAAAGTTTCCATTTTTTCAATTTGTTCTCTTTTGATACTCGTTCAAGGCGCATAAGGAGTATATTAGTTTAGCTAGAGATTTTTTTAACTGCTATCAGATGTGATCTTGCATTGACTAAATGTGTTAAAATATAGAGTTAATGAAGTCTTTCGCCGACTTGGCGTAAATAGTAGTAAGTTTCGGTTTTTTAGCAGGCAGATGCCCCACGGTCTGAATTCTTACTATAGCCGCCTGCTGTATTCTCCCACTGTTGTTTCCTGCTCTCTAATCTATAATAGCTCCTACTGAATTGCTGCTACTGTATAGCTACTGCTCCCATATCCCTACCAAGCTAATGACCTTTTCAAATTTTCCATAAAGACTCCCTTGGAGATTGAGAAATTTTCCAACTGTAGAACTTCTTTAAATGTGAAGATGTGGAGATTCGATAAAATTCGACTTTTTTTATACCTATATATATTATAAATATTTTTTTATAAATTTAGCGACTGTACCATCATTTTCGATAAAAGATTTTTAGCTGTATATATAATTACTTTTATAAACTATACATGTTCAATCTTGGGTACGTTGAGATAAACAATCTAGTCCATAGCTTAAACTTTAACTCCTGCATAGATTCAATATTTATTTTTGGACAGTGAGCGAGTATCAAGCAGTCGGTATGTTCATATACAACTTTTGTTCTTTCCCTCCTTCTGCTATCAGATAGTGCTCAACTGCCACGCCCCCTAATGGAGTGCTGCGAATGTAGGATACTCACATCAACGTTGCCATTCCACATGTAGTGCATGCCGACCGCAGTGCTGGGATCGTGATGCGTCTGTCCGGTCATGTGCTCGGCCATCACGGCGCTCATCCAATGGACCAGACCCTGGGTGGGATTCTGGCCCTGGACGCCGCCGATCGGCATGTTGACAGCGGCGGCGGCGGCTGCAGCGGCTGCCACAGCGGCAGCAGTTGCGTTGTTGTTGTTGTTGTTGTTGTGGTTGTTGTTGTTGTTGTTGCTGCTGTTGTTGTTGTCGTGTGTTTTGCAGGTGGCGGCAGCCGTTGATGGCTGCGCGCTGCCTGTTTCCGGTGGCGACTTTACGGAATTGGCGTAGTTTGCACGGCTCTGCGTGTGCGTCTGTGTTGCGGGTGGATTCAAATTAATTGCGGACCCGGCCTGGCTGGCGTCCACGGGCGGCGTTGGCGGCGTCGCTGGCGAGAGTCCTTGTCCAGGTCCTGCAGCGTTTGCTGCGTGTGAATTGTGCTGATTGTTGTTGTGGCTGTTGACGACTTCGTTGCCCGTTGGCCAGGCGTAGCCGTTGCCGTTGTTGTTGCTGTTGTTGTTGTTGCTGTTGTTGTTGTTATTTTGGGGTTTCTGCAAGGGAGAACAAATTGTGTTGTTTTGTTTTGCTTGAAAAGGGTTTTTCATATTTTTTGGCTTGCTGCTGTCCAAGCATTGAGCATGAAATATTAAATGATTTTTTGATGATTGTACATATTGTTGTTGTTGCTATTGCCAGCGAGGGAGAGAGAGAGAGGGAGAGAGAGAGAGAGAAGCAGCCAGTTTTTATTTTGTTGTATTTTTTGGGCGACCCATAATTAGCATTAGCAAACAAACCAAATTTGATATTTTTCTTAGGATTCTTTTGTGTGCTGAGGTAGAGGCTAAACAATTTGGCGACGGCTGAAATACTTTAATTGGATTTTAAAGCTAATTATGACAGTTCGAATGGACAAGAGTTAAGGATCCAGCGGAGGGGCATTTTTTGTCTTTTTTTTAAGCTTAATAACAGAGTCTGAGTTTAGTATATGCATGGCGGAGTTTCATATGAAAACATGTTCTGAAAACCTTCCCAAAATCATAATTAATTTTATGATGTGTTTAAAAAGTCGCAATATACATTATTATCTATTCAAAACTTCATAAAATAATTGATTAGAGTGCTGGAAAAATCTAAGAATAAAAAATAATATATAAAAAGAAAAAAAAAAAAAAAAAAAAAATAATCTATTCTTAAAAAGAAAATGAAACAAATTGCATAATGATTAATTATATATTTATATATTTATATATTTATATATGTATTAATATTATTTTGTAATATTCTTTTCCCATTTAAATTTTTTCTTATTTAAATTTTTTGTTTCTCTTTTTTAACAATAAAAAATCAAATCTTCCAGCATTAAAATGTTAATTTAAGTATAAGTAACGGTAAAAAAGTTGCATAGTAAGAACGACAGATAAAACATATTTGCAATTTAAATGAATTTCGCAATTTATATATTTTTATATATTTTATATATTTTATATATTTTAATATATTTTAATATATATTTTTATTTATTTAATATATTCCCTCTTTAAGGAACTACTGTCGTATACTAACATGTTCGACCCGCTCTGCATCGTGATTTTTGTTTTGGATCTGCTGCTTTTCCTTGGCTTCAGTTGCTTCCTGCGGCTTCAGCTGGCTGCGCTTCGCCGACTCGACGGCGGCCACGCACACGGCGGAGAACAGCAAATTGCTCGAGAGATGGGCGGGTGGTGGAGTGACGGCAGCCGCTGGCTTGGTGGGCGGTGTGGGCGTGGGCGAAGGCGTCTGTGGGTACCAGCGATTCGGCTCGCATTGCTGCTGCTGTTGCTGTTGCTGAAGCACGGCGCTGGCAAAGAGACTGGTGTAGAACTCGGCGGGCATGAGGAAGGGCGCTGGCGTGGCCGTGCCAGCGCTGAGGGCGTCCATGTAGCTGCCCAAGTCCTGGGTGCGGCGGCGTCGCAGCTGATCCTTGAGCATGCTGGCCCTCGAATGTAGGCAAAGGTATTTTGCACACTTTCACTCTCGCGTGGGCTCTCGGCCCAACAAATTGTCTATCTCGTGCGGTTCGATTTACACATGCAAACAAAACTGCGAACGAGCCGCAGGCGAGCAACAAAAACAACGAGTGGCACGAAAAATAAAAAATCAACAAAATAAGAAAAACAAACAAAAATAAACACCGAAAACTTTTGTGAAGGCGTCGAGTGGTTTGGTTTTTTCTTTTGCTAAACTTTTATTTGATGGCCGGGAAAAAGTTTTGAAATGTTTTTTTGCTATGTTTTATTTGTAGCTGTCGCGCTGCCGCCCCTCAAACTCTATTTTGTATTTTTAGATGCAGTTTTTGTTTTTAAGTCCAAATAAAAATGTAAACAGAAGCAGCAACAGAAACAGAAATAAAAATCTCGAATGACCTTGAAAAATGTTGGCAGCGCGCAAAAATATTTCTATTTTCATTTAGCAAGTTTTTCTATTTCATTTTTTCCCTTTCACGAATTTTATTTATTTTTTTTCATCTTTGTTTAGTTTGCAGCTTGTTGCAGACTTTGTGTTTGATTTATTCGTCGTCGCTTTGGTTGATTTGTTGTTGTTGTTGTTGTTGATTTTGCATTCAGTGTCACGCTGCTCGTTTAGCTCTTTGTGATTTTATTGTGATCTCTATCAGATTGTCGCTGTTTGAGTTGAATGTGTTTTAGATTAGTTGGCTGCTCGTTTATTTGAAGAGCTAAAACAGATTGTTAAAGGCAAAGAGCTCTACAATTGCATTGAATAAATATAGACTTAAAAACGGAATAAAAAATATTAAAAAATTAAATCTCAATTGAATTGAATTGAATTGAATTGGAAATAAGAAATTTTAAATGTTAACACAATTTAACATTTATTAGTGATATAAAAAATTTACACATAATTGGTTTGCATTTAAATTAAATTTGAGTTATAAATTATACATTCTAATAAATATATTTAAAAATATAAAAACTGTATAAATATAAGCAAAAATTCAAATAAAATAAGAAAATACATTTTAAAAAGAAATTTTATAAATTTACTAAAATAAACTATAAATAAAAATTCTTTTATATAATTTACAATACAAAAATTTAAGATAAATATTTTTCAAATTTAAATGATATGTATGTATTTTATATATAAGTTTTTTGTATATAATATCAGTGATCAAAAAGTATTTAGAAAATATACATGCATGAACAAAATTATATAAAACTGAATTAATATATTTTTACTAAATATTGTACATGTATTGAGGTCAAATTAATAAAAGTAATGTAAAGCAAACATTCTAAAATAAGATATATAAATTTTTTTAAAAGCAAAAAATTCTAAAAAAAAAAAAAATAATAATAATAATTATTTATTTTTAAAGCTCTTTGCCTTGATATTATTTTTTTTTAATTATTAAATTTTTTATTTGCAATACAAACTCGATTTGTTTTCTTTATTTGTTGTAAATCCGCAATGAATATATGTATATTTCTTTTATACTTTAATTGTATTTTTAATATCTTATTAATTTATAAACATTTTTCTTATTTTTATTTAATATTTGAACTAATTTTAATTTTATATATTTTTCTTTCTTTATTTATTTATTTTATTTTATTTTTTTTCTTTCAAGCACTTTGTGCCTCTTAGGAACTTCACGTTGCGATTTTTCACTTTTATTTTTAAACTTTTGCACTTTCTTTAGGAACTTTTGTTGCTGCTTCAGTTGAGCTTGCAAAGCAAGAAAAAACACGCGTTTAACACGCGTTTTTATTTATTTCATGCCGCATCACGTATACGCCACCGCTCGGGCCACTTGCATGGGAACGTAACAGACACATAATACACACAAAGATGTTATTTGAGATATATTCTCTGTGAGATATATCTGATGTTAGATCTTAGATAAATCAATTGCGCGGGCTCTGTTTCACACTGCAAGTTGAGGCTTTAGTTGTATGCGTATTACACATACGCCGCGTTGCAGCTGCTGCTGAACGTAGTCAATGTTATCTCTCTTTCTCTGTGTGCGTGTGTGTGTGCGTATGTGTGTGTGTGTGTGTTTGTGTGGAGTTCTTGTCTCAGTCCCGTCCGTCTCTGTCGTGCAGTCAGCGAGCGTGGGATAGCTTGCAACAACTGAACAACAGAAACTCAAACTGCAGCAGCTGAAGCTGAAGCCGCAAAAAGAAATTGCGAGCGCGCGCGAAGCAGTCAAATATGTATACAAAGAAATACACACACATACACAGACACACATATGTGTTTGTGTGTAAAAACTGTTTTGTATGTTGTGAATGTATTTTTTTCTTTTTCATTTTGCTGCTGCTGCTGCTGCTGCTTCGCCTTGGTTTGCTCTGCTGCCTTCGTCTGCCAGAGCTGTTGATGTTGTTGTTATTTTATTTTTTCGCTCTCTGTGCTTCATTTTTATATTTTTTTCTTTCTTATTTTATAATTTTTGCTCCTTGCTCCTTTTTTATGCACGCTGCCGTTATAAAGACATACATTTGCAGCGCACTGCAGCATTTTCTTTTAAGAAAACGTATAAGAAAAAAATATATATATAGCTGAATGTGCGCGATGTCCTGCGGGCAGGCGAAGGAGCAGCAAACGGGGCGGAGTGGGCGGCCCTGAGACTGGAAGCGAGCCGGTCTAGTCCAGTAAGCTGTGCATTTGGAGCAAGGTTTGGGTTACAGCACGGCAGATTGATTTTCTTTTATACGGTTTGCTCATGTTTGTGATTTTTATTATGTTTTCTTTGCTGGTGCTGCTGCTGCTGCTATAGCACTTTATGGCTGTGTGCGTGTGTGTGTTAAAAAGTTTGTAAGTACTATTTCAGCTGAAGACGAGCTGGTGTTAAGCGTTCCGGATACTCTATGCGAGGAAACACTGAACAAATTCAAGTCCCAAGAGGGCAAAAGTTAAGCTTTGCTTGAAGCCATCAGGAAAAAACAGGGAAAAACTTTAAGCGAAAGGATTAACACTTTTGCAGTCCTTGACAGGCATAATCATTATATATTGATTGGTCTAGGCACCTATACTACATGCCGTATATTAAGTAGTTGATGAACCCACTGCCCAGGCATTCCACGTCTAAATCGCCTTAATCCCACATAATTTATCCCACAATTGTGTACAAATTGTCTACGCGGCGCTAATTAATGCATCAGCCATATTTATCTTGGCCAAAATATGCGCACAAATTAAAGCAACAGCAAAATCAAAATAAATACAAAACATAAAATTGAACTAAACAGAATTAAATAACAAATTGAAATTTAAGTAGAAATTGATATTAAAATAAAAAAAGTTTTTTTTTTTTTTTTAAATACATATATGTATATAAATAAAAAAAATCGATATTATAATAAAATAAATTTAATAGAATAATGATATGTATATATACAAAAATAACAAAAATAAATAAAGTAAACAATAAAAAAGTAACTTAAAAAAAAAAAAAAAAAAAAAAAAACAAACAGCAACATATAAACTAAAATAAAAATAACATAAATAAGTAGAAGTAAATAATATTAAACAATAATACAATTTTCTAGCTAAGAACGCATGCTATTCAACATTTTGTTTTATAAAAGTATGCAGTATATTATATATACATAAAATAATAAGATAAAACTTTTTCAAATAAAGTTGTTACATTCTCTCTAACCAGCTTATATAGCTCATAAAAGCTTTGCTTGAAAAAGGATGTACAAGCCTTGTAAGGCTGTAAAACCTTATTATAACACTGTTACACAGCACTACTAATTGATAAAAAAAGACTTCTATTTATTATTAATTTATTATTATTTGAATAGTAGGTTAAGCATAGATCTAGTTATTGTGCAAGGCTCACAAAAACCTTCCCTCCTGTTTTGTGCAACACTGATTCAAACCTAAGACAGCCAACTCTTGTAGAATTATGCAGCACTGATACTTTCTTCTCAACCCTAAGAGAGCTTAGTCTTTCAACATTGTGCAGCACTGTTACACAATACTCTGCCGATAATAACGACATCAGCTGGATGTGATAAATGTAATACACCAAAGCTTTTGTCTTCACAAACTTTCCAACACTTGAACAGGCTTTGAGCAAAAAGAGTGTTGATCGTCTCAGCATGCAGCAAATGCTTCACACAAGCCATAGATACAGTGCAGCTGATGTCAGGTAAGTATATCCCAGCCAGGTGGAGCTGAGCTGATGTTTCCCACGAAACGTGAAGCTGCGGCTGTGCTGCACTTGTGGCTGTTGGTGATGCTTCTAATTGTGTTAGTCGTATGTTTATGTTGTTTGATTTGCTGGCGTGTTTCGTCTTGTTTGTGCGGGTGTCACGTGGCGCCACCTGGCGTTGGTGTGGTGAATGTAACACGCGACGCGTACGCGCACGTCGCGCCGTCGACCAATAGATTTGGCCAAACGCAAGCGAACTGAAGACAACGACAGTTGCAGCGCGCCAAAGGCCACGGACACATGCAACAATCGTGAGCGTCGCAGTCGGCGTCGACTGCGCCGGAAGCAGCGGCAGGACGACTTATGGCAGCAGCCGTAGTCGTTGCCATGTTTGTTGTAAGTAGCAGCAGCAAAAATGGCGCGCGCGAAGAGGAAACTCAAGAAGTAGCAGCAGCAGCAGCAGCAGCAACGGCAACGGCAGCGGCAGCAACTAGGTCCTGACCCAGGACACACACCCAGCAGGAGCATAAAAAAAATTCAAGTGAAATTGTATTCTCTTTTTTTTTTTTTTTTTTTTGCCTTCACATGAAGCAGCCACTGAAAGAAAATACATTGCGAAAGGAGCAAAAAACGAAATAATAACAAAAAGTTGTAAAAGAAAAGCGAAAACCGTGTGATATCCTCACACACACACACACACACACACACAAATATATATGTAAGCTCACACAGGCAGCGCAGCGACGACACATCGAAGAAAGGATAAAAACATTCAACATTCAAGCGAGCAGCGACGCCGGCGTCGGCAGCGCTGTCAACGCTTGGCCGTTAACATTTCATGAGCATCAATTCCTTTGCCTTCATTTTGTTTATTATATACATACAATATGTACACATATATATATACATAGATATATCCTTGTAGAGTCCTAGCTCCTGCACTATTTTTATTATTTTTTATGTATTTTTTATTTTTATTTTTTTCCCAATCTTATCACATAGTCCTCTGCGTTCAGTTATTATCCTCAATAATTGGTCAATAAAGCTACATTGTTTTCTGTTATCCTTGCACACTTTCCTCTCTCATCTTCCATCTTCCATCTCCTCTTTCCCATCTCCTTCTCATTTCAATTTTTTTAAGCGCCTTAAAAACAACTTAACAAACGGAACAAGAAAACTCTTTTGCCCACAACTGCAACGCGCTGGCAGCGCTGCCAGCGTCAGCGTCGTCGACGGCAGCGTCAATGCAACGCGCGCTGAGAAGAGGAGGAAGAAAATAAAAATAGGAGAAAACAAGTGTCCTGTAACAGGAGCTGAAGCATATGTTTTTATATGCGTTGCATTTTTATGTGCTAGGATTTTGTTGGCAGCGCGAATATTTGCCACACGCACACACACATGGACATGCATGGCCTTGCTTGTGCACTCGCTGTCAACGGCAAAGGATGTACGGCTGCAGCAAAAGCTGAACGTGGCCTTTGCGCAGCGCAGCCCCGTTGCAGGATAATTGAAATAAAGGGACAAGCGCTATGCGTGAGCAAAACAGTAAATGCTGCAAATAACAGTTGTCTCTCTATGAGTTTGATCAATGATATGCTAAGATAACATATAGATCCTAATATCGAGAAAGAGAGTGAGAGAGAGAGGGAGAGGGTAAACAAGATTAGCAAAGAATAAAAGTAAAACTCGGGAGAGGAGTATTTCAGTAGGCAAAGAATATATAAGAATATAATATAATAGGAATATAAGTAATAGAAAGAGTAGTTCGAAGAAGATGAAATAAACAATATAGAAATGAAAACTAAAATAGCTAAAAGTTATTATGAAACTGTTCAAAGTCCCCTGGTGCCAGTGCTTAGTATTTAAGTTATTTTAAATGTTATATTAATTATAATCTCTAATAAATAACTAAATATTAATACTGACATAACATATTCGTTAATTTAGGAACATAGCTCGCAAATAACTGTTAACCGTTTTTTTTCCTTGCAGTCTGTATGCGAGAATAACCGAAACATCCCTCAACATTTTTAATAAATTACTAGATATAATTAATTTCCTGTGGTTTGCTAATTATGAACTATGTTTACTTAAATATATACAAAATGTCATATTATATATATTTAGTGAAATATCCTTCAATATCCTAATTATGAACTACGTTTATTTAAATATATACTAAATGTAATATTAAATATATGAAATAAATTTTTACTTTATAATTGATTATGTTAAAGTATAAAATAACTAGTTGGTTCTGTATTCCTCAATCAACAAGATAAAACACAACACTTTTATATAACATAATATTGTTAAAAAATAAAACATTAAGTTAATAAAATAATCCACAAATCATTTTCCCTTTCCCTTAAATATTCACCCGTCACATTAAAACTCATTTCCTCTCATAATAAACTCTCCGCTAATCTTGACCTGCCCCTCTCTGACTTGCATCAGTCAACGTCAAAGGCTCAACAAGGCTCCACAGGTTGTTTGCCGCTGTGCCATAAAGGATATTTGCGAGCTGCCACCTGTTGCTGTGGCTAGCACCGTTATCTTTAGCAAACAGCTCGAGCGCTAGTTAATTCAATTGCGGAGCTTTTTGCTGAAAGCTTTCGGGCGCAACACTTTCGCTGCCTAATTATGGCATATCCTGTGCGCGAACCAGCGCCGCACAAAAAATGTCCTGCGCCCATAAAAACCCAACGCAAGCTTTGAGCCAATGCACTCAAGAGAGCAAAAAACCCACTCAAAACATTTGCGACGCTCTTCAAGCAAAGCTAAGAGCGAGCAGTTGCTGTCTCGCTCGCACGCTCGCCCGATTGCTCGCTTGTTCGCTCACGCTCGAAGAGTGCGCGGGTGTGTGTGTGTGTGCGTGTTTTTGGGGGCGTGTTTGTTGTCATGTTTTTTACTCGCTGTCGGCTTTTTGCCGCTGCCCTTTGGCGACTCTCCCATTTTTTTGTGGCTTTTAAGTGTTATTGGATGATTTGATGGAAATTGGTTTGGGGCACGCCCCTTGCGGCGGCATGTGGCAACTCACCCGAAACTGATGCTCCACGGGACAGTCTAGGCCCAGGGCATAGTCCTCGACCAGCGTTGAGTGCCCCGACGTCTGCTCCCCGAACACCTGCTCGATCTTGATCGCCGGACTGGGCGCAGCTCTGGCGTCTGTTGCAGCTGTTGCAACGGGATGCGCGGCAGCTGCAGCAGCGGCGGCAGCGGCGGCCGCAGCGAATGTGCCCTCGACAATTATTGGCGCCGGCTCGGCTGCTGCACTCTGGCCAAGTCCAACTCCAACACCAAGTCCAAGTCCAAGACCAAGTCCGAGTCCATGGTTGCTGCTGCTGCTGCTGCTGCTGTGGCAGGGCGTTGAGGGCGTTGGTGGGCAGGGCGTGGCCGCATGACCCTCGTGATACGGCGTCACTACGAACGATGGATACGATCGGAACTGATGGTAGTCGGTGTGTGGATGATGCGCCAGCTGTGGTCCTTTGTACCAGGTACCATGCATAATCATTTAGCCGATCGACTGCGGCGTTGTTCAACACTATCTCTCGCACTTGCAGCACTATTTTTCGATTCAGAAATTACTATTTCTGTGCGATTTCTTATTCAATTTTCACTTTTCACCAATAAAACACTTTTTGCTTTAGGCAATGCATTTGATAACTTTTTTCTTGGTTTTTTATCATGAGGATTTTATTCAAATTTAGTTTTCCTTTAGTTGGTTTTATTAAACTTTAATCTGTATAAGATTTTAGTTGTTTAACTCGATGCTTAGTTTCAGATGTCAAATTAGCACATGGAACATATATATTTTATCTTCTCACAGATTCGGTTTACAGCTTTCTTTTGGAGCCTGAAAATTATGTCAATCATCATGGGATCTATTGTTAAATAAATTATAAGAAATTCGCCTTTATAGCTGAATATCTTCTAAGAGCTTAGTTATGTTCAAGCAAGATAGTTCTATGTTTCTACGTTGACTGAACTGGTTTTCTAAGGTCTTTTTAGATATATTAATAGCTAATACAACATCAACTATGGAAATACTTTAATATTCGGTTTAAAGCGGACCTTGAAAATACTAAAAAATTCGGAAAATACTCGATTTAATCTAAATGAAGAGGTGGATAAATTTAAACAATTTTCACAAAATATATGACAAATTTTATGTTTTTAAAGTTGATTCCTTTCTGAATTGATTTGTCAAATCTAGATCAGCGTTGCACAAAGTATATATAGTGTTTAAATTAGTTAAAATTATCATCAAATGGAAACGTTTTTATATTATTAGTAAATATGCAGAACAAATTAAAAAAACCGAAATATTTAAAAAAATTTTAGAAAATCAAAAGAATAATTAGGGTAATTTTTCTAATAGGAATTCTTTAATTATCGTTTGAAGACTCTCAAATACAGTCTAAACTATCCTGTGAAGACTCGAAACGTTGTCTAAACTATCGACTGAGGGATCGAAATATTGTCTAAGATATTGTATCAGTGCTCGCTACGCAGTCTAAACAACAGTTACTAAATTTTATACCTTGTTCCCTCTTCATGTTCTATTTCTAATCTCTAGAGTTTCGACTACTTTTGTAGCTCCAAGACCTGTAACTCTCCCACTCAAATGCGGCATTCATTGCGATTAAGTTAATCTTTATTCTGTTGTATTTACTTGAGACTTTCACTTTTGCGCAAGATGCTGGACAATTAGGCACAGCGAGTAGATGCACTTTTATTATTCTGAGTGTAATTAAAATGGCGTCACAGTATGCATTCACAATATTCATTCACAAAGAGCACTTTTATTGGTTTGGCTTTTTTCTTTATTTTTTGTTTTGCTTGTTGTAGCTGTTTAACAATATGTTGCACTTGTTTGTTGTTGTTGTTGTTGCACTTTTTTAACGCGCTTGTTAATTGTGAATGCAGAGCAAAGGGCCAGCTGCAACTGCTGCTGCGGTATGACGAAAATGCGTTGCAGTTGGCGACTGCAACAAAATTCTTGACGTAACGCGCGCTCGCACACAAAAAACGCACTCGCTTGCCACTCGAGCCTGCCTGAAAATTGTCCACTGTCCACTGAGATGCTGCTGCGATTGCTACTGCTGCTGCTGCTGCTGCTGCTAGTGTCCACAGGGCTGGGCTGCTGGCCACTGGCTGCTACAGTGGCTACTCGATAGTCTGTGGCCCGCAAAAAACTATGCTGCCAGCTCGCAAGAATTCCGAACTCGAATGCTGGCTGAGCCAGCGAAAAAAACATTCAAATGCCTTCGCCGCCAAATCGCAGCCACTGCGACGACGACGACGACGTCGACAGCAGCAAGCACACACACACACACACACACACGCTTGCACATCGATAGAGACGTGCGCTCTTGCTGTGGCTGCTGCGCGCTCTCGCTCTGACGTAGCAGCTTTTTGTGTGTGGAAGCGGGACGGGGCGGGGGGTCACTGAGACGCATGCGCAGCTTTTTGCTTCTGTTTGGCGCGCGCAAGCAAAGCAAACACAACTCTCCCTCTCTCTCTCTCTCTCTCGCACTGTTTCTGTCTCTCCAGCTTGCGCTCTCTGGGAAACGCTCTCTGTACGGTAAAAAAGTTGTTTGTGGTTTTTGCTTTGCTGCGCTCTTGAGCTGCTTTGATTTGATTTTTGCTCTTTGAGCGTGTGTTGCACATTAGACGTAGGCGTGTGCGTGGGCGTGGGCGTCATTCTGCTAGTAAAATGGAAAGTTACAGTTCTACTCGCCGCTATAATTAACGGTTTAAGTAGGCGTGTCTTTAACTCATTGTCATTGTTGTTAATTTTAAAAAATTTTAAATTGTCTTGTAGAAATTTATTTTTGACAATCCATAACAGAGCTTCTTTTAGCTCCAAGCAAGCTAAACATGTCGGATGCACCTCCTCCTGCTCCTCCTGCCAATCCAACTGCATCGAGCCAAGAAACCCGAACTCAATTTAGACGCAATAAGCCAGGCCTTCGAGTCCCCCTCAACGGCGAAGATGAGCTCACCCAGAGTAATGTATTATATGGAATACAGATCGGTCGCGCCATCGTCATCTTCGTCCTGGGATGCTGCATGGCCTGCGAGCTGACCGGAATCAGGCTGTGGCGTAGCCTAGAGATAACTATTTAACGAATCGCCTCTGGGTGAAATAGTCGATTTGCTTCTTTCTGTCCCTCACTCTCTTATTTATTGCACTTAAGATTACTAACAAAAAATACATTCTGTTATGCATGTCAAGAACGAATTCCTGCAGAACAACTTATACAAATTGTTTATTTATTGCTAAGGTATGCGATATGACAAAATATATTACTGCATGTATATGTATGTATTCATACAATGGTTAAAATTCTCCATATTAAAGAGCTATAGTAAAAATTGTAAGATATTAATATATTTATAAAATCTAGTTATTCTCAACTTTATATAGCTTATTATGCTTTAGCTATTCCAATTCAAATAAGATCACGTTAAAAATAAGAGCTAAGAGTATAATGATTTTATTAAAACAAGTATATATCTGGCACATACAGTCTTGACCTGGACGAGGAGCTGAAACGAACTAGTCCTGTCCGTTGGTTCGTTCTCTTAAAGCACTGAACATACAAATAAAACTCAGATAGTCGATAGCTATTCCGTCTTCAATGTAATCATATCAAAGCGCTATCGAACATAGGTTATTAAATATATAAAATATTCGGTTTATTTTACTTATATAATTACAAAAGATTCTTGAATTTAAAGTTCAATATAGATATAGCCAATGTGAGATCACAAATCAATCAACATAATATGTATGAAAACGTTATTAAAATTCTGCTGCGAGTTTTTTGAACAAGTTGCAAAATATACAGAGCGAAGTGTACGAATTTTCCTATAATAATAAGAATATTAACCGAGAAAAATATTTTATATATTTAGGAAGGTCGGCTAGTCGTCTTAGCTTGTATTACTGTTAATTGCTCTTGAGAAAACCTTAGTTACATGGAAATAAATCATATGTCTTTATTTACTACGCTTAAAGAAAAAATATTTTTATGATACCAAAGATTTATTATTTATCATTATATATCTTAAGTTTTACACCATTGTAAATCAATTGTCAAGAAACCGAAATTTATTATTAGTAGATATATTTTGAATAGTCAAACAAATTTTGGAATAAATAATAGCCCAAATTCTTAACTCTTTATAAATAGATCGTAGAAGTAACTAAACTAAATGAATATAAATATCTTTTCATCCGAGCCAGTAAAAAGCGTGGATCGAAGAAGTGTTGCACGCCACAGCGAAGCCTCTCCATTTCAGGGTTACTCGCTGGCAACAGTGGGCGTACTACAGTAGTAAAAAAATACACAGACAAAAAAAAAAAAAAAAGAGGCAGAAAAGCATCCGCCGCGTTGGACGCACATTAGCCCATTGACCAACTTTTGCGGATCGGGCAACAATAATGAGTTTTTAATACATGTAATATTCAAATTAAAATCTTTTTTCTCTTTTTGTCTGCAAGAGCCGTTAGCAAAAACGAAAATCAAATACATAACCGTATAAATGCGCTTTTTTTCAGCTTCGCTCAATTTTTTTTCTTTTCTCACACGCGGCCAATAATCGCACGTATTCATTTCAAGTGCACATAAAAACACTCAAACGAAAGCTCAAGAGCGAGCGGCGCAAAAAGCGCAGAGGACGCTCTCTTAAGCGAAAAAAAGATGACTGAGCGAGACAACAGGCGGCAGCAGCAGCGCAGCCAATGCTGAGGAGCGAGCAGTGCAGCGCGCGCCAAAGGCGGCGGAATTTTTATTGGAGCACTTGACGAAGCAATTTTTTTTTTTTCGTTTTCGTTTTTGTATTGTCTCTCCGGCTGCTCGCCTTTGGATTGGCATTTTTTGTTTCCTTTTCGTGCAGCGTCTGGCAGCATTGGCAGTTTTTACATGCAGCTGCTCTCTTCGCTCTTTGGCTATGGCTGCTTTGCTCGTCATCGCTGTTGCTGCTGCTGTTGTTGTTGTTGTTGCTCTTGTTGAAGAGGATTTTTGGGCTCGGCTGACAACTGCAACAATTCCGTAGGGGAAAATCGCCTGCATAAAATTAAAAAATTAAATGAAATGAAAATAAAGAGTCGAGCTGCATGGCATTATGCAATGGCAAGTTAGTTAATCAATGCAACAGCAACTGCAACGTTGCCACCTTTGGGGAATATTATGGTACATGGGGGCCGCTGCAAATGGAATGCGAAACGCTCGCAATGCTGTAATGTTTGCCATTTTTGCATTACTAGGAAATTGCTTTATTTAGCGCTACGATTCGCGACGGCAAACAATAATCATAATAAAGCTGCAAAGTGCATTTTCACCTGAGCGCTGGCAGCGCTGCCCGGCGCTTATCGGCTAATTTGATTATTTCATTCAATCAACGGCAACTACAACAACGCGATTAGTATAACTGTTTTTTTTTTTTTTTTTTTTTTTTTGTCAATTATTTCTCTGGCAAGCCTCGACATTAGTTCGTGCTGAATTTCCATTTGTTTGGCCTCTATTAATGGCGAGCTTATCGCGTCTGTCATTCCAACTGTTTGCACTGTCATCAATGCAATTTAAACCACTTTCCACATAGGGCAACATATTGTATTATTTGATTCTGTTTTGATATTCTCAAATGGGTTTTTGATGGCTCTTCAGCAGGCATTACACTGGCGTTGTGTCACCTCACTTTATTGAGACTCAAAACCAAATAAAATATTAAAATTCTATTGGAAATTCAAATTTTTCAGAGAGAGATAAGAATTCTGTACAAGTGTTTTTGAATACATTTTATTATTTATTATATTTTTTAAAAGTATGTAAACATTTACATATTTTAATATAGAATCAAGTATGTTAAATATATTTTTATATTGTAAAATTTTTATTTTTTTAAATTTTAATGCAAGCTATAAAATTAGCTAAGCGCATTATTATTTTAAAATACAAAAAATATAATATTACCTACTTTTTATTTGAATTATTAAATATTACAAAGCTATAAAAATTAAGTATTATAAATTTTACAATAAATATTTAGAGATCATTTTAAATACATTTGAGAGCACTTAGGATATATCGGTCTATATATATCTATATATATATATATATATATATATTTTTTTTTAATTCGAACTGCCTTTACTTTATTTATTTATTTAATTTTATTTTTTAAAATTCTTTTTATCTTTTATGTAACTATTCTAAGACAATATTATACAAAAAACTTTGTTTCTTTTATTTTTATTACCATTTCTAAAAATTTGGGAAAAAATTACATATTGATCTCTCCAATTATTACCAGCCAATAATATTACAAATATATATATATATATTATATATAACATTAATATGAATAATTCCTTAGATTATACATAGCTAACCAAAGTATATTGAAATAACAAAATATATAGTGAAATAAAATCAATTAAAAAAAAAAAAATTATATATTAAAGTAATTATTTAAATATTCTTTTAAAAATGTTATATAATCATCACAGCCATCTTCTTTTAATTTAGATATTAGCACAATTGAAAAAATTTAAGTTATAGAAAACCAAAAAAATGGCAACATTTTCTACACATGATTATCTTAAATAAGAATAATCCATGGCCGAATTGTTAATCAGCTACCATTTGTAACTTTTTATAATTTATGGAATTATACTTAAAGACACATTTTGTACATATAAAAATTCTTTAGCCACCATCGAGACGATTCGAATTGTATCTTAAAATGAACCGAAAAATTTAATTTGATTTGAAACAGTTTAATGAACTAAAAGCACAAAAGCACAAAAACCGACAGCAATAAAAGTTTTTACTTTGCTTTGTTTAGTTGCTGGAGAAAACGTGCAATTAGCAGTGGAAACCGCAGTGGGAAATCTTCGAAAATGCATTTCACATATTGCAAAACCGCAGCAGGACTCGAGAAGGCTGCAAACGGGAGCAGCAGGAACAGCTGTGCGTGCGAAATGTCAAAATGTAAAGCCGCAGCATTTGTTGTCGACGCTCGAATCGGAGTTGGAGTCGGAGTTGGAGTTGGAGCTGAAGTCGTCATGGTTGGTCATGGACGCCAAATTGGTTGACAGACAGGCTGGCAGCGCTGCTCCTCCGCCATTGCCGCGCTGCGTCATAGGGCCCGGGCACCTACGAGCCTCAGCCGGGGGTGCGAGGGAGCAAGGGAATGCACTTGTGCTCCGCCTTTTTTGTGTGCGGTGCGCACATGGCGAGTCGCTTTTTGCCGATTGGCTGAAACGGGTTGAAACCAGTCGGCGAGCGAGATAGCAACGCCACTTACGGACCAGCGCTCAGGTGCGAGCGAGCCACAAGACAAATGGACTTGAACAGGCAACCAAGTTGGGGCTGTGCAAGCGAGAGAGCGCAGGTCAGGCCTGTGGGCAAGCAGTGCAAGCAGCAACGCGTTCATTTTAAGAGAGCGCGCATCAGCGGCGCTCTCTCGCTCTTTGAGTAGGTTAGTTGACGAAGCAGCAGACACGTGTTGTTGCTGTTGTTGCTGCTGTTGCTGGCGTGCAAAATATGCGAGTTTTTGTTTGGCTATCGGTCGCGTATTTTGTTAATTTAATTAAACAAAAACGTTTTGTTTGTGTTTTTTATGGCGGACGTAAACGGCTTTTTGTGCGCGCAGAACTTGCAATTGGAATCAGCGCATTTGATTGCGCTCAACTTTGAATATGTTGAGCACTCACACACACACATACACACAGGCTGAGTTGTGTACATGTTGTATATGTCATTTAATGACTTGTGCCGTTAGTTTTTAATTGAAATATCACACATTACAATTACAGCTGCAATTGCAATTGCGATTGCATTTGTATTTGTATTTGTTTTTGTGTTTGTCTTGTGTTTGTCTTCGTCTCTCTTCATTTTTGTCGCTAACTGTAAATTGAACTCGTTTTGCGTTTCTATTGGCGCATTTTGCGTGTCACTGATCAAGCTTTAAGCTGCAGTATTGTGAGTGTATATAGAAAATGAGCTTATTCTTTATAATAAAGCTCATCTCTAAGCTAAAAGTATTTCGTGTATTTTTACTTGGAATCAGAGCTCTACTTAATTTAAAGTCTGTAAACCATTAGAGAGCCTCTCTCTTAGAAACTAAATAAGAAACGATCTCCAAATCGTATATGTTCTCCAACAGTTTAACCTAGTTTGAGTAGTAATACCCGAGAATCATCATAATTTAGGCGGTACTTCATATAATAAACTTCAATATATTGTAAAAAATCAAAATTTGGGTTAATTGCAACGGAAAATCAAAGTGTGTAAATGTTAAACGGAAGCCAAATTAGCTTTAATATAGAACTTGCATGTGAGTAGCCGCTATAGGGCCGGGAAAGTCGGGAAGGTACTTGAAAATAAAGCAAAACTTCCGCACGTGACTTCCGCAGGTAACTAACGAGTCGACCAGGTAATTGGGCAGTTCGGCCCGGGCAGGTGAGGCGTAGGCGATTAAAAGGCGATTAAATCAATTGCGCCACGACAGACGCTGACAGCGATGGATGGCCAGATACAGCTTAAGATAGAGACTGAGACACAGACACAGATACAGATACAGATACAGATACAGCTGCAGATGCTGCCACATCTTGGGGCATGCGTCAGCAGCTGTCAGCGGAATCGGCTTAGCTTCTATGTTAATGCGCCCCAAAAACGTTGACATTTATTGACAGTTATTTATGGTGGGCATGGTCACTGGGATGGGTTGGTGCTTTAATGGTGATGGCGGTGCTGGTGGTGCTGGTGGCTCAACACCTATTTGGTGGGGCAGCTGCCAGTCCAAAACGAGCCACCGAGCACCGACTATGGAAAACTCTGGTAATTGTAGCTCGTGGCCTACGCGAGGTGCCGCATTTGGCACATGTGGCACGGCACGCGCTCTTGACGCTCATTAGAACTGGGCTCCAAAGTTGGTTCCGTCGCGATCCAGCTCGGTGCTCCTTATGGTAGTTCCCAACTGCCCAACTGCCCAACTGTCCATAAATTTATTATTAATTATGACAATTTATGAGTAAAAGTGTTTGCTCTATGGCGCTTCCATATACGAGCAATGCCCCAGGGGTACGCGAACCAGTTCCAGTTCCAGTGATAGTTCCAGACTGCACTCGCTGCCCACTTTGTTTCACTAATGAGTTCATTAGCATTCCTGCTCGTCTCGCATATTCAAATGCTTTGCGTTCTTATGATCTGGTTCCAGGAACCAGCACACATTCTCCTCTGCAGACGCGTGCCAGCTCTTTAGTTGGTTCTCAATGGCCAGGCATGCCCATATATGCTGGTGTTCGATTTGTCGCAGCATCCATAATCAGACTCTGAATGTCCAACTAGGTGCGAGCGTTCTACAGTCGTCTGCATACTCAATGCATGCGCAGAGACTAGCTCTTCTATGGAGACGTTATTAGAAATCCGAAATATTCACAATTATAAGGAATCGTTAGGTTCCGATTTTTCTGCAGTAGTGGAAAAAGGGATGTCAATGTTGATTCTGAGCCTGATGATCAAGATCATTTCATAAACACAATTTTTTAGTCATTAGTCATTAGTCATTAGTCATTAGTCATTAGTCATTAGTCATTAGTCATTAGTCATTAGTCATTAGTCATTGTCATTAGTCATTAGTCATTAGTCATTAGTCATTAGTCATTAGTCATTAGTCATTAGTCATTAGTCATTAGTCATTAGTCATTAGTCATTAGTCATTAGTCATTAGTCATTAGTCATTAGTCATTAGTCATTAGTCATTAGTCATTAGTCATTAGTCATTAGTCATTAGTCATTAGTCATTAGTCATTAGTCATTAGTCATTAGTCATTAGTCATTAGTCATTAGTCATTAGTCATTAGTCATTAGTAATTAGTCACTAGTCACTAGTCACTAGTCACTAGTCATTAGACATTAGTCACTAGTCATTAGACATTAGTCATTAGTCATTAGTTCTTAAGTATTATAAGACAATAGGATTTAAAAAAATATTATTATTGATCTTTAAGTGTGATTTGATAACAAGCTTTTCAATTAATTTTACAACTCTTCATTCTTCTTTGCTACTAGCACAGATTTTTATAGTTTCATATCAATATTTCATTTTGTTTCAAGTGATCTTCATATATACTTAAAATTTTTTTTCAATTCCTTCTTCATATCAGAGCTCATCCCTGGCGAATGTATAGCGATGTTTGGAGGGTCTCAGCTCAATGAACTTAGAAGCCGGCGGCAGCAGTGAGGGAACCGCAATATCATCTTCGTTGTCATCAATAGAGTTCATGAACTCCGAGAAATGATAGTTCCAATGCAAGTCACCCGTGTGGAGCTGTTTTACGAACTCTCTCAATTTTCCCGGCTTGTATAGATCTTCGAATTCGGGAAAGGGATACATATGCGCGAACGAGTCTATAGCTATGAAGGGTAGGTCGGCCTCCGTTTTGTTCATATGGAGGAGAGGACTCGCAAATAATATTCCATCGGCAGTCAGAAAGATCACCTTATCCACTTCATCCATCAGTTCGGTATGCACTACTTTCTTGAAATCCTTTGGAGATTTTTTATCTTGAGGGTTATGGAAAAGTATAACAAAGAGTCTGCCCTCTTCCGTGAGTTCCTCGGCATTGCTGAATGTCAGCTCACGCACAATGGGTATACACTTCGTAGTAAACCACTTCATCAGCTCTTCCTGGCTGGACATGTTGCCGGTGAACAGGCTCAGCGACTCTGTGTGATTCAAGTGCTCTTGGAACGTCAACGAATTCGGACCACTAGCCTCAGTGAACTTCACATGGAACTGACAGTGATCCTTCATATTACTCGCAGCCCTGCGAAAAGCCTTATACTCCTCATGAGAGTTCCTTTCGTAGTGTCCAATCACCAGATACTTTTGGGTATTTAGATCGTACAGCTCATTCAGAGAGACAAACTCCTGTATAGGATCCAGCAGCTCCTCCAGTGCAAACGACACGATCGCCTCCACGGAGCGTTGTCCTCGATACTCTTTTTTGTTGACGTATTTGTTCCGCACGATCTTTATGGTTGGATACTTGCCAATATCGTAGTGACTCTCCATTTCAGGATCCCTGTCGCAATCGACCTTGCCCAGAGCCAAATTGCCCGTCCCTCCAAGTCTAGAGTGCAGTTGGCTTGCGGCCGACTCATAGATGGGCATCAGTTGCCGGCTGTATTTGCATCTATTCGAGTAGAAGAGCAGCAGAACGAGTTCGTGCGAGTCAACTAGCTCACTCACATTATGTCTGTCCACTTCATAGGATTCTCCAGTCGCAGGCATAAGGAGTTGAGAGAGGGCCACAGCCAGAGCCAGGCAGCTAAGAAGTTTTTGATGCATTTTTAACGAAACCTTTCAAAAGTCTAAACATCATGTGCCAATGTTAGCTAATTTATCTCAAGTGTTCATTAGTTGCGGCCATAAACTAGTTCGTTCCGCAGCCGCATCTAAAGTGTTCCCGATACGCTTCGAGCCAAACATGTTGCTTATCTGAGATTTTGTAGTATTTTTCTATTATTGATCGAATTGATCAGTTGTAAATTGAAACAGTTGCTGATTGAACAGCTTGAGAATTATTAGCAAAAACTAGTTGAAGCTGGTTTTTAGTTGCTTCAGCTTCATTTTAAGACATTTTTTGAAGTAGAGAAGTTATAGAAATCATATTTGTATTTCAAGATCAATGTACTGAGGATTCTGCCACACAGCATATTTCAATTTCCAACAACTCTGAAGAAATACAGCATATTCGATGCTTAGAACCCCATTTAATGAAATAATTGTATCTAGATATTTACAAGCACTTAATGCCAATACTATTCCAATAACAATTTCAAAATGCAATTAAAATATGCCATAATTACGACTTGGACTAAAGACTAGAGACATCGGATGCCCCGCTCTACAGGGCTGGGATGGTAGCAGTAGAGCTAGAACTTGAATCAGAATCAGAACCAGAACCAGTTCCCGGCACAAGTTGCAATGTTAATGACATAATCTTAAAAAGCATTTCATGAATAGCCATTATCGTTAAGAAAGAGTGCGAAAGAGAGGAGATCAAGAAAGAGAGGGAGAGAATAAAAGAAAGAGCGAGAGATATCGTGTTGACATAAATAGTTTTGATTTGAAATTTAAAGTGGAAATCATGAGTTACAGAATCGTCTGGCATTGATGTTCACTAAGATCGTGTTTCATATCATTTATTCATTCATTCAGCTGGACTAAGGGAATCGAGGGAATGAGCATAAAATGATTCTCTTAGACTCTTTGTAAATAGCATCAGCTCTAAAACTATTTTAAGCGAATATATAAACCATTTGCTTCCACTTTTTGTGTCTTCAGGTCTGCACTGGGATATCTAATCAGCTTGTAAAATCTGAGACACGCCTCTGGCTCTGTTGCTCCGTGCCAAAAACTATATTTTCAATTACAAGAGCTAAGCTGACGCGGGAGGAAGGGAGGGGGGCGCACATAAATACACCTCCGATATCCTGGAGCTGGCAGAGCAATTTAAACACAGCATGTGGTCGGCATATCAAATTTCGGTATCGAAAAGAAATAACTCAGCGCTCAAATGGCAACAGTCAGCAATTACTTAGCCTGCGAAAAGGATAATAGTGCTGAGGCCAACAACTTGTGTCTGGCTCTGGTTGGAATGTCGCTTGGCATATTTATTTATAGTAGCGGCATTTGCTCACATTGTGTGCTGGCATAAGACGCACATAAATCACTTGGCAGGACCTGCAAAAGGATGTAAATTATATACAAATAATTTGACATGCTCCACACACACACACACACACAGTTGGGTGAGGGCAAGTGGGGGAATGGAGGCAGGGGACTGGCATGCGCCGCGAAGACGAAGATGCCAGCGAAATAGATAAGCATAACTAGGAAATATTTTGGTGACGGTTTTTGTTTTTTGTTTATAAGCAGTCAAATAGTAGAGGCTGCTAGAGAAGTGCGATTGTCGTGCTTTTGACGTGACACGAACTTCTATGCAATCATATAATATTATTATTTGCATTTGTGTATTCATTATATTCCGATATTTTAAATAATTGTTATTGAATCTAAGCTCTTATTTAGCAAGTAAGTATTATAATCAAACATTGCTTGAAAACAATTTTATTACGTAAGTGTTTATAATTATTATTACATATAAAACATAAAATTCATTAAAATAGATTATTTATTATGCAAAACTATATTCTAAAATATAAAATATCTGTAAAAATCGATAATCATTAGGGTTCAAATGATGGAAAGAAAACTAGATCAATATCTTATAAGAGAATACTTTTTTCAAATTCCAGGCCTCTTCGGCTTCGAGATCGTTGCATTCATATTAAAAGCAGACGACCAGAACTAGCTCTTCGTCTTGCTACAGATATATAAAAACTGTTAACAAATTTATGGAAATTAAATTTAAGAATGTTTTTTCAAGCTAATTATGTTGTATATAAAATTAATAACTAGATTTCTTCAGTTTAATTTAATTAAACATATTTAAGGCAATTTAAGAATATTATTTCTTAAGAGTAATAATAAGTAATAAATTATTCTTTACTTATAACACCTTAAATACTTTTAACGATACATTATTTTATATAACTTATATAGTTTTAACTACATTATTTATTTTTCTCTATCGCACAATCTATTCAAGCTTAGTTTCATAATTTTATAATTTATTAATTCGCTTAGCCGCACAACATGCCCATGCAGTCCAGAAATATTTATCTCTTGCGCTATATCATTGTCCGATCCGCCTGCTGTGCCATATATCATACACACACACACAAACACAGACGTTGTTTCATAACTTTTAAGTATGGGACAGAAAACTAGACGCAACATTTTGGAATGCAAATTTTAGTAAATTGAAAATCTGCGCCGCATTGCAAAACCGCAAAAGCCATCGACAAATAAGTTTTGTATGCTGTCACCGAAAGGGGGCGTGGACGAGGGGCGTTCAGTGTCCAGCTCGCTTGGTTCAGGTCTCAAAAACTCCAAGACGAGCATGTGCATTTGTCATAAATTAGAAACTGTAACTGTAACTGTAACTGTAACTGGGGGTGTTACCTTTTTGCCATTTGGGGCACGAACTGGGCTCAGAGCATATAACACTTAAATTTATTGCAAATAACTCTAGCTCTGTTTTTTAACGCTCCGGGCCATGCTCATTTTTTAGCCAAGCTAAGCAAACTAATCAACGCTCGTAATTTGGGTTGGCCAAATGGCACGCGGCTAAATGAACTGTGCACAGCTTCCCCATGAGCTGTGTGTGTGTGTGTGCAGTCAAAAGTAAACAACAACTTGGCTATTATAAATCTTGGCCTAAGTGTTGTGGTCATTTAGCAAATGTCCAGCTATGTCCGGCAGCCGGAGCTGCGGCTAGAAGTGGAAGGATACACAAGGATGAGCGGGCCGTGATTTATAAAATATATTAATTAAATGTAGCCCAAATGTAGCTTGAGATTGAGATAATGAGAACAAGAGAGGGTAAACAAATTATGCAAATGCGCAGCTTTAATTTTACATAACTATTAAGCTTGTATTTAAAGTCTAATGACAATTTAAGAGACATGACTGGAGAGGAATACTTATGTATATATATATATGTTTTTTTTTGCATAAATAGCAAACTCACACACACACACACACACACAAGAGTGTTTGTGCTGTCAAAGTCAAAATAAACGCAACGACGAATAATGATTTATTCAACCAACAAGAAAAGGAATGAAGAAAAATGCGTAAAGGAAGCCAAGTAGCAGGACCCTTTGCAGAGTCCTTAACTGGCGGGTGGTTGATGTCTGCCAGTTGGGCGCGGAGGCAGGCTGAGGCGCTCGGTTACCGCCACAAGGACATAAGCGTATTTGTTGATATGCTAAAGTGTGTCTCCTTGCCGCCTGCAGATAGCAGAGAGCGCGACAAATCTGCGTAAAATTCGAATGGAATCCGCCCAGAATATGATATTGAAATATGCCCAGATTGAATTGTGCAGCAGAGGCATAAATCTTAGCAGAAGTTGAGCTCAAATAAACGTTATATAATTAGCTGACTGGCGAGCTTTAAGCATAACACAACTTTAAGTGGCCCTCTCTTCAGACAGTTAAGCAATTGGCAATTGGCAATCTAAAGTTTCCTTCTTCTTTTTCTTTTATTTTCTCTCTCTTTGGTCAGACAATAAAAGTTTTGGCCCTTTGGGCGGCAAATTGTCCATGATGTTGGTCATAAAGCGATTTAGATATTGACCCGCCCATTTTGAGATATTTATTGAGTGACAAAGAAAAGTTCGGGGCACACAGCTTGGGTGTGGCAAAAATAGTGTAAGGTTATGCTGTATACATACATACATATATATACATATATGGCAAAAGCTCAAAATCGAACAGTTTGTAGTTCAGAAAAAACATTTATTTGTTTTCTTTTTTGTTACCTCTTTATTTATTATTTATTTATTTATATATTTCAATATTTATATATTTAATTATAGTTTTATTTATTAACTTAATTTTTATTTATTTTATTTATAGGTCTTAGTAAAGCCTTTGTAATCGACCTACCTATCTCTTTCTCATACTCGCATTCCCGCGCTCTCAATTTACCTTTCTCTCTGTCTCTGTGACTGTATGCAGCTCTCTACGTTTCTTTTTCTAACACTTATACCTACTCCAAAATTCTCTTACTAACTCTGCGTGTCCGCATCTCTCAATAATCAGCCTCTTTCGTTGACTTTGTCTTCTTTTTGTTATTTATTTTCCATCTTCTATGTATCTATATATTTCACACTCTCCTGCTCTCTTTCTCTATTCCTTTATCTCTTTAACCTTATTTCTCACTCTTCCTCTCTATCTTTTTTTCTCTCTCTCTCTCTGTCTCTATTTGTCTCCCTCTATCCCTCTTTCTCTCTCCCTCTGTTAGTCAGTCTTTGTGACTATTTCGCACTCTTACTCTTTCTCCAAATATATTGTTCCCTCTCTCTTTCACTTTGTTTCTTTCCATTCGTCTCTTTCTCTCTCATTATTTCTTTATTGTATCTTATTATCTTTATTCTATCTTATCTTTCTTCATATACATATTTCATCATCTCTTTCTCTTCCTTCCTCTCCTATACTATCCTTTAGCGGGTTATATCATGATATTTAGCGCAGTCTATATCCATTTACAATCCAATAAAAATCTTTGCAATTAAGAAATCAACTTTTTTCCATATCTATTTGCCCTTAAATTTCAAACACAATTTGAACAATTTAAAGTACTTAATTGATTTCCTGAAATAAAAATAAATTCCAACAGCCATTACCAAAATTGAATCGCATAGCACAACACGCACACACATACACACACACACACACATACACACTTGAACTTCAGAGCATGTAGATCCAATCAGGTCGGTATTGCCCCAGCCAGGGAGCAGGGTCCGCACCAGGCAAGGCTTCAGCAGCGACCCCATCGGCTGGCGTGGCAGCTCATAAGGCAGAGAAATGCAAAACCGCCATAATAAAGGATAATGTTGGCGCATATTAAATAAATGACTTCCGTCGTCGTCTAGGTCTAGGTCCCCCGCCCAGCCCAGCTGCTCTTTCTCCGCCTCCCTTGCCCCTTTGACTCCTGCCCCAGCAGCGTTTACTCAATGAAAACAAGCGAAAGGATATTGAAATGAGTTGCTGAAAATGCAAATTCATGCCAATGGGAAATGACGTGTGCAGAATTTCACAGGCCGATGATGAGGCGAATTGTATATATAGTGTATATACATATGTATGCATGTGTATGTGTGTACAAATGTACTCTCAAGTGTTTAATTAAAACTTTTTAAGAAAACTTACGGCAACATTTAAAAGCGAATTAAAGCCACGCAGGAAGTGAGCGCCTATACATCAGGCAGTTGGCCAAAATTCGGACTCCTTATTGACCTGTTGCCCCACAAATCGTTGCGCGGTTCTCACAGTGCTGGCTAATTGCGTCCAAGCCGAGGCAAGAGTCGACTGTGTACCAGGCCTAATCGCTGTTTAAGTACACGGTCGTGGCTTAAATGTGAATTACGCCCAATGCGCTCACTCGACTCGACTCGACTTGACTCCACTTCATACAGACTCATGACCACTTAATGTAAACAATAATTAAAAGTACGAACTGCTCGCCTGGCCTGGCCGCGCTCGGACCTGCCTCTCTAAGCTGTGCGCGGCTCTTGGCCTAATAGCCGCAAATGCAGATGTTAAGCGTTCAGTTCTCTGCTTGATTATACGTATTTACAGGTAGCCGCAATGGACGCCAAGCAGCAGTAGCCGCTGAACAAACTGCGAAAAGTACTCGTCCATCAGCTCCAGCAGCCCCATCGGCTGCGGTGCTTTATTAGTCAACCAGCGGAACGGCAGGCAGATGTAGAGAAAGGCAGCAGCAGCAGCAGCAATTGCTTATTCTATGTTTGCTTAGATATTAACTGAGTGATTACGCTAACTTAGCAATTTCAATTTAATTTAAAATTTAAAAAATATGTTTATATAAAAATATCTAATTATTAAAATTTTTTGAAAAATATATAAATTAAAATGCAAAGAAAATACATTTTTAAATAAAATATAATATAGATATAAATCGTATAAAATTGCATAAACTGATTAAAATTCTACAGGGCTGTCCGTATTCGACGGACCCATTTAGCAGCCCTATAGCTTTTGGCAGAAACGGTCGAGATACGCCGTACACGGTCAAGGCGACTATTTGAGAGATATCATATTCATACAATGATGTTAAGAGATCTATTTGAACCAAATAAAATAAATAAATTTTTATTTCTATTATTAAAAAAAATTTGTCCGCCGAATATGGACAGCCCTGTATTATGAAATCATAAAAATCCCAATTTGAAAAGTATTATGAAAAAAATTTCAATAATAACATTATTTATAAATATTTATTTATATAAAATATTTATCTATAATATACATAAATTGATCACATATAAGTTAAGCGCTCCCACACTAGAGCCCTAGTGATTGGGGACGCTGTGTTGGGTTCTTGTGAATATAAACAACTTTGTGTTCAATGAAATAATATATTTTATATAATTTAGTAACAATAGATCTAAACTCTCTCTACTGGGTTCTCTCTCCTCCTTAGATTGTCGATAGTCTTAACTTATATAGTATAAAACCTTAAGGTTTTATTATAAATGCATTATCAAATCATAGAAATCAATATATGTGAAGTATTGGAAGAGCATACAAATTAATTTAAAAATTTTGTCAAACTCTTTTACGTTATAAATTAGTAATATATTAAATTTAAATTATATATCAATATTATGGTATATATTTAAAAAAAATATATTGAAATTATATTATGCTTGTCATGCATGTCTCAACCCGATTAGTTAAAGGATGCTGTGGATTATCAATGTCAACTTTGTTGTTTGCCTTCTACGGTGCTCGCAGGATATTCGGATATCTATATAGAAATATGGAGACAATGTTTTTTGCTGCTACTGCAGCTGCTGCAGCCGGGGCTGCAACAAATCTAAATACGTTTATTAAATTCAACCCTAAATTCGGCTTTTTGCTGCACTTTGTGGGGCGTGGCCAGATTCGTGCTTAGCGCACTGCTTTGTGCGCAGCACAGTTCTCCTCCAGGACAACGAGGCGTCTATGCAGATTTTGCAGACGCTGCAAGTGGCTCGCAGTGTTTGAGGCTCCGGGCAACGCCCACAACAGGGAGAGGAGCTTGTGTAGTCGCTGCCACATCAAGGGGGTTGCACTATATGTTTATTAAATTGCATTTTTGACATTGCCGATTTTCCTCGTTGTTTTTCCCAGAGTCTCAATCATGTCAGTTTTGTCTACGTGCTTGAATTTCTTTGCAATTAAGTTTTAGCCACAAACCCAAAAAAGGAATTGAAATGCAGCAGCAGCTTAGTACATATTAATTAAATTATATTTTAAAGTATTACTTATATGGAATACTATTGATTAATACAATTAAATAAGCTGAGTATATTTCATTTAAGTTTTCATTTATTTTATTTTTTCGATAACATTGATGAATAAATTAATATATTAAGCTTAGTATCTATGAAGTCTTTATTTAATTTAACTTTTTATTTATTTTTATTTATTTATTTATTTTTTTTTTTTCGATAATATTGATGAATAAATAGAATAGTATAGTATAGTAAATAGCTTAGTATATATGAAGTCTTTATTTCATTTAATTTTGTAATTTATATGTTATACTATTAATTAATATATTAAACTTAGTGCTTTCAATTTAATTTGCAAATTTTATATGGAATACTATTGCTTAATAAATTAATATATTAAGCTTAGTATATGTAAAGTATTTATTCAATTAAATTTTTTATTTATCTATTTATTTATTTTTTATATTTATTTGTTTATTTATTTATTTTTTTTTTTTTTTTTATGTTACCAATTAACAAATTAAGATATTTCAAAAATGATTATGTTTTACTTAGATTAGTCTTGGATATTTTTGACTTAGATATATTATATATATAGAAAGAAAATACTTTGCAAAAACTTTTCATTGAGAAGAGGAAATGCATACAAAAAATCCAAAAAAGTTTTTATGTCTGTAAGATTTTTATTAAGTATTATTTGAAGCACAGCTTTCATTTCAGCACATATTTTTGTAAGGCTTTAAGATTTTAGAGGGTTTCTTATGCAAATAATTTTAAATGCGAAGCTTATCTAGCTGTGTAAAAACTAATGCGTTTTCCATTTAGTAAAGCATTTACTTGAATATGTATTGATAGTAATATATAAAATATTAGTTTTATTTCAATCTTTAGATACTTTTAAATGTAAACTTTATACATATATTTCAAGCTATTCTGCGTGTGCTCAATGTCCTTTCACACTCATATCAAACAACATGCATAACCCTATGCCAAAGCCGAACTGAAAACGTGTGTTTTATTATCTCACAGTGCCCTATCTACCAAGTGCCCAGCCAAGACGAGCCGACATGAGCTAACCAAGTAAAACATTTATCAAAACTATTCGTACGTGCTGGGCCAAGTACTGCAGAGTGGAGAATGTAGACTGAGTTTGTTTTCAAATAGAGAGAGAGAGAGAGAGAGAGAGAGAGAGAGAGAGAGAGAGTGGGCGAGAGTGAGGGAGAAGAATGCCTGTGCCCAAGGAGCTATAGCTGGTCTCTGGTAATCGTATTTTTCAACGAAAATATTTTTGCATAAATTACAATAACAGCGACAGCAGCAGCAGCAGTAGCAGCAGAACAATAAGCAAGATGTCTACCAGGAATAACAACAGCAACAACAACAACAACAACAACAACAGCAACAACAACAACCACAACATTCTTGGCATATAATTTAGTGTCGCGTATGAAATAAACTTATCTAAGCGGAAATAAAAAGCCCGCCATGAGTGTGTGTGTGTGTGTGTGTGAGTGTGCTTGTTGTGGGTGAGTGTGTACTAACAGGTTGCTGTAGCGTCTTACACATGCAAGCCCTCAACGAGCCCTAGCCCAACCCCTGCTCTCCCCCCCACACACAGTGCATAAATTTGAGCGCTATAGTAAAAAAGTATCTTAAAGATACTTGGCCGTATCTGCTGTATCTGTATCTGTGGTGGCGCGGGCGTTGAAATTTAAATTCCTAAGCAAGTCGTAAATTATTTTTAGTGGTTTATCAAGTCAGCTTACATGCCAGCTGTGTGAAAGCGAGTGCTCGGATGGAGCTACGCTCTGTGACCCTTTGGGCTCTCCTCGGTTTAATTGCCATTGTGAATTGACGCTTTGGTTGAATAACTCATTACAGCTTCCGCTGTGACCGCAGGCGCTTGCGAGTGCATTCTATGCGCACTCCTTGACAAATGATATGAATGGCCATCATCAGGCACAGCAGCCCATTCATCCAGCCGGCCAAGACTCTGGGCCATGCTGTACAAATAGAGAGACCTGGTCGGCGACTAGTAATTAAGGCGACAAAACACTCATAAGTGGGCGTGGCACACAATAAGAGTGTCTGGCACGGCGCGCTGATGTATGTGCAGCAGCGGCTACCGACACGAACGAACGCGGACGACCTGTACCGCCGCCTCTCGAGGCGCCAAGATTAAAGACATTTTTCTGTGATTTATTTTTCTGCAGGCGCTACTGTCCCCTGCCCCTTGCCTGCCGCGCTGCTCCCAAGCCCCCAAGCGCTCAAGATGAATGCAACTTAGTAGCAAGTCTGAAAATTCTGTTGTGAAGTTATTATAGAGGGTATATTATAGTATTGGAGATTATTTTTATCTATATGTGAGAGAAGTTCAATTAATCGATAAATATCGATTGAGATCTTTTTAAGAATTTGCAAATGGATTATAGTTTCCCAGAGCATATTTGGCATATCCCAGATTTTCTTTCCCTATATGTGAGAGAAGTTCAATTAATCGATAAATATCGATTAGGTTCTTTGCAAGAAATTTCGTAGTTCAGAGCATTTCAGACATATCCCAGTACTTATTAGAAGCAATGGAGCTTCATGTTTTCCTGCTGGCAACTTTTAAAGTATTTCCAACTGAATTATCCCATTTATGAGCTCATAATTTGAGCACTTTTCAACAATGGCCTGAAATTGATTTAAATTCAATGACACATTAAGTGGCGCTTTATAGCAGCGCATTTAAATCAGTTGCCAGCGTTCTTTGGCATCCCCGAAAAACTCTCCCCCAACTCCAGACTGACAGACGAAGCAGCACACAGTCAAGGAGTCAAGTCAGTCGAGCAGCCCAGCCAGTTTAAGAAGGTTTGATGCTGATACCCTGCAGGCACATATAGAAATGGGGTATACAAGCGTTAATAATAATAATAATGGTAAATAATATACATTTATTGTTAATAACAATAAAATAATATTAAATAATATAAATTTATTTTTAATAATAATCAAATAATAATAAATAATATACATTTATGGTTATTATTATTATTACATTAGATTATTATTATTTAAAAGCATACGTAAAATGTGGAAATTATATTTTATTAAATTGCATTTTATTATTTAGTGATATATTTAGATTAAGTTAAATTTATTTTATTTATTTTATTTTATTTTTTTGTATATTTTTATATAAATTGCATTTCATTGTATAGTTCAAATATTTTGTTGAAATATATACTTCAGTAACGCACTAAAGAGTAAGTAATAAACAAAACTTGAAAATCTCAGTCGACGTCTCAGGTCATATTCTGGTTAACTTATTTATTTTCATGTTATTTACTTGTAATATTACTTACTTACATTCTATTTATTCCATTTTCTTTTACTTTAAATATGTACCAATTATTCTAATATATAATAATTATAATACCAAATAATTTTTATTATTTTTCAACAGCTTATATTCGCATTAAAAATAATAATAATATATTTTATTAATATTTAAATGACTGTCTTCCTTTTGTTTGCATTTCTCTTTCTCTGCAATGCCAACTATAGGGTATTTGGCGACTTAGCATTGCAGGTTTACACACTGTTTTGCTTGTTTAACATAATCCCTGTGCCGTAAGGCTGACAAAATGCGTCGGCAATTTGTTTATTGGCGCTGTCCATGTTGTTGTTGTCGGCAAACATGCCACAAACTACGCGCTGCAAATAAATCACCAAAAATATTTCAACTACACTCGCTGCTTGAACTCGCACTGGGACTTGGGACTAGCTGAGGCTACAGCAGTCTTTATATGTGTGTGTACACTACATATACATACATACATATATATATATAGAGTGCCCTCTTCCCACACATATGCTTTCGCCTGTGCCTTTGGCAGTCGGAAGTTTGCAATGTTTCAACAGGAAGCGTTTGTTTCTTTGTGTGTGTATGTTTGTGTGTGTGTGTGTGTGTGTGTGTGTGTGTGTGTGTGTGTCTGTTTGTCATTCTGCAGACTGTTTGTTTGACTGTGGCCTGACACTTTGACTTTTGCATTGAAAGACGCGCATTGTATGCGACATCATTGCCCCATTCGGAGTGAATTGCGCTAATTCATTTGTCAAGTGCTTCGCAAAAGTCGTGAATCATCCATATTCCGATGATATCCATTGTCTGGCTATAGATATATTGAGAATTATGGCTTAGCCCAGTTAAAGGAGTTGGGGGTCGTTGACTCGCTTAAAGCTGCCATTTTTAATACAGATTCAAGATTTCATGTGCTTCAGGCATATTACAAATAATTTTCTGGCACTTGCCAAGCGTTTTTTAATCTCATAAATCAGCGCGAAATTCCTTGCGCTGGAATTTTCATGTGCTTTCAAAATTTTTCCTAGCATTGTTTTCGTTCTTGCCGCTTTTCTTTTTTTTTTTTTGGCTTCTCATTTGTGAGTGTTTGTTACCTTTGTCAGGTAACATGTGGCACATAAATTAAAAGGCAGCAGAGAAAACACACTGAAATATGCGTGATTTAAGGCAGCGAAAAAGTAAATGAAAGGCTTGGTGGGCGTGGCATCTGTGCCCCCACTGCTAAAAGGGTTGACGATGCGGAGCAGTTTTTAATGAATGTGTGAAATCCTTGGAGTTCTTTCGTCGCAGATCCTTGGTGATAAGCTGTTAAAGCGAAAAGAAGCTTAATCATAAAAAAAAGGGGTCTTATCAAAGCCACATAACGTCTGGAAATACAGGAAAAGAAAACATTAAACAGAGGGACAAATGAATTAAATATTTAGTATTATGTTTGCCAAATACGAATATTTTAAAATGTAATTATTTTATAAATTATATATTATAAATACATAAAATAATAAAATAATACAATGAATAAAAAATAAGAACTAAAAACAATTTTTAAAAATATTTAAATTTATTAAACCCATATTAAATATTTATTTAATCATATATATTTATTAAATATTTTTAATAAAAAAATCTTATTTTCAGTACACATTACTCTATTTATTTTGATATACAAATTTATGAGTTTTTGTCTTTTATTTTTTTTAGTATATTCATATTATGTAAAAAAAAAAAAAAAAAAAAAAAAATCACATTTTTAATTACATTTTAACTAAATCGAAATATTAATTTTTTATATGTTAATTTCCTTTTTTTTAATATAATAACATAAATAAAAATAATTATTTATCTATCGTGTTTGAAAATGTTACTCATATAATAAGTGTTCAAATTCAAACATAGATACATATACTAACTGAAATTGAAAAATTATAGAATATTGACTTGCTAAGCTAAGCGATTATATGACTGTGACTCGGATTAAATATAGTTTCCTTGAAATATATTTTGTTTCTTATACTTTATGAATAAATATATAACGAACTCTAAATAACTATAACTAACTCTAACTCTTAGTTTATTTCTATGTATTATTAAAATAAACTCTTTTTTTATAAATAAAATCTTAAATCTAACTTCTATCCCATATTTGAATTTATGATTAATTCAAATATGACTTACTTAAACAGTCAACATTATTTAAAGCCGTATCTAAGTCTCTTCTAATCCTAGAAAGTTGTGCCCCCTGAAGTTGCTGTAGCAAACAAAAGCTGCTAGGACTGCCGCAGGCATGTCAAGTGCCACACACACATGCACACCTTTGAGTGTGTGTATGTGTGTGTGTAACCTGCCCCTTTTTAAACCGCTTAATAAAGTCACTTAAGCCCGACCTTTTGACTACGTTACAATTGACACGAGCGAAGAGCTGTGTGTATGTATGTGTGTGTGTGTGTTGACAAAGGCTGTCCTGTCGCGCTGCCATTGTAGTAGCTCACAAGACTCACACACACACACACATGCACGCATATAGCCCCAGGCAGCGTGACATCATGTCTTTTGTTGCGGTCAACCGGAAAACTGCAAAACATGTCGCCCAAAACAGGCACAGGCCGCCTCTGCTGCCGTCCCTTTTGCTAGTCCTGGCTGCACGTTTGTCATAACAAATGCGGCCACAACCAAAAACACAACAAAAAAAAAAAGGATCACAAACAAGTCTGTCAAGTTTTCAGCTTACAAAATACCTGTCGCCGGCGTTTATGTGTGTGTGTGTGTGCCTGTGTCGTACACTCAAATGTGATAAATACGCGCTACATAAAATTGTGAATCATTAATAAAAAGCTGCTGCTGCTGCTGCTCTCGCACCCCCAGTGTGGGGGTTGTTTGCCTGCAACCCTCCCTTTTCGGCTGCTGATGTAGCGTGTCCTGCGAGTCCGTCTCCATGTGCCTATATAAACAACAGAAGCTGTGTCCGAAATGATTTCGTTTTGCGGTGGACTCGAGTAATTTGTACAATTTTTCAGCAGCATCATGTGTTGGCCCGCATCATGAGCGTTATCTGGCGTATCCTCTGCGCTGTCCTTGCCTAGTCCTTCTTGCTGTTATTGCTGTTGGTCATTACGGTCATTAAGCTGTGGCCGTAACTGTGGCCGTGGCCGTGGCCGACGCCGACACCGACGCCGAGGCTATGTGCCGGCGGCTAATGCTACACGCGTCTTAATCCTTGGCCCATTTGACGGGCTCGCTCTCGCTCTCCTCTCGGTGCGCTCGTTAGGCAACTGCACTTCTGCCCCCCGGGCGGAGCAGGACTGCCAACTCCTGGCTACCTCTTCGCACTAGCAGCAGCCACTTTGTAGCTGCTAAGCCCTAATTCAGCATTTTGACGAATTGTGCTCGATGTGTGTTACCTTTAATTTGATCAGATTCTGATTGCCGGAAAGTCTATGCTTAGTGCGTTAAGTGGAATCATTTGCGAAGCTTTAAGAGTGGAAATATGACAGGCAGAAATATTATTACAAGGCAATTTGTAACGGCGAACAGAATGAAGGCCAGCCATTCAAATGGGCAGACAAATAAATAAATAAGGAGATATATAAAATACTTTAAATGATAGTAGATCTGTTCTTATATAGTAATACTCAGTTCAGTTAAATTTAAACCATTTCATCGCTATTGAAGCTAAAGAATCTTAATTTGGATTCGGGTGGATCCTCGACTGGTAAAAAAGTATGATTTTCCTGATGCGACCGTTAACGGAGTGGCAAATAGGGTATATCTATATCGTGAATCTGAGAAAAGCTCTAATTAATTTTAAGTCAAGAATTATCAATGCGAGGATATATTTTAATTAATTAATTAATGATATAAGAAACTTAAAATCTAAAATAATTTTTGAAATAAAATTATATACATGTATATGTATATGTAAATATACATACATGCATACATGCAGAAACTTAAAATGTAAAATATATACTTGCAATGATAATTCAAGACTTAAAATGATATAAATATACATATATGTATGTACATATACATACATGCAGTAGAATCCGGTTAAGAGACTGACGACTTTACGTTGTTATACCTGGAGGACGCGATAACCAAGCGGAGGTTCTTTAATATAATGAGAGTGTTAAATAACCTTTAGAGTCCTTTCCTAACTCTTTATCAAAACAGATTCCACTGCTTTTAGATTGTCGTGAGATTCCAAGTGGCATACTATTAATTTGTTTAAGCCTTGAAAGCGACATAAATCAGGTCATTCAAAACATAAAAGAATACGGCACAACAAATATTCGGTAATATATCGGCTAAGAAGAATTGCATTCATTTTACAGGACATTCATTTTTCTTATATAGGCATAAATAAGCGGAAAATGCTTCATGAAAGCTTATACATATAAACTCAGAGGTCTATATACCCATATACCCTATAATATAAAGCCGGGCATAATGCATTTATTGGCAAAATGTTTGAAATTAGAAGAAGAACAACTGTCGACAAATTACGCACTAAGATTAAGATCTAATACTTCCGAGTATCCTGATACATATAAAGTTGAGCTGGATATATATTTATATGTCTACCCCTGCTATAAGATCCTGCGAAGACAAATCGTTAGCTTAAGCAGCACTTAGCTGATTAGCCAAGTGCACATGTCGCTAATATGACTGAGCTGCCATTGGAGCAGTCATTACTCAGAGCGACTCTCACTCGCGCTGCTGGCCGCTCACTTTCACTCAGAATTTCTCCCGGGCCAATTTGGGCAGCCAAGGGCAGAGTCTGGCACGGAGGCTAACAACAAATGTGTGTCGTGCGTGTCGCAAAACATCAAAGCGGAGCCAGAGCGAGTGCAGAGGCTCGGTCTGATCACAATCATGGGCCTCATCATGGGCATTGGCTGCAAAATGCTTTTGTGAGTGCCGCCATCAGCTACGCAGAGCAGCTGCCGTCCAGCAATAGACTTGGCGAGATGGAGCTGAACTGAGATCGGCCGACTCTCTGTTCGCCCGGATGACTAGCTCGACTGGTAGCCCAGTTTGGTCTACGCATAATTAGTGCAATGTTTGCTGCTCATGATTAATTCGGTTTAATTAGAAATGCAGACGAATGACCAAATTAATTCAATAAACATTCCAGCTCCTCCACTTTTCTCAGCCTCTAAAACTTTCAGTCCTACACTTTTTTTTCTGCGTTCCGTGGCTCTGTTGCTTCTCGTGCTGAGCCTAAAGATCGCAATCTAATAAATTATCATTTGCACTGCAATCGTCAATGTCCTCAGCCTCCAATCAAGCAGCGGCCTTTGATCAGCTGCCGTGGCTCAACGTCTCTCTCTCTCTCTCTCTCTGTCGCTCAGTCTTGGCTCCTGCTCTTTTTTTGGCCTGATCAAAATTCTGTCCAGATCGAGTCCGAGTGACAGACGTTTACTTAGTTGTTATAATTCTGGTCGTGTTGATGTTTTATTGCATTTCGTTAGCTACCTGAGCTAACTTTGGCTTTTTTCTGAGTCCACCTTTATTTTTTCGGACATTCCAGCCGCCGTCTGGGACCGTGGGCAATACCCAATACGTCACTGCAAAATTTGATGATCCTTTGATGGATTTCTGCGCTGCGTTCCAAAGCGCCGTTAGATGCGGCAAAACTTGTGCTAATCTAAAGCAAAATATTTCAAATATTTGCGCAGCTAAACAAAGGAGAAAACTAAATAAAAAACTGAAAAATAATAAGGCAGAATGTGTGGCATCCATGTGAAGGGCAGCGCGCGATTTGAGGGTCGTTTTACTTTCCGCACTATTTGCCTCTAATTTGGGATAAGAGCTTAGGCCAGCTCTTTAGTTCGAGCAGCGAATCAACAGCTTTTCCAGCCAAAAGGGGAGCTTGGCCTTAATATAACAATGATGTCAACACCTCTGACTCTGGCGCTGTTGCTGCATCGCTGGGTTTGCTTGCCCCGCAGCCCCTTCACTCTAGGCACCCATTTAATTGCCACACTTCCTACTTCCGTTTTTCATTCAGTTTCATTTCTCACTGAGCGAGTTTTGCCTATCGAAAGTGGTTGAGCTCGTTGGCCAACGTTTTCACATAGAAAACACTTTCGTTTTCATTAAAAATTTTGCATATATGCTAGGCTATGATATTGCCATTTAATTGATATAATTGCCAACAATTTGTCGCTTTTATCGAAAATTGATATGCAAATGTTGTTTACAAAAACATAATCATGATCTTTAAAAGCTAAACCAGAAATAGTAATAAATATATATTTTTATAAAAAAAAAAGACTTTACAAATTTGGTGGGCTATTAACATTGGCCTGGTATTGGTTAATTAAATGCCATGAAGAAAAAAGCGAAATTAATTCAACAATTAATTTATTGATTAGCACAAAGCGAACAATATTAAACTGAACTGCTTCACACAGTCCTTTTATACGCATTTTCACATGTCAATCGACAATCGAAACTCTATAATTTACCATGTGCCACTCGACTCGACAACGAATAAGTCGGATACTCGTACTCGCACTCATACTCCAACTCGAACTCGTAGTCGTAGTCGTAGTCGCATTTGTCTAGGTAAAAGTTTTTGCCTCTGTCTGCGGCAAATATAGCGCCGACTCATATTAAGCTATGAATTTTCATGTTATTGCAGCTAATTTTCATTAAATGCATTTGCTGCCATACAAAAAGCCAAGGGCGTAGTAAAAAGGGGGCTGTGATATAGATTTCAGATAAATTATTATTGAGTTCTAATCTCATTTACTGCCTTACATGCTTCATAGAATTATCCGCTATAGCTTAAATATTTCGACTCCCCCTTCTTCTTTATCAGCTACGCTTCTGACTGGCAACACTGTTGTCGCACAATTTTAATTGTAGACCATAAACTATCGAACGTATCGCATGCGTATCGCTGCAGTATCTAATGCCGGCTGGAAACCCGTTCGCTCAGGAAACCGTTCAGACATTGGACATTAGATTCTCACAGTCAGCAGCTGCCGCTCCTGAGCCACCAGCCAGCAGCCAGCAACCACATTCAACCGGCCACGTCCAACGGACGTCGAACGAAAGTGGCAGCACCTGATTCGAGCGCCAGTTGTCCGCCGTCTGTCACTCAGCCACTCAGCGAGTCAGCGAGTCAGCTACTCGGCCGGGCCACCATTCAGTCAGTCATTCAGGCGCTCATTCATGCATGCTTAGATACTTATTGGAGTTCCAATTGGAGTCAGAGTCGGAGTTGGAGTCGGAGTCGGAGTCAGAGTCGAACTGGGGGCATAATTCAATTTCCGCTGCAATTGGATTGTTGGCTGGCTGGGGATCTCTAGTGTATCAGTTACCCATATTGACACATTGATTTAGTGCTTACATGGACCGTTGACCATTTGTTTTGATATTGATTTATATTTTTAAGTTATTGATACGTTTCAATTTTTTCGTTTTCCTTCGATTTAGCTTGTTGTGTTCCGTTTGTTTTTAAGCTCACTGATTGAGCGATTAACGTTGCGTTCACTCGTAAACTTTGTCAATTTATGTCAGCCAGTTGAAAGCCTTCAGTTCGAATGGGAAATGGCAATAGCTAAGCAAATAGTTCAGCCTCTCAGAGATAAGTTTAATGAGTCTTTAATAGCAACATTACTAATCGATTATATTTAGCTAAAATTATTTCAGATTTATATTTAAATTATTTCGATATATAATTAAATTATTAAATGTTTTGTGACTTTTGATTAAATAAAATCTCTTTTTAGCGTAATTTTAAAATAATTTTTTTCTCTCTTTGGTAAGAACTTTGCTTGCTTTTATATGTATATATATATATATATTTTTTTTTTTTATTTATTTATTTATTTTTTTATAGATTGTTTATTTATAATTCCACTCGAGATCCATTTTAATTTTATCAGAGTTCAATAATACTACCATACTTTTCTGTGAATTGGGCCATAGCATATCAAATTGGTGCTATTGATGTATGGATGTCTATATATCCTTTGTATTTATTTAGGTTGTGTAATATGTCAAATTTAACAGGTTTGTCAAAAATTGAAGAATGAGTAGTATATTCAAGGATTCTCAGGTGAACATTTAGAGGACACAGTGTGGAACTGCTAGCAAATATGATAATGAAAACTAGCTGAAGCACATATAATAACCAAAAATACCGTTACATTAGAAACTGTTTTGCTGTAATTGCAATTATTGCTTAATGCAATAAGTACTTAGCTGTCTTTAATATAGTAACTCTATATATACTATCTTTCAGTACAATTCAATATAATTGTAAGCTCTACATTAAATAACATGTTTTCAGAGCTCTTCAAGCATCACCCGCTAATTCCATCTGGTTTAAATCGTTAATATAAGTTATCTATGCCTCGGTGAGCTTCACTCACACATAATTAAAGCCTATACATGTATGTATCTCATTTAAATTGTATCTGTGAGATACTCTACCGTAGCTAGCATGCTGTCCCTTGGTAATGATTAGGCCGCAGTTAACAAAGCAACACCTCTGAACAACTATGATTGCGAGTGCCCAGCGCCTGATTACTGTATGCGTGTGTGTATCTAACAGAACATCAACAGCAACAACAACAACTATAACTATAAACAACAATCAACAAGCAACAGCAACAACAACTTTATCGCGTGCAGAGTGAGAGACTCGTGCTGTCTCGCTTGGTCCGTAGTTTGGGGTTTGGTAATGATGATGATAGCTTTTTGATGGTAATGATAGACGAAGCAGCCAACACTCAAACACATCGAGTGTGTGTGTGTGTGTGTGCACCATGTGTGTGTAATTGTGCTCAGCGCAATCCGCAGTCGGCAATCGGAAGTGACTGCGAGAACATTGATTGAAAGTGAAACTTTGCATAGGCCAGGCGAATGATAATCGTTCAATCAATTAAGGTTAATTGCAATTTAATGCAATTGGCCAAAAAGCAACCGAAAATTGGCAACATGCTTTAAGCAAAAAACAATCACTGAAGCTAAAAAAAAAAAAAAAAAAGGAAAGGGGAAAAAACATTTGACGTCGATTATGCAAAGCTCTCAGCAAAGAACAGTTAGTTGTTCAGCTCAGAACGCGATGATCGGCGGCAAATTCGTATATATTGTATATATATATATCTTTTTTCTATATATGTATATGTGTATTTATTATAGGCTTTGCCTTTCGTGTCGGGCCATAATTTCGCCTGACGCTCATTTTCAAATTGCAGTAGCCCAAAATATTGGGCAAAAACTTGGCTCGAACCAAAAAAAGGTTGAAAAATTCTTTTATGCAAGATATATTCTAATTTCTGTGCGTTTTTATGATTTATAATTTGAAATTATTGGGCTACTGGCTTTAGAGCCTGCGGGTAGCTAAAGGAAGCCACGGCACATGCAAATTTACGCATACACTTGCGGAAAGGCTATTACGGCTAAGACATTAGTTATGTGCTTACAGCAAGCGGATTGACAAATGTAGCCGAAATTGTGGCTTAATGATACTTATTCCTTTTTTTTTTTTAGAGATTAGAAATAATATAAAATTAAGACTAATTTATAGAGTAAGATGCAGTTCAGAGTAAAATACTGACTGCATTTGGATTGATTGATCAAAATATTGTATTATTTATGGGAGCATCATATTTCTCAAAGTCTAAGCTGTAATTTGAAGATTCAGTTGCTGGATTGAATAATAAAAATGTATTAAATAATAATACTAAAGAGATAAATAACAATTACACCAGAGAGAGGTAGAAATACATGATATCCAGACATATAAAATTATTATATATACAAATTGACTAACAGCATGATTTTCCACATGAAGGTATTCCTCTCAAGAGTTTTCTTAATAATTTTGACAGCGTATTTAAGAGTTCATAATTTGAATTCAACAATTTCGCCAGAGTTCGGTTTTTGATTACCTTGATTAGGTCTTTGGCGCTTCTAACGGTATTGTGTTTTGGCCAAGTCGCTGACTGATCGCCGCGTAACGTTTATAGGCCGGAATATGTGTGTTTATCTGTCTGGGTGATTTGCATATGCTAAATGATAATTGAGTTAGGTTAGCTCTGGCTCAGTGTTCAAGGCCAACAATCACTGCGAGCTTCTCTCTCTCTCCCTCTCTTTCTCGCTCTCTGACATTGTTGATTATCCCGTCAAAGATAAACCCATTCTCAGCTAAATGCCACAAATGTGAACCGCAAAACAAATGTAGTTGCAACAATGAGAGCTGAAAACCGCTGGCAGTGCCACAGCCAGCGCCACAACCACAGCTGCTGCCACTGAACCTGGAGCAGTCAGTTATTTGCCGAGTTTCTGGTTTTCGTATCGCTCGATGATTGTCAATCAGCGCAGATTTAAACGAAGGTTAAGAGTTGCATACGTTTAATCTGGCGCAACGAGCTCCGCAGTCGAATCGGATCATTGAAGCGCGTAAAACGTAGCAGCGGATGCTGCCAGCCTGCCACGCCCTCTCCCCCTCTCCCTCTCTCTGTAGAGCTGCGGCAGCGAGGTAATGATGTCCGGGCTGTGCGATAGAGATGCGGCGCCCGTTGATTGCAATCGCCGTTTACTGTTCTGCTGTTTGCATTTGTGTTGCAAATTTACAGCTGCAACTGCAACGGCAACCGGGCGGCATCATTAGCTGGCAGCCAAGGTCGCGGCGCCCCAGTGCAACAAATTAGCTGAAGTGATGATGCGTTAAGTGGCAAAAATGGCGCAACCACCAGGCAGCCACTGAGCAGCCCGCACCACCAATACGGAAATTGGTTTTAGCGGTTTGGGCAGATCTCTCCTAAGCCTGCAACAGCTGCGCGGCGCGGCGCGGCTCGGCTCGACTCTTTGTGTTGCGTTGCGTTACTCACGCCACGCCCACATTTTGGCACATTTAGTCGTTAAGCAATTAAAATCAAATTTCATCAAATTTTTGACAACTTTCCTGCACACTGATGACACTTTAATTGTGCAGCGCCAGCAGCTGCTTTCACTCGCTTTGGGCATGGCTATCATCAGCCAATTGATGCCACTTGATAAGGCCGAGCACTCCGCAGGACTTTGGCATAAATATCCAGCATTAATTAGTGCCCATCATTTTGTGGCCAATTTTATTTCACTTTTTGGCAACGTCACTGCCATCATATTTAAGGGCAGCGCATGGGGTGAACTCTTAGGGGTAAGCTCTCTGTATTTATTTTTTTTTTTCTGTTTATATTAACTCATATTTGAGAGTGCAAATTTATGACTTTATAATTATTTTAGAGTGCACATCATATATATTGTCATGATGGTGAGATGGGTGTTTAAATTGAAATTAAAAAATTATTTTTTAGGACAGAAAATGTCAGGAAAGCTCTTTAATAATTACAATGCGGTTTGGTGCATTGGCCCAATGTCGAACTGAGGAGTTTGCATAATTATTTTATGAATGGACATTCAGCAATGTATATTCAGATTTATTATTATTTTTTTATCTGCTTATAGTTTTTAATAATTAGTAATTAAATTAGATATTATTCGTATTTGCTTGTGCAACGCTCCAAATAAAACACACATTCAATATTTTATAAACTAGTTCAATCATTTCAACAATATATATTAAAATATAAGGTCGACTTATGGATAACTATTTAAGATTTTTAAAATATTTATTTAAATATTTGTTGTTTTCAATATTTTAAGTTCCAACCGTAAAATATAAAATGATTATATTTTAATTTAATTATTTAAAATTACTACTACTATGAATTTATTATTATTATATTTTTTTTATTGAATATTTTAAAAGAATTTTATTTGTTTAAATCATTTTTTTTTCTTTTTTTTTCAATTTCAATCAGTAAAATATGATGTAATTATTTTTACTAATTTTTATATATACTACTAATATTAATTTATTTATTTATTTATTTATTTTTTTTAGAAGGATGCATACTTCTAAATAAATTTATTTAAAAGTAATGACATTTTTTCGTAATTGTCTTTTTTGAATTCTTTTCTTTCTTCTTTATTTTATATTTCAAAGGAAAAATAAGCTTTTATTATTGTTTAATGTGTCATTAAAATTCATTCACTTATTAATTAAATTTTTATTAAATTATATGGAAAAGCAACGCATGTTTTGGCATTCGCTTCCTTTACATGGACAAAGAGTTACAACAATGCTTAGCGCCCAAACGCCCTATTGCTAAAATATAATTGAGCGTTTGCAGTGAGATATTGATTTGGGTTTCTTGGTAAAGGAAATGAAGTGTCCATCACTCGAGCAATGAGGAATACGTAATGGCAGCAGAAGTCAAGCCTATAGGCTCTGAGACATTATGGAAGGAACTGCGCAGTCAATGGCCAAGTCCATTAGCATGTGAGGGACAGGCGGACAGAGGCGAGTTTCAGGCACGTTTAGCTCAACTTAATTAGCCAAGTGGAGATCAAAGAGGCGAAACCACCCAGAAGCCCAGCAGGCACTTAAACAGTAGTAGCTACCGTCCATGCTTGACACAAATTACCAAGTTTAATGCGACAGCCAACTGCCAGACAGCCACACAGCCAGACAGCCAGCCGGCCAGTCCAGCAGCCAGCCCAATAGCCAGTTAGCCAGTTAGCCTGGCTGCAAAATTAACATGACAACGGCAATACTTCAATAGCCCAAAACTCAAGCGCAAGCGGAAAGAGACTCTGACGAGAACACATACAGATGCATGCATATATGTATGTATATATTTTTGGTGTTAAAATGGGTATAGCTGCATTTTATTATGATTATTATGATTCTCAACTGGCAAACGGCGAAAAATTACAAATCATCGTACTGCGAGCGGCACTAAACTCATCAGACGAGCCAGTCGGAGAGACAGAGAGACAGACAGACGGACAGGCAGACAGCCACTGGCCATCAGCAGAACCATCAACGGACCCATCAGCAGCAGCTACAGCAGCATCGCCATCAGCAACAGCAACAGAAGCAGCAGCAGAAGCAGAAGCCGCCGCTGCCTTAGCGGTTGCAACGGTAGCCGATCAACTGCAATACCAAACAGCTTTAATGGCCAACCTTTTGGCTCGTACACTCCAAGAAAAGGTGGGTGAAAATAGATGGCTGGGCAGATGATAAGAAATCAGATCAATTATTAAACACCAAAAATAGAAGAAAAACTGGAATGTAAGTGAAATCTGCCAACCTTTTAAACACAAGCAACTATGGCTATCGCATCGGATGTAAATTGTTGTATGGAAAGAACTTTGTTAGTAGAGAGTTATGTCTGCTTGAAATTAGTAAACAATTTAAAGTTATACTTTAAGAGATTAAGAGATTACTAGAGATTCGACTCTATTATGTGAGATCTGAAAAACCTTAAGTAAAATTGTAAATGTTGATAATATGTTTCCTCCAAATTAGTAATGAACTTTTAGTTTTAATTTGAGTTAAAAAACTAAATGCAACTAATTCTGTTAGCTAACCTCACTTAGGTGGATTTCGACTGCATAATGCGAAATGTCAATTAATATTCGGCAAAATTATGAATATTAATAATATTTGTATTAATATTTTAATTGTTTACAGAAGTTTGTATATAGTTTTAAAATATTATTGGCCATAAACCATCACAAAAATTAAATTAATTCCAAAAATAAACAATATTTTTGAGTTGAAGATAAAATTCGAGTTTAAAGTAAAGTTCAATCAGGTTCAATGAAATTTCAAGAAAAAAAAATTTTTATATTATTAAAAAAAAACAAATCTATTTTGAAATATTTGTATTTACTTTATAAAAACTAAACTTTATTAATAATTAAATTTATAATATAAAAAATAATAATTTCTAGATAGCTCTTAGAATATGGAACATGTAACATAGTAAACTTTTATTATATTGGATGATGAGACGTTCCAGCGATGAGGAATACTTTGAATATTGAGCAGAAAATTAAGTGAGGGAAGTCTATTAAGTGTGATGGATATTTACTATAGAGTATTTGCGATGTCTGCTCCTGGCTAGAATATTAGATATATATATGCCATTGACTGCTTGTTTATGATGGGATCACCCAAAAACACATTTAAGTTGTTTACCGGTTCAGTATTGCATATGGCGATTTAAACACTTTTTTTTTTTTTTTCAGTGCAGCATTGACTGGCGGGGGCTTGCAGCAGGCTCGAATGTGAATTCCGTGCATTTGCAATCGCACTTGACTGCAAGCACAACGTCCGGTCGTTGGGTCAGTCGCAGTTGCTGCTGTGGCAGTAGCTGTTGCTGTTGCTGCTGCTGCTGCTACTGCTGCTGCTGCTGCAGTAGCTAATGCTGGGCGGGGAGGGGGCAGTTGCTGATGACGACGTTGCAAAGTTTAACGCGTTTTTCGCTTTTGTATGATCATTATCGCAGTCTTCGTTTTACGCAACGTCTTCCACAGATCATTTGGCATTTGTTGCTGCTGTTGCCCCGTTGCTTTTTGGTGATCCATCAATAGCAACTGTTGCTCCTGCTTCAATGAAATACGCTCATTGCATTCGCTTGGGCTTGCGCTGAGCTGTTACCATTTGTGGCCCAAGTGGAGCTTGATTGCTTTGGCTCTGACTCTGACTCTGTCTGTGGCTCTGGCTCTGTCTTTGGATAAACAAATAAAAGCTTAAATTGTTTTCAGATCATAAAGCAAAAAGGGTTTGTCTGATTGTCTGATTGCCATTTATTGCCCAGCCCTTCGACCACAATTGCCTGATTTTTGGTGGCTTTACAGCTTTACAGTTACAGTTATTGGGCTAATGAGGCGCAGAGCGAATGAGTTTTCCGGTCAATCGATGGCCAGCAAATATTACGTATACGCAGCGCATATAATTAAAAGCGATCCGACATTTACGAGCCATAAACTCATGCCGCATACATTGTTGGCAGCACTCAACTAAGACGCCAGCTAATTGGGTCAGATGGGCTGGCGGTGGGAGGGGTGCGGTTCAAGTACTTGGCACACCTGTTTGGCAGGTGCACGCAGTTGATGTTTCACTTAGGGTCTGCCTGCGGCCCTGTCATAAATAAATAAATAATATTTCTTCGCTTTTGAGTGACAATAGACGATGACGATGACGATGACATGGCACATCAGTTTTGTAGCTGTGTGTTGCACCTTTCGCTTGGAGTTCAACCTGTTGCCTAATTGCGTCCTGCGCATGTTTTTGGGGCCAGCCGCAAATGGCATAAATTTAAATTTTAATTTACTGCGCTGCCTCGTCAATTGAAGCCACGTAAACGGAGCCAGAGCCAGAGTCAGAGCTAGTGCCGGAGCCGGAGCCGGAGCCAGATCCAGTTTCAGCCCGTTGCTCTTTTATTTCATTTCATTTATTTATTTTGAGCTACTTGCAAAATAATTGCATAAATAAATATTTTAAGCCAAAGGTACGAGTCGATTGCTCCCTCTCCCCCTGCCTCTTTCTCTACTGTCTCCCTCGCTCGCTCTGCTGCCTCCTTAATTTGTTGCATTTTGATTACAATCGCTCTGCAGGCCATCCACTTGCTGCTGCTGTCGCTGCGGCAGCTGTTGACTCTCTCTTTCCCCCTCTCTCTCTCTCTCTCCATTGCAGCCCGATTGAAGTGTAGTGATTATTTGTGTGTGTAACTGACATTTGCTACCTGTCCACCTATCAATGCAGCTCCTGTTCTTGTTTGTCATTCCGCAGACAATTTATCAATGAAACGATGGATTCACAGACGCGACTCAGCTCAACTCAGCTCAACTCGGCTGAGTCTGGCATTGCATGTAAATTTTGGCACAGATATGCTAAATCCGGCAGCGCAGACACTTAGCGTCAGCTAATGATGCAAGTAGACTAAGAATAAAGAAATTAATTCCTTTTGTTGATATATAAAATAGAGTTCCCAACCGTATATATTATTATGTATTATGTATACATGCTGTCACATAAGTATGTATACTAAAATGTAAGAAAATTTAAATTAAAATTTATAATAATTTTTATATATCCTAATACAAATTTTGTTCAGAAAAATTAATATTTTCAATATAATTTATAATCAAAAAAATGTCTGAAATTTCAGGAATATTTTTATTAGTATTAATAAATAAAATAGAGCAGTTTTTATAATTTTGTTATATTTCTATTATTAATCGTATATAATACATTTTTATATTTTATTAAAACAAATAGATTGTGATTAAGATTTTTATTTTATTTTATTTTATTTATTTTTTAACTATCGGTTTAGAAATATAAATATTTAAAATATTATTTTGATCAAATAAGAAGTTCATATTATATTTTATTAGCAATATTTATATATATTTTTATTTCTATATATTATATAATTTTTATTTAATTAATTATATTAATTTGATATTATTATTTTCGCTTAAATTAAATTTAAGTTAAAAACTTATTTACCAGCAAAATATACTGCTAACTTGAAGCCGTAACTCCAGGCCTGGGGCCAATTGACAGTCATAAGCTTTGCCCGAAGACAACTTAATCCAGTAGCTAAAGAAAAAAACACAGAAGCAAATCTCTCTCTCACACACACACACACACAACCAGCGACAGGCAATTGACATATGCACACACGATTAACAAGTGTTTAAATCACAATAAAACTTTAAATCCCACAGATGAAGCTATAAAAAAACTTATGAAAACAAAGCAAGCCCAAAGAAAAGAAACGAACAGCAAAATAAACTGGCAAAGGCCCAGTGGCAGCAGCATCAGCAGGAGCTGAGGAAGCGGGAGCAGCATGCAAAAACTCTCGTGAAAAAAGCAACTTACGCATCCAAAAATTGGTCAATAAAATCAACGACAAAACTTTTGTTTAACGGAGTACAAAGGACACCCAGCCAGGACAGCAACAAATACACGCACACAATGGCAGACATATGAAGGCAGGAGAAAAAATGCTTGGCGGGGCGTGTACGTCTCTCACAATGGTGGACAAAAAACATTCCCAGGGCAATAAAAATGACAACAGTTACAAAGTGGCGGCGGGAGATACATATTACAAAGGCAAACAGACAGACAGTCAGAGGGGCGCGCACACACACACGCACGCACACACAGATTAAGCCAATTTAACAGATGCTTTAAGTCAAGCGTTCCATAATCTCATGTTGGATTAACGCGTGGTAGTGCGAACTGCAAGCGAGTGGAGGCTGAGCTGAACTGAGCTGAGCTGAGGATGCGCTTCTCGAATGAATTCATGTGTGTACGAATGTGTGTGTGTGTGTGTGTGTGTGTGGCAAGAAGGTGACGCACGTGAAGCATGTTTGTGTAGTTTGTGAATACCCTGCACTGATAGCAGGGCATACCTGACTAAACTGTTCGGCTTGATATGTGAGGCAGTATTATTTATAGCTGGAGCTGTATTATTTAATATTTGGTATGTTATTTAATAACTTAGTAGTACAAATATTTTTTTTTTTCTCATTTCAGAATTCAAAAATATGAAACGTCCTTAACTATGTAAAAATTGTTAGTACAATATTTAATAACTTTCAATATAAAGAAAGTGAGAATTATAAAATATAATAAAATATATAAATAAAATGATTCTTTTCAAATTTATATTTGATTTCTATTAGATTAGTTTTTATAATTAATGATACAAATACAAGGGGTTCTCCTTAGTAATACTTCAAAAAATATACAAGATTTATATACCGGATATATGAAAAAAAAAAAAAAATTTATATTTTTTGATTTGTATTCATATAAATAGGATATATTTTTCATTTTACTTTATTTCTTTATTTTCTTCAGTTAATGTTTACTGATTTGCATACCGAAAATCATGAAGAACAATTTATTTATATTTAATCATATACATATATAGACTATTTTTTTATTTTATTTATTTTTTATTTTTATTATTTATTTTTTATTAAATATGAACAGATTAGTATCCTACTACCATTTAGCAAAAACAGAAGTATTTACTAATAGTCAATTTTTCTGTTTATATGCATTTTTAGTTAAAAATAATTAATCCGCAAAACATGTAATTTGAAAACTTTATTATTATGTACGTATAAAATTTAAAAACTGTATGAAACATCTTACTTATACACTAATTTATCAAATTTTTATGTTATTCAGTCAACTCAACTATTTAAATTGTCAATGTAGACATGAAAAGTTGATTTGTAAAATTTTTTTATGCATACTCTAAGATCAATTGGTATGGCTTGGTACTTATAAGAATGTAAAGCAAAACAATAACACAACAGAAAAAAATTAAATTAACGATATTATAACATAACAACATTTTCAATATATATTTTAAATTTTAAAGTCTCGTCTTAAATGTTTAGATTTTCTTAAAACTTGATAGAAATATAATTTTAAATTTATGTTTAATATTATTTATTTATTTATTATCATATTAGAGCTCATATAAAATTAAAATCTATCTAGTAGTTAATTAGAGTTATAAAAAATATTACAATGTAAATATATATGTAGGACTAAATAATAATTTGTGAAATTCAGCAGTTCATCTGCTCTTTGCCGATATCTTTTATATAATTTATATTGCAAGAATTTTCGGCCAGCTACCGAATACGCAATTCTCTGACTTTTGCCGCGGCTTGCATTTATTTCACTTTTTCTTGGCTGATTTTTGTTTTCATTTTTTATTTTTTCAACAAATTCCCCAACACACACTCAGACACACAGCATATCTCCTGGCATCGGCTCTGCCTGTGCCGGGCAACTCTTCAGATACTTTTTTTTTTATGCCACAGATACTTTGTCTTTGCAGCGTTTGTCTGCGTTGGCAAATCCTTTAGACGACGTCGCATGTTTGCCTTTTTTTTGGCACTCTCCGTCTCCTGCCCTTCTCCCTCTTCTGCTTCTGTAGATTTTTTTTTTGTCTTATATGATTTCATTTCATATCGTTTTGTGGCTGTTGTTGTTGTTGCCCATTTGCGGCGTTTTGATATGTTACCCGGTAGCAGTCCCTTTTTTTTTTTCTTTTTGGCTGCGCCCAACCCCTTTGTGCCCCTGGTGTTGCCCTTTCTCTCTCCTTTTTTTTTATTTTTTTGTGTGTGTACGCCAAAATGAGCCCCACTTAAAGCGATGAGATTTTTGGCGTCTGGCGACGTCGGCGTTTATCAAATAAATATCTTTGAATCATATAACAAATAATGAAATGCAGTCGCACAGAATTGGTGTTATTAATTGTGGCCAATCGATTTGATTTGTTTATGGCTGGAGAATGCGAGAAGTGCCCTCTCTCTCACCCTCTCTCTCTCTGCTTCGCTCTGCTATCTAGCCGGAATAGATACATCATCCTAGTCCCGGGCATCATTAGCAGCTAACCCCAGCAGCCAAACGAATTAATTGAAACATTACCTAAGCAAACGTCCGTCCGTCCAGTTCTTCCACCTACCCAGATCCTGGCTAATTGAATTTCCTCCGTCCAAAAAAGGTCGAGCCACGGTCCACGTGTCCTGTGTGCCATTGCCCCCTGCCTTTCTCCCCCTCTCCCTCTCGCTCTCAAATGTTCTGCTCCATGTTTGTTCACTTGTAGAAAAATGAATGTCTCGCATTTTAAGTGTGCCTCGCATTGTCTCTGCTTCTGTTGTTTTCTCTGTTTTTTTTTTTTTTTTTTTTTTTTAGCCCGGTTCATGGGCATTGTTGCTATGTGTTTTCACGCATAAAAATTAAAGTCCCCGCGCTTTTGTTTGTGTTGCGTTGCTCCTGCTGCCTGCTGCCGGCTGCCCTCCTGTGTCCCCCTCTGGCTGCTCAGCCCCAACAGCAACAATTGGCCTTTGTTGTAAATGCGGCTATCATTAGTTTGCTGGCTACTTAACACGACATTGATGCAGCTTAATTATGCCTCAGCATTGGACAGAGATGATCTCGCTGTATATAACAAAAAACAAGGCGGCCGAAAGGGGGATTGACTGGCATAGAAGAAAGCCGTTTAAGCAAATGATGTGAATAAGTTATATAATTAAGATATTTACATTATATTATATAAATTATCTAATTTTAGTTATAATAATTTTTAAGAATTTTTTTTTATGAGAAAACCAGTATTAAAAGATATTAGCTCAGCCTTTATTGAATGTTAAAAATGTAATAACTAAATTAGCTTTACAAGAAATTATATATTTGATAGCATAACAGCAAAGCTGTACTTATATGACTTTTTAAAATTTTAAGACTTTCTAGTTAATTTTTTTCAGATAATTTTATTTTTAGATTTTAAGACTTTAAATTTACCGCAGATTGTCGTAGCTTCGACTTCCGATTTTAGTCAATTTCCTTGCTTTTCATTGAGTTAGAATCTAGCTTATTAATTGAACTTAAAATCTTAGAAATATTTAAGAATTACTATGAATCAGTTAATTTATTTGATATGCAGCTAGTTTGATTCAAGCTATAGCTCATTCCCTGATTAATCTAAAATTTAATTAATCTGAGCTTTAACAATTTTCACTTTAATTTGACTTTTTGCATCTCTTTGCCTATACAAAGCACTGATTGCCATGTGATTTGCGCAGCAGTTAGAAGACTTTGCTGAAGCTCATCCCATTTGAGCTCGCATTATCGCCGTCTCTGTGCACTTTGGCTCGCCATAGACAACAGCATAGAAAACAGCCGCAGACTGACTTTAATTACATTCAGGCCAAAAACTTTGCTTGGCAGCGCAACAATTCATTAAAGCCAAACTGGGCAAGTGGACGAGTGGACGAGTGGACGAGTGGACAACTAGGTTCATAACAATTTGCCTGTGATGAGAGCTCGAATTTAGGAAGTTTGGGGCCGAGTGGGAGGAGCTGGAGCCATGGCCACTCCCCGGCGGAGCCGTTAATGATGTGCAGCATGCTAGAAGATTGCGATTGAAGCTGACTGAAATGAGATGGATGAATGGTCGGTTGGTCGGAATGGAATGACATGGAATGGCATGGAATGTCTAGCTGAATGGGCTGTCTGGCCCCGGGTTGACACCGAGTTCAAGTGGCGGGCTGCATCTCAAGATTGACTAATGGCAATGGCAGCGACGACATACCGTTGATTGATTGTTTTCCCATGTAAATCGTGCGACAAATTAATCAATGCTAATGACACGCTCAGGCCGAGAAACAAGTTGCCATCTTCAGGTTGTGGACCGCCAAACAAATTGCATTTTAAGCATCGTTGTCCTTACCCAAGGATCTGCGGGCATCTCCATCTCTGTATATCTGCATGTGTGTGTGTGTGTGTGTGTGTGCAATTTTTCAAAATGGGATTTAGATAAAACTGATTTACACTAGCGCAATTGTTAATTGCCCCGTTTGATGGGACTCAAGTGTAGCCCAGAGCAGCTTCCACTCATTAAGGCAACGCATTCGCTTGGCATAAATTGCACTTATCTTAACTCGGATTTTATGCTAATGTGTCGCAGCGTCTTGCTAGCTGCAAGATTTAAAGATAAGCAGCGCCAAAAAGATGCGAACCAAGTCTTGAGCTGGCCAAAACACTTACCAACACTCACACACTCACTCACACTCACACACACATTTAGACATGGCATGTACTGAGCGTCTGGTCGACGCCCACTGTGTTCCGCATGGCGTTGTCAACCCTTTGTGCACTTCACAGTTTTGAGTTCGCAGCTCGCAGTTCCCCTATGTCTCACCTCCAATACAATTTGCACCCTAAACTCCGCTTTTTGCCATGCCTAACTGCAAGGGTTGCAAGGGTCTGTGGCACGCAGTGCACTTTTGTGGGCTGGCTGTTTAGCCGGCGCTACTCGCAACTGCTCGCAGTACATCTATAATTACGTCACCTTGGCTCGGCACACTCAGCTAGCAACAATGTGCTAAATACAGAATGACATTGGCTGCCAAATGCCAGTTGAGCAGCCTCTTAATCGTGTCAGCAAAAAGGCGAGGTGTATTAATAATAAATAATGTTTGAAGAAAATTCGATTAAAAATGGCATCAAGGCAGTAGATGAAGTAGAAATTCAATGTAATCTAAATGCAAAGCTCTTTTTTTTTGCATCTATCAATTCACTTTTTATGTTAAACAACGAAAAAATGTGAAGTGTAAGCTTTAGGGCTTGAAAATATTGCAAAAATAAAAGCAATTTGGGCTTCGAGCTGTTATTATGAACATTCCATAACAAACACAAATTTAGAAAATTATTCTTTTCTTTTAAAAAATGTATTTATATTAAAATACTAACACTTTTTAGAATATTTAAAATATACATTACCTATTTAATATTAATTAAATTAATTACACTAATTTAATATCATAAATTTGCTAATAATAAATAAATAAAACATATATAATAATAATTAGATAATCAAAAGCTAAAAATTAAAATAATTAATAAAAAAAAAAACTAAAATAAATAAAGAAAAATTTCATAATATTATTATAATTTTCCAAGACACCAACATATTTAAAAAATAATATTAATAAAAAAAAAATAATAATAAAAAAAAATAAGTAAATTTCCTAACTATCTTATTCAAAACAAATATAAAGCCTAAGCTGATTTTAATTATTTTAAAATATTATATATTCTTTATATTATTTTATTGTACTAATATATTATTGTATTAATAATTTATTATAATATTGAATTATAGTTTTATATTTTTGAAATTATGGAATGGTCTTAATAATATACTTGTATCATATAAGGATACAAATTTATAGAAAATTACACTTTGTTTAAGTATAAATATATAATATATAGATGTATATCATATCTAATGGTAACTCAAAGTTGAGTCGACTTTATTATATAACAATAATTTTAAATAATTTATAATCAGGCTATCTCTTGATTACTTAAGATTTTAAATATTATCACAACTTTGAAAACTATTATGTCTAATAGACAAATGCTGTTCTCTCTCTCTCTCTCTCTCTTTCTCTCTCTGTCTTTGTTTACCTCATAAAATTTCCAACTATTTGCCATAAACTGTGTCCTGCATAAGCTGTCAGCCAGTGTCATTTGTTGCTCGGGCTGGAAATCTATCGCTTTAAGCCCACAACAAATGCTCTGATAACCACAACTAAGCGAAGACGCTGCCAGACTCAGACAACAACCTGACCGCAACCCATTCTAGCCCATTCTAGGGTGTTCGCTGGGCGAGTGGGCGTGGCTGGTTTTGAGTGCTTACTTACCTACGGGTTATGCCTGGTCAATAAGCCGCTTGGAATATATTACGATGAAATTTGTAAGCCGCTTGCCAAAAAGATGGCCAAAATATTTTGTGGATGCAAGTCAACTTATGCGAGGCGCTGTCCGCAGCAGCGCCGAAAACTTTTTCTAGCCCATGATTTATATGTGGTCTAGATGTATGATTAAATATGTGAGAGTGTGAGTGTGTGTGTGTGTGTGCATGCATGTGTGTGTCTGTTGTGCAGCTGGGGCCAACGTCGCGTATACGCAACGTTGCGTTGACACGTCTTGTGGTCAGGCAAAAGATAATAACAGCCTTGAGTTGGAGCAGTGGCTGGAGCTGGGGCTGGTGCTGTGGCCAGAGAGGGCCTAGTTTTTTTTCCTCTCTTCGTCCTCATAAGTCGACACTCAGTGGTATTCAAAGCGTAGCTAGTGGCTGGCACGAATGCGTTCACAGCTATCACAGTTTTTGCTGATTTTTCACACTGGCTCGGAGCCCTCGGCCAGCTGTTGTCCGGCGCCCTTGTCGGCCAGCTGGCACGCCCTTTGCCACTTTGCGCTTCTCTCACACCTTCTGTTTTTTATTATTAACTTTTTGTCCATTTTGGTCACGTTTGATAAGCTGTAAACAAATAATTCATGAATGGGCCAGCTGTTGCGCCTGCTGCTCGATGATTTTTAAATATGATTTGAATGAGTTTATAAGTTTTGTTTATTTGCTTAAGCAGCAGCAGCAGCAGCAACAGCAGCAGCAGCCGAATGACACCGAATGACTCCTGCTCACCCAGCACTCCCCCCGCTCGCTGTGCGGGGTTGATTCAATTCAATTTGATTGATGTCTTTGCTTGCCAGCGCTTGTAGACAGTCATTAGCTGCGCCTTCTCTCCCGCCGTCGTCTGTGCTCTGTTCTATCCCAGTGCAGCCACGCCCCTCTCCCTGCCTCTATGTGCCCCGCCCCCTGGCAGTGAGTGGCGCTGACAGCTTGCCAAATTGTCTGCTAGAATTCTCAACTCTCGCACATACACAGCAGCTGATGTATTACTACAAAGAGCTCTCTGCAGTGCATCATTAGCATCTGCATACGGGCAGACCTTCAATCGAGACTATAAATATATTCTGTATAATTTCTGTCGACTTACAGATTTTTAAATGTTTTCAATATTACACTTCAGTAAGATTGTGAGTACATAAGATTTATGGCATGTATATAATTATATATATTTTTATAGCAAACACACTACGACATAGAATATGACAAAAGCAAAACTATTAAAATATCAATTCTCATCAATTTCTTGTTTCTACTGAAAGTTGAAACATACTTGAGTACAGCTGTAGCTGAAGGCAACATATTATGAGTCTATAATAATTATGAATCCTCAGTATAAACACAGGCAGCAAATTAGGCTGGCAGATGAGCTGAAGAAGCAATGTATATGCCAAAATATAGTCAGGAATGGATTATGCTAAATTAATAGGCCCTATTAAACTTTACAAGAATATTTAAGATCAAAGCTGCGATTTTTTAATTGTTGCTTTTAATATGAACATATGAACATGAAATTTCCTGGGCTATGTTGGCTACATATTTTCACCGATTTCAATTTTCATTTCACAACTTTTAATATTTTAACTATATATGGCATATGGGATATTACAAGAAATGCAATATAAGTATATAATTATATATAATTTAATATAAGTATTGCATAATTACTAGATCTGTTCTATTTATTATTAATACATAGACATAAAGCTAATAATAATTTTAAATATAGCTGCTGGCTTAGAAGAGAATATGAGAAAAGAAAGCACTAGCTTATCACCAGCTCTCACAGCTAAAAGACTAGCCCATATAATTTATATAAGGATATGCGGATTCTTAATATTTGAATGAGAAATTTAGCAATAAGTGCGATAATTTCCCATTTACCGTTTCAATGTTTGCTCGACATTGTAGGCCAATCGTAGATCAATGCCAGCTTAGCATGCCTAAATGAACTTTAAGATTTCTTATTTGCTAATATATAGTTGGTTTATATGAGATTCGCATCACAAATACTTTATATGTTTATTTTTGTATAGATCCGAGAGTCACGTAGTTTTAAAATGATGCATTCCTTATATTTTATATATTTCAAAGCGTAGCTTTAGCCTAAGGAAAATAAAAGTTAGTTCTATATTCAGAGAATCAACAAAATTTTCAAGTTCGCTTGAATACCGCCTTATATAACCTCTGTATCATATGAATGAAATCAATGCTCTTTAACCAAAGACACCTTAGCCAAGTCAACTTAAGTTAGTTCTTGGCCATTGAAAGCAAACCTTAAAAAATCGTATAGCATTTACTCTAGAGAGACTTTTACTTGAGGCTGAGCGTTTGATTAACTGTGTGAGTCAACTTGAAGCGATAGACATACACAACAGAGAGAGAGAGAGAGAGAGAGAGAGAGAGAGAGAGAGAGAGAGAGAGAGTGGGACAGCTAACTATATTCCTATAGTAGAGTCGCAGCCACATGCGGTCGCGGTTGCGGTCATATTTGGCTTATTATAAATGACTGAATGTGAACTGCCTGTCATGTTTTATCTTTATTTTCGTGCATTTCTGGACACATTTCACTGGGAGTACGACGAGCTGCAGATGGGAGTGGGGCTGTAGGGCCGTGGGGGGCGTGGGGGGGGGCTGTTGCTGCCGGCGTGTCTGCACATTTTCAACATTTTCCGATGTTGTTTTTTTCGTTCGCTTTTGGCCTTTCTGTCAGCTTCTTGTTCTTGTTCTTGGCCAGGCACAATGTGATGATAATGGCGCTTGCAGGCCGACTGACGTTTCTAACAAAGTGAGTCGCATTAAGGATAATCGAGGCAACTAAAAGCAAAGCCAACAGCAGCAGCAACAACAACATGAAACAAAGCAGAGACAGCGACAGCGACTGCTGATGGGGCTCGATTTGCGCGTCATTATCCTTGCAGGCAGCCAAGTGTCTATCGTGTGTGTGTGTGTGTGTGTGTGTGTGTGTGTGAGGGTGTGGGTGTGGGTGTGTGAGACACACTGTTTGGCCGCCAGGCCTGAATGTCCATCAAGAGCAAAGACGCTGCAACGCCTTGCGCCCGTTGCCCTTGCCCCTCCCCCAGCCCCTGCCGCATCCTGTGCCTGACATCTTCGTCGTCATCGCTCGGCGTTACGAATGATTTATGGCCCACAGCTCGGTGCGAGCTGAAGAGCAGCGCACAACCCTCTGGCAAGCTGGGAGAAGCGCTCTGCAATTGACAATTGTCCCAGCCAGGATACGGCCCGAGTCCTGGCCAGCTACACCTACTCGATGGCTGAGCAAATATTTATTAAGCAAATTAAAGGCGCGCCAGCAAATCCCGCGATACAAATGACTCGAGCTTTTCCTTCTGCCCGATGATGGGGCACTTTGCTCTAGCCTTTGGCCAGTCGAATTATGCGCTCTAACGCCCCGACTCCCATTAGTCAAAGCCATGCTGCTTTAAGCCCAATTTCAGAGCCAAGCAGCACTTGGCTCTGGCTCAACCCAAGCCGACTTGCGTGTCCCTTTTTCGGCCACAAAATTATCAAAATTAAATGGAATACCTCACGTGCCATATGCAATGTGGCAGCTGCTGCGGCTGCTGTCTCGACAGCCATGATGCCCAAAATAAAAATAAAAAAAACAGACTACTTTAAAAACACTTGACCAGACGCAGCCAGTAGGTGCGAGCGGGACAGCAGCAGTGCGACTTGCTCTCATTAAATAATTAAAGTTTTTTCCCCATTTTGGTTATTTCGGTTGGCTCAAATCACACTTAACTCAGCTCGTCTGCCGCAAATGCGATGTCTGCACGTAGCATGCATCTGGCCTTTTGCATGCCCCATTCACTGGCCTTTCTTTCGCCTTAAGACTTTGCGATAGTCGTACAGCTGGAAGACACTTAATTTGGGGCGTGAAAGTAGTTCGATATTCCCAAAATGATCGCATGCCTTAAGGAATGTAGTAATAGTAGTAGTTGTAATAATAGTAGTTGTGAAAGTAGTAGTGGTAACAATAATAGTAGTAGTAGTAATAGTAGTAGTTGTAGTAGTAATAGTAGTAGTAGTAGTTGTAATTGTAGTAGTAGTAGTAGTAATAGTAGTAGTTGTAGTAGTAATAGTAGTAGTAGTAGTTGTAATTGTAGTAGTAGTAGTAGTAATAGTAGTAGTAGTAGTTGTAATGGTAGTAGTAGTAGTAGAAATAGTTGTAGTTGTAATAGTAATAGTAGTAGTAGTATAGTAGTAGTAGTAGTTGTAATGGTAGTAGTAGTAGTAGAAATAGTTGTAGTTGTAATAGTAATAGTAGTAGTAGTATAGTAGTAGTAAAAATAGTAATATTAGTAGTAGTATAGTAGTAGTAAAAATAGTAATAGTAGTAGTAGTATAGTAGTGGTAAAAATAGTAGTAGTTGTAATATATAGTAGTAGTATAAAGAGAACTCGTAATATATAGTCGTAAAAGTATTAGTAGTAAAAGTAGTAGTTGTAATAGAAATAGTAGTAGTAATAGTTGTAATAGTAATATTAGTGGTAGTAATAGTAGTAACTGAAATAGTTTTAGTTGTAATAGTAGTAACTGAAATAGTAGTAGATGTAATAGTAGTAACTGAAATAGTAATAGTTGTAATAGTAGTAACTGAAATAGTAGTAGTTGTAATAGTAGTAATAGTAGTAGGTATAACAGTAATAGTAGTAATAATAGTACTTTATTGATAATGTAGTCAGATGCTATAGATATATATAAAAGAGAAACTCTGAACTTAAATAATTCGGTTAATAGGAAAAGATAAAATGGATGCGTCTAACCTATGACCAGCTATGTATATAGGGTATATCTAGGCTTTAATATAAAATCACATATATTTCCCAATTTCAGAGTTAACTGAATCACTGTAGGCTTCCCTCGCAGATAGAAGGAAATTATAAACAAATTATAAATTGAGTAATCTCGAGCTTTGAATAGATTTAACTGCTCTTTATAGTTCCCTAACTTTGAATATCAACTATTTTCTCTGGCTAGCTTTTGGTTTCTCTTATTGATATTTTTATAAGTTCAAACCAAATCTAAACCAGTCTAAAGTGTTTTACTATGAGCGTGAAGAATGGTGAAAAATTTCCCGGTCTAAAATGTTGATATATTTACGTTCTGCTTCGATCTCAGTCGCAAAGGTAATGAGCGTGCAGTCGAGGCGTGGCATCTAAAATTAAGTCACATTTTCGTGATGCTAAAGAAAACAACTGTGCAAATATTTGATCGAGTCGAAAACAAAATTCCGACTTCTCGCAGTTGACTCAGCGCGATCTCAACTCAGAACTTAACCAACTGCCGTGTGCGAAGCGAATGAAAGAGTTTTAAGATGTTCAGAGCTCAGCTAACCAAGGTTTTATTGCTGGGAGTGCTGCTCCTCGGGGGCAGCCAGGCGCATCCATTGCGCGGACGGAAGCGCGCCTTTGGTAAGGAATGGTCGATCTCTCCCTCAATTCATAGCTAAAGATCCCTCTCTCCTGCCAGGCATGGGTCTGCTGGGTGGCGCCTTGGCGGGCGCTGCCATTGGCCATGCGGTGGCCAAGGCACCGGGCTCATCGAAAACAGCTGCTCCTGCCGCTGCACCCGTCGCCCAGGTGGTGGAGAACGGTGTGCCCGATGCCAATGGCTGCTACAGGCAGACGATCAGGGAGCCTGTTTCTGGTCATCCCGGGCACTACATTGAAACGGTTCACCTGGTCTGTCCACAGCGCCCGGCAGCAGCTGCACCCCCGCCTGCGATGCCGGCACCTGTGCACGTGCTACCCGTTGCCCAAGCCCCAGCTGCATCCGTTTATCCAGTGATTCCTGCCCCGGCGCCAGTGGCTACCCATGTGGTGGCAGCCGCCGTTCCCGTTGATAATGCCACCCATTTAAATGGAACTCTTACCGTTACCACTCTGGGTCATCCTAACCCAGATCCAGTTTCAGTGCCAGCTGCTCCTGCTCCTGCTGCGGCTCCTGCTCCTGCGCCCTCTGCTGCGGCAGCTACAAATCCGCAATCTTCTTTAACTTTTGCTTATGCAACTGCTCCCATAGCGCAGCCTGCACAGCCAGTTCAGCAAGCCCCAGCTCAAGTGTTTCTGCTTTCCAAAACCGTGAAGAAGCAGAAGTCTGCAGCTAGTTCAGTGAATGTGTCATATGGTCTACTAATGCTAGTGGTTCTCTACTGCCTTATAAGCAGATAAATTTGAAATATGTAAATGCGGTGTCCTAATAAATAAAGTACGTAGAGGAAAATAAGTTCCCAGCATGTATTAAAAACTTCGTTAAGTATAAAATGCAAATTAATGAATTCAAACTTCCCGCCACTGTAAAATTCACGTGTGCTCAAATCGCAGCCAACCTAACGGCTACGCGCAATTTGGCGCGCAGCTAACTTCACATGACGCACCACTGTTAAAGTGCTGTTAACAATAACAGTGTGAAACGAGTTTTACATCTAGATGGCGCTAAATACCGAAATGCGTTCATAGCGCTTTCTATTGATAATTTTAATGTTACTCAAATGGCACCATTTGCAAATCTTTTAACAGTGCTTTATTTTATACAGCTGCTAAACGGTCACACAGTATTTGCCGCCGGCGTCTTTTCATTGTTTTCGTTGTGAAATTCGCGCGATTGCAGTTGAAGAACAAATTGAAATTCAGCATGAGCACTTGGGACCCCGAACGCGATGTGGAGCTAACCGACTCCGAGGATGAGATTGCAATGAAGCGCGATTTCCATGGGCGGGAAGCCATACTTTTCGTGGTAGACGCGAATCTGGAGGTAAACGGGAATACAGTGAAAGAAATTTGTATGTTAAACATAAACTTTATAGACAGAGCGCTTCATGGACGCACTTAGGCTAATACGCGGTGCTTTCATCTCCGGCATGCTGGTGAACGGCAAGGACCTAATGGGCCTCGTCTTTGCCAACACCAAGCACAGCCCGCCGCCGCAGGAGGTGCAGTGCCTGGAGAACATAACGGTATCGGCGAATTGCGCCATCTTCCTGCCGCTGCGCCAGCTGACAAAGGCCATAGTGGAGCACTTCATGGACTTTATGCAGAACGCCGAGGAGCTGTTCCCCAAGGAGTACGGCCTGGCCGAGCCAGACGGACGGGGCAGCTTTGCGCAGATGATCCGTCTGTGCATCGAGATGCTGGAGAAGTGCGGAAAGAAACTGAACAATGCCAAGATCGTGTACATCACGGACGTGGAAGAGCCGCACCCACCGTCCAGCCCAGAGTTTCAAACGGCACTGCAAAAGGCCAGTGATCTGGAGGGCAAAGAGTTCGAGTTCCAGGTGATTCCCATGATCGATGACTTTGACTACGAGCCCTTCTACAAGGAGTTCATAACGCTGTCGCGAGGTAAGTCGTAAGCACATAAGACTCGCTCCACATGCGACATTTGTTCCCCTTGCTGGCGTGCAGCTGTAGCCAGAAAGGTTTCAAGATGTCGCAGAGCAAACAGAGCAACTGTTTCACCCGCATCCAACTGAAGTACTATTGGGTTGCGCTTTTGAATTTGCTCACAAAACTACTATTTATGCTTAAGGAGCTCAGAGCTGGTACTACAGCTAATAATAGGTAGAGGCAGAGAGAGAGGAATGGATGTGAATTTGTTGATAGATAATCATTTGCAACTAACAGTTGACCGTTGTATTCTTTACGCTCTATTCGCGAATTCTACTTACTCGCTATCGCTCTGAGCAAGGGTCTTCGGTTCTATTCATTTTGAGAACCTCGTTTAGGGAGAGATACGATTGTAAATGAGTTATAGATCAAAGACTCATTGCAAACGGTCTTCACTCGCACGTTCCCATGCCCACACTCTCTTCACGTGCGCAATGCATGTGTATAGCGAGTACAACCTTAGCATATATACCATGGTTAACCCAATCGAGCGTTCGAGGAAATTCGATCTGTCCGAACGATGCAATCGGTTGCTCTCTGAGGTTTTTCTCTGAGTGTCTGTAAGAAATATGTAAGAATGGATAATCAAGAACTTAGCATCTTAGATGGAGCGACGGTTGGCAGATTGAAGAACTAATAAGGGTACGTCTCGTGGGGCGGACCGATCGACAGATAATTTATACGGACAGAGTATGTCTCGCCGATGAGCAAAGACTTCAGAAATGGTTTACAGATATTATAGGTATGTAGGTAGGAGGTAGAGATGGACAGATGCTGTCCTATATGGCGACGCCTACGGATGGAAGGAACAGCAAATAAAGACATGGATTGAATGACATGGATGAATGGACAGATAACTAAATGGCGAATGGAGTGTTGAATGAGCAGACGAACAAGAACAAGGAAGAGACGGAAGTATCTGTGCACCAACAACAACAACAAACGACAATTGTTAGCTGCATCCCATGATATCTGACTCATAGCTTAAGGGGATCCAGCTACAAAATTTCATTGAATTTATGCTATATACAAATTGGCAAACATCAAAAAATACTTTTTATTGTGTACGATTCTCTATGAGGGATGGAAAAGTGTTGAGTCGAAATTCAAATGACTGTTGTTAAGCGAAAAGTAGATAATGTAGATAATGCAGAACCTGTAATTGAGTGTGGTCAGAGTTAGTGGGAGGGTTGCAAATCCATAAATGTTAACATTTCTTAAATCTCTTTTAGCCATCGAAATAGACGCGTTTCGCGTGCCGGACGCGCAGCTGCAGCGCGAGATTCTGGAGGATCGCAAACTGAGGCAAGACTTTCTGCGCCGCTGTCTGGGTCACTTTACGCTCTCGCTGGGCCCCAATCTAGATATATCGGTGCAGTACTACAATTACTTCCAGCGGCGCGCCTATCCGCAGAAGGTGCACATCATGCGGCGCGACAACAGCGTCGTGCGCAAGCGGCGGCAGATTATGGTGCGGCAGCAGGACGGGCAGACGCAGGAGATAACGCACGAGTACCAGATCAAGATGACGGGCGGCTGGTACGAGTGTAAGATAGGCGAGGAGAAGCTGCGTGTGACCACGGAGCAGCTGAATCGCGTGCGCAACTTGCATCCGCCGGGCATGATGCTGCTGGGCTTCAAGCATCGCTCCACGCTGCCCACCAATTCTTACAGCAAGCCGTGCAGCTTTATGTACCCGGACGATCAGAAGATCATTGGCTCCAAGCGACTGTTCCGCGCGCTCTGGCAGCGCTGCTTGGAGCGCGCGAAGATTGCGGTTTGTCTGTTCATGTGCAAGCGCAAGTCCGTGCCGCGCTACGTGGCGCTGGTGCCCGTGGAGGCGGCCCAGCCGGACGACAAGAACTACCGCTCGCTGCTCTCGGGCGATGGCTTCAAGATCGTCTACCTGCCCGAGGCCAAGCACATACGGCACATCGACATGTGCGACTGGAACAGCACGGCTAACACGGCAACGGATGAGGGCGTTGACTTTTTCCAGAAGGTGATCCGCAAGCTGAGCGTCGACTACCAGCCCAATCTTATCAACGACCCCAATCTGGAGGTGCTGCAGTCCAATCTGCTGGCCCTGGCCTTGGACTTCAAGACCGAGGACGACGGTCTCAGCCAGCTGCCCGATCCGGCGATGCAGAACAAGCGCATCGAGAAGCTGCTGCCCACCTACGAGACGTTGTTTATGCCCGAAGTCGAGCCGGCCAAAAAGCGTGCGGCCAAGTCCAACGCCGACGAGGCCAGTGCGCCAAAGGTGGCCAAAATTGAGCAGGAGCAGCTGTGCAGCTACGACTTCGTGGAGCTGCTGATCAAGGACAAGCGACTGAACGCCTGCACCGCCCAGCAGCTGCGCTACATACTCGATGAGCATTTCGGCGTAAAACTGCCCAAAACCGCAACCAAAGCTGTGCTCATCGAACGCATCAATGCGCTAAGCGTCGATTGTTGATGCTGAATTGTAAAATAGATATGTGAGAAGTGTTTAAGTATTAGTATTAAGAATTGTTAAACTGCAACAGGAAATGTGAATGCATTGTTTGTTTTGCTGAGCATCAATTTTATATTTTTGTATATGCAAAATACATCCTATACATATATGCCTAATAATAGTTATGTTATGCCATTATATACCCTTAATACCTCGTATACCTTTCAATAGAATTGTAGAGCTACAACAGGAAATGTGAAGGCATTGTTATGAGCATGAGAAGATAATGGAACAAGTTGGAATTTTCGAAGATCCGAATTATATTTATGAATAAGCCAAATGCATTTGACATACATATGCCTAATATCTATGCTTGCAACTTGATTTACTTAAAACAAATTTAATTCGTTAATGAGATTGTTGAGATTGTTATATTGCAACAGGAAATTGTGAATACATTGTTATAAGAGTTAATAGAACAAATAAGCATTTGCCATGGGTTAGATTTATATTTGTGAATATGCCAAATACATTTGACATACATATGCCTAATAATATTTTATTAAATATATATAATAAAAATAAATTAAATATTTGAATATTAAGTATTAATATCTTATTAAAATATATATTTCATTGCCTTTTATATACCTTTTTGGGCTGCAGCAGTAAATGTAAATTCAATTATGTAATTAAGCATCAAATTCATATTTATGATTAATAACAGTTGGTCATTTGATTCTTTACGCTCTGTATGAAAAATCTACCAGAAAAAAATCAAAAGAGCTCCCGCTCTGAGAAAGAGTCTTCGGGTGTTTTCATATTCTGAGAAGCGAAGCGTCTGGAGTTGAGTTGGACTATTCGTGTGACGTCTCTTAGTGAGCATCGCTCAGGGATAGATCCGATTGACGTTCGTGAGCGTGAACGGTCTCCACACTAAATTCACGTACCCCAGCCATGTATTGAGCGAGCAAAACCCATGCAGACACACCAATACATACACAATCAACTCAAGCAGGAATCGAACGATCTCTTCAAAGAACCAATGCAAATGGCTGCACTCTATATATGTATGTATGTATATAAGGTATGACATGGCATAATAATATTAGTGTTTGTGCCTTAAATAATGAACTGTGTACAGCGAATGCATAAAAGGCTTTGTGGCTAGCTCAGCTCAGGCTGTGTTTCTTAACTTTCGTAATCCACTTAACGTAAAGCCGTAGGTTCGTTTTCGCGGTTGCCGGACATGGTTTATTTCTGCAGTCAGCGTAAATTGCATAATTCGACTCTTAACCCGAATAGCAGCAAATGTCCTTATGGCGTATGAAGGAGCTCGCAACTTTTGGGCGACTTTTGGGCCGGGCAGAACTTTGCACTCGCCTTTGTCCGATTCGAGGAACAAGCGTCAAAAGGCGAAATGCTGTAGCGTTCGCGTCAGTTGTTGTGTTCCTCGAGTGCAAAATGAGTTAAAAAATTATGAAAAGTGCAGAGGGAGCGAGTGTGCAAAACGAGGCGTGGCAGGTGGGCGAGAGCAAAGACCCATTTACGCACTTGCAAACAGTGAAAGAGTGAAACCGTAAAGAGGTAAAAGTTGCACCGAAGAACGGAAGTTGCGAGTTGGCCGAGCTTTGGCTTTGCTGCTGGCCAACTTCAAGATGGCCAACACGAATGTGGCCCGCCTTTTACTTTCTTGGCACTTTATTTTAATTTCTGCGGCGCCGCGGCTTGTTCGAAACTTTCTTTCTTCAGCTTTTACGTACTGCTGCCACTTTTCTTTGCTGGCCAGCGTAACTTGTGGCTAAGTCGAAATTACTTTGCCAAGCGGTTGGCCGATACCCTGTAAACAAAAGGGCAAAGGTAGCATTGGCTGCACAGATAGTTTGTCGAATAAATTACGAAGATCATTAATCTATATCTATAGCAAGACAATCTGCGCCTGATCTTTCCCCTTTCCTGGCATATTGAAAATCGTATAAATTATCTATCGATATTACGGCGTTTCAAACTATCTTTATTACGATGTCCCACTCCGGCTTACTACAAATTCAACTTTAACAAAATTTGGTCCATTCCGGGCATACTACAAAAAACAGATGACACTTCTTTTTTTTACAGTTACTTGGCTGGGATACGCATATCCTTGAGGGCATTAACAGCTTGCTGGTACAGCTCCAATCCGTTCAGATGGGGGTTCACATCTAGATACCTCTTGAGCTTCTTCTGTTGCTTTTTCAGATACCACGTACTCTCGGCCAATAACAGTTGGTACTCCCGTATGAGCTTCAGGTGCTCGACTTTGCGGTCATCAGGTGCCGACTTGTGAATCGATTTGATGAGCCGCTGCTTCTCAGATCTGATCTGGTGCGCGTGGAACTCCTGCCGACTTAGCATGAACAGCATCGTGTGGACAAGCTCCTTCAAATTACGTTGCCTCTGGTCCCCCATCCTCTTCTGCATAATTCTCTGTTTTATTCTTGATTGGATACGTTAGAAATTAAATGTTGTGCAAAATACATTTAAAAAAAAACTGTTACATGATTAACAAACTAAACAAAACACAATGTTTGCTGAGATTGCTGGGAGTATTCGAATTTGACATGAGGCTTAAGGCAGCTGCAAATTCTGGTCTCAATTCATCTGAAAGCTAACGAAAAGTTAAATCCGACGATTTTTAATTGGAAACTTTGTTTAAAGACATTGAAAAAAGCCTACGATAATTGTGCTTCAATTTAATTTAGTTTTAATTTCATATAATTTGATACAAATATGTAAACGATTGCAGTTAGCTTTGATTTCAGAATAAATTCTTATATATTGCTTAAAGATTTTTTCCTGTCCATCAACATACGAATCACCTTAATGTAAACTGTTTTAGGTTTTTATATTTATTTGCCAATTATTTAACGACAGCTTCAGCCGTCTTGCCACATTAAGCCACACTTGGCTTTAATTTTAGTAAATAAATGCAAGAGACAAACACAATGACCGCTAAACACACAACACTATCATTAATATAAATATATATTTATAAACGGGTGTGTGTGTGTGTGTGTATCAAATGGGTCAAGCGGAAGTAGCGCTGAAATTCATTTCCGTTTTACTCATACATTAAAGAGAAGAGATAGAGAGAGAAAGAAAGAGAGCTGCGATGAAATGCAAAATGTTTAACTAATGATAATTCAATTATACAGGCAGTCAATAAATATAATTAGCCATCAATAGGCCAACTTATCCCATTGAGTGCTAGCTGAGAGTCTTCACTGTGCAGCGTAGAGAAACAGAATTTTAATTGGCTCACTTTACTGGCTAAAGACTCTAATTAAAGGCGAACCGAGCTGGCTCAGTGCTCGGTTCCATTAATCATCATCTTATTTATCTTTCGAATTTGGCCCGGCATTAATTTCAATGAGTATAACCAAAACATGCACATGCCGAGGGCCTACGCCATGGACTTGCCTCAGATAATAATTTTGTGTCAATTAATTACAATTACCCTGCAGCAGCTCGGCGATTGTGCGACTTTGTCAATTGAACAGACACAGCACAGCATAGGTAAAACGCCATGCAGCTGCCCGAGGCAAGCAGACAATAGTAATTTAATGTGTGCATGTGTATGTGTGTGTGTGTGTGGATGCACTTGTGCGTGTTTCTGTAGCTGCAACAAAAGACTAAAATATTTGTCAAGGGTATTTGTGCAGAGTGTGGACAAAGTGTATCCACAAAATTGTGGAAAGTTGAAATTTAATCAACTTGCTTGCCCTGGTACCCCGTGGCGTATGCGTTATAAATGTGTCTGTGGACATAAATTGAATATCACCTCAAAACAGGCAGCAGGCATTCGAGTCAGCTGAGTCAACAGACAAACAAAAGTGACAACAAAACATGTCTCAAGCACCCTGCAGAGCACAGAGTGTGTGTGCGAGAGAGAGAGAGAGCGGGAGAGAGAGTCTGTGTAAATTGGTCAGTAAATAGCAAACAACTGGACTGCAGGGGAACATTCTCAAGTATTTAGTTAACTAACTGGCCTTAAATTTCTGAAAGTGTCTTTTGACTCTGCTCCTTTCAAATATCTGCTTGACATAAATAAAAATCCTTTTTGAGCTGCTTTTCGATTACGAACACTTCAGATGAAATTCATTTTCAGCTTAAATATGCCATTCAAATACACATATGCATACAAATACGTAAGCCGTCTATAGACGGCTCAGATTAGACGCGTCTTAGGCGCACAGCAGCATAAGAGCTTACAGCTCAGCTTAAAACGCGTCTCGAGGTAGCAGACAAATGTGTTGCCTACTTATCGGCGCTCAGATGATTTATATGTCTACTTGATGGCAGCTGGAAATTTAAATAAAATCCAATTGAAATTACACCAAATGCAAATACTTAAAATTTAACTGTACAAATTTAATGTAATTTTTTATTCATTTATATATTTTCTTTTTTATTTTATTGCATATTAGGGAATCGAATTAATTAACTCTGATTCTCACCTTCAAGGCTTAGAAATCAGAGTGTGATTTATCTCTATTTAATGTCGATCTGTGCTCATCTGAAATTTCGCCAGCTGCTGCTGCCGCTGCTGCTGCTGAATCATCCGTATTTACATAGCTACTAATTTGTGTGGCATGAATGAAAGCCAAACCACAGCCGAACCACCCAACCACCGACTTGTGGCTGCTAACGCAACGCCGTCTGCCTAGCAACTGCAAATGACTGATGCATGTGTGTGTGCGTGTGTGCGTGAGTGAGTGTGATGTGTGTAAAGATGAAAACATGGGATAGCATAAGAAAAAAGCGCAGCAAAGCGTTAAGCCGTTGGCGGTTGCGTTAAGCAACAGCTGCTGGCGACACCTTGCAAGTGTTGTAAAGTGTCGGACGGAAGGAGAGAAAGAAGCGTCACAAGGCTGACGTTGCTAATGCCACAATATGCGAGTGCAACCGCTGTCTATGTGTCTGTGAGTGTGTGTGACTGTGTGTGAGCTGCCGTATATGCGTTGTCGCTGAGAATACACACACACACACACACACACACAAATGCATTGTGGTTAAGCAATTTGCGCCAAACGAAATGAAAGTTCTAAGCGCATTGGCCGTCACATGTATCAGCACACACACACACACTCACAGACACACACACACATACATATAAAGCCTAAGTTACCCAAAAGGATGTGCAAGAAATCTTTATAAAATATAGTACTATAAACTGAATTAAAATAAATAAGAATTAAATAAATAAAAACGTAAATAAATGAAATTTAATATGTTAAAAATTTAAGTAATGTATTTTTTTTTAATATAAAATTACTATACCTTAAATTTACTTAGAATTGAAATAAAATACAATTTTATTACCTATACGAAAATAAATTCAAGTAAATAAAAAATTAAACTAATTTTAATAATAATAAAAAATTAAATAATATTATTTTATTTTAATTTAATTTGAATTTAAAATTTTTCTGATTAAAATGACTATACAAATAAAAATGTATTAAATTTACTAAACAAATTAAATTAAAACAAAATAAAATTTCCACAAAAATTAAAGTATAATTAATATAAAACTTATTAAATGACAACAAATAGTTTATTATTATTTATTTATTTCTGTAAAATGCAATTAAAATGAAAATTTTAATATTTTATGAATTAATTTATTTTAAATTAAATACATATGCATCGGGTCTTGCTTTAACATTAATAACCCTCCAAAAGTTTTCATAAATTTTCATATTCCTATATAAATCTTCCGACTAAAATCGAACCTTGCGCTGTAAACCTGCAGCTGTCAGCTGTGCATTTGGCATGCCATCGAGTCCGCTTGGGTGCTATCGGTTTGTGTGCACCAGGTGCGATATGGCAAAGCTGTCATATAACTGCTTGTCTGTCTGTGACTGTGTATGTGTGTGTGTATGTGTAGCTGTTGGTTGGTTTTTTGTAGCTGCTGTTTTGCGGCTTGCGCTAAATTTCATAATTTTTGCTGCTCTGACTGCTCCTGCAGCTCCTGCTGCTGCTGCTGCTCCTTCTCTCGTAGCTGTAGCTGTTCCTGTTCCTGAATGTCTCTCAGTCACGTGTCATTCATATCATATCGCACAATAAACAAGACCGAGCGGCAATGACCGACCAGTCCATGTCGGCGCCCTGCTGCCAGCCGCTGTCCTGTCCTGTCCTTCGCTCCTGGCGCTGCTCCTTCGCTCCTGCGCCTGCCGCTGCTGCTTGTTGGCATGGCGCATCGTTTGTTACTGTGCTCGCCTTATTTCGATTTATTTTTATGTGCACTTCCTTGTGCACTTTGCATTGGTTTCTTTTTTGTTTTTATTTTTCACTCACATTTTTTTTAGCTCAACCCTCGGACTTGTTAACTGAAAATATTTTCTCATGCGTAAAATGCATGACAAGCGATGCAGACAGAGACGTTGACGCATTGAAATCCCAGCTGGGTGGTTTGCTCGGTGCTTAGGTAGCCAGCTTTGGCTGCCAAATTGTCTGGCTTTACCAAGTGGGCCAAATGGGCGTCAGCCGGGGGGACGAGGTGCTAGAGGGTGAGGCGTGTGCTGTGTCAGGTGTGTTTAGCGCGCAGGTGTATCGATTTGTTATACGCGTGAACTTGATGAAGTGTCGGGCAATCGGGCAAATATTTCATACGGGGTGGCAAATAAAAGAGAACGAGTTCACAGCGTTCACCCTGGGCCTGGTTGATGTGCTGCCCCATGCCACTAGATGGCTGAATAAATTGTGAATCAGCTTGAAACAGTCAGCAGCTCAAAATAACAAACAATGAAATAAATGGTATACGTAATTTCAGTCAGTATTTGATGCTTCAAGCTTGGCACGATCAAAGCAAAGTTTTGATTGTAAAATGCTGTATTAATGGAGCAAAAGACAGCGCACAGATCCTACTTCGATTATAGCTTCCACTATAGTTTCTTACTGCCACTTCATCTATTTGCATTTTTAGTAAAAAAGAGCTGTACTGGACTTTAGAGTCTTCCAAATTCTAATCAGAGAAATAGATAATTCTTTAATTGAGTTTTTTTTTTTTTTTTTTTTTTTTAGCCAGGCTTAACTCTTCTCTGAAATGAGGATTCTATAAAACACTTATGGATATTATCTCTATTTAACTTTCTTTAAACTACATTATTTGATCAGAAATTCTATTTAATTAGCTTCCCACTCTCGTCTTCCCTAAGTAAGATTTTTGATTTGATGTATTTCTTCTACACTTTCACTGGAAATTAAATTTTTTAAGCCTTTAAGCATTATTTTAGACATCGTCTATATATATATTCTTTTTGCATTTAATTAAGCATCCAACAGCAGCTCAAGTGAAGTCAGGCAAAGCCTTAGCTGGAGCTCCGTTTCCACCGTAATTGATCGGAAACGAATACAAAACCGAACTTAAATAAAAACATTTAATTAAATATGCAATGTGAATTAGCCTATAAAAGGCAGGGAGAAAACAAAACGGAAAATCAACAGCCAATTGCCAGCACAATATCAATGGATAAAATATGCAACAACAACAAACGCACACAATTGAAACTTTGCTCGGAATATTTAAACAATGCTGAAAAAGCGGAATACGAAATAAAAATAAAAAATAAAAAAAGTTGAGTCGGACTGATATAAACAATTATTAAAAGCAACCCAGAGCCGGTGCCGGCAGACGGGGCCAGGCGGGAGCTGCTCTGCTGTGAACCCAAGCAATATACATAACAATGGGGCATGGGCTGCTGCTGATTGTGGGCAGCGGCACGGCTCCATGGCTCCACTCTGGACACACGAGTCCCCTTTGGCCAAATAATTAAGCCTGCCATTCATTAACCAAACTTGGACCGGGGCGTTACAACACAACAACTGAGCAAAGTTGCGGCCACTTTTGTTGCATAGTGTAATGCAAAACAAAAGTTTTTTATCGAGGTGTGCGTGAGAGTTTCTATAGATATGCGTGAGTGTGTGTGTGTGTCTGTGTGTGTGTGTGCGAGTGTTGGGAATGCTTTTCTGTGTGTGTGTGTGTGAAATCAGCAAATCAGGCAAAATAGCACAATCGACAGCTCAGACACTCTGTGCGTGTGCGTGTGCGTCTGTATGGGTGTGTGTGTGTGTGTGTGTGTGTGTGTGCATCGCACACTTCCACTCAGCCACCCATCGACCGAGTTGAATTAATTGTAGCCATCGGCCCGTTTGGCAGTTTTTGGCCAAGTCGAAGGCAAATTGCAAGCTGGCGCCTAACTTGCTCTCGCAATTGCTGCTTAAATAAAACAAAAATATGTGCACTATATATGTATGTATGTATATATATGAATGTATGTATTTGAATGTGCCTGCGGCGTGTGGCACATTCACAAATTTATAGAACTCTCCCAAGACTGATTAGAGCTGGCTGGAAAGGGCTTTAATTGTCAAAATGAATATACATATACATGCATACATAATGTGTGTGTGTGTGTGTTGTGTCTATGTAGTACAAGTACTTTTCAAGGACGAATGTGTTAACATAAAAAAGGCCGAGTTACCTCGAGTTTAAATGGCTATTAAGTTTCTTACATGAGGCAGATTTAATATAGATATAATAGAATATTATTGTAATATAACTTGAGAAGATTGACCTTGAGTCTACATTGTAGACTCTACTAATATTCGCTAAAGAAAGTTGAATTTAGTGTAATGTCCACCATATCGACCATATGATGTCTCCTTCAGTTTTAGTTCGCGGCATGGCGTGTTGAAAAATACCCTGTAATTTCCAATGCTTTGGAGCGAAAGCACCAAAATTTTATAGTAACGTTACCCAAAAACTCCTCATTATGATTTCCATGAGAAGCGAGAAAGCTTTGAAAATCATTAAAGGTACAACTTTCTACTGACTTACTCAATTGGCAAAGTGAAAATACCGAAAAATAATATTCGGCACTATTTTGGAGTTTTGACCTTGAATGAGAATTCTGTAGTCAATTTCGACATTTTACTTCTTCAAAGTGCGTTTTATTGATCCTTCTTCGTGATGTTCTCAGTTGACGCTCAATGGCGTTTGCCATCGCTAAGTTGGATCATGGCGAATTATGATTAGATAATCAAAAACTCTATGCACTGCGTGGTGCAATCGCCAATTGTGCTTATCCAGCTAAATATAATGCAATTACACTAATTCGTTTGAGTTTCGATGCTTCTAGCTGTTTCTTGAGTTAATTTAAATGACTTGTGCGCTTCTGAATAATTCTCAGAACTGTCATGCGGCATATAAATTTGCAGAGAGCTGTCAGTCCGAGGTCAGAAGTCGCTCACAGTTGGAGTGCCCAACCCTTTGTCTTAGTTGTAGTACAAGAGCTCGAATGTCAGTTTTAATGATATTAGTTATCGATTTGAATAACAATAGAGTATCAGAGACAGGAGTTAAGTTGAGCTGTACTGAGTCCCCATTTCTATTATTACTAAGCGAGAGATAACTAAGGCCAAAAACTAAGTTAGTGTAGTTTTTATACTCATTCACGAAAGTGAATCAGTATATTGGTTTTGTGCAATGTCCGTCTTGCTGTCCGTCCGTCTGTCCGTCTGTCCGTCTGTCCGTCCGTCCGTCTGTCCGTCTGTCCGTATGAACGCAATCTATTTCGGCGCTATTGAAGCTAGAGACTTGAAATTTGGAACACATACTCGTGTATATCTCCGATTTATAAAGTGTTAAAATTTTCCCGATCCGCCCACTAGGGGCGTGGCAAATCGGAAAATGCATTTTCCGATATACCAGAAATCATGTTTGTTGAAGAGCTAGAAAGCTGAAACTTGGTATGTAGGTCCGCGTTGACCACCCAAGATCACGAGCTATGGCGGATATATCTACGCCTATTGGGGGCGTGGCAAATCGGATAAAACTGTATCTCCTAAAGTTGTAAACCTAGAATGCTGAAATTTTGCACGTCAGCTAATGGTATGATTCTATAAAGTCTGAAGATAAATTATAAGTCTACGCCCGTTGGGGGCGTGGCAAATCGGACCTGAAGATATAGTGATTTTTTAAATTCTCCTATATTTTGGACACTATTGATGGCAGAGACCTCAAATTTTGTATATATACTCGGACTGATCACCCAAGACCAAAAAGTTTTGTCGGATATATGTCCGCCCACAGGGGGCGTGGCAAACCGCAAAAGTTTATATCTCCTAAAGTATAATAGCTAGAAGCTTCAAATTTGGATAGTTGAGTTACTGGTAGCCTCCTCTATCGATTCCCCAAAAATAATTTTTACGCCTCTTTAGGGGCGTGGCATATAGAAAAATACCCTGTAATTTTCACATTTTTTTAGGGTAAGCATTCAAACTTTGCAGTTAGGGTAACGTTATCTCTTTCTAAAAACTGACCAAAAATGAGGTGTCTACGCCCAGTTGGGGCGTGGCAAATCGGAAAACCCTGTATATTCTACAGTATTAGAGCGAAACTTAACTACTAAATTGTTGATGGGATGTGAATGAGTATTCCGCAGTCGGTAACGCCCGACTGCAACGTTCTTACTTGTTTTTTTCTATTTTATTTTTCTATTTTTTTTTTTATTTTATTTTCTTTTATTTTCTTTTTCTTTTCAGCAATTTTCGTGTACATTTTCTGCATAAATTTACAACAACAACTGCTCAATTTGGCAACACATTCATATATTGCCCACAGCAACTCACTCACTCACTGTTGCTCAGAGAAGAGAAAGAGATATACATAGACAGGGAAAGGGAGGCAAATACAGAAAAAGAGTAAAATTCTTGTGTAAATGCAACACTTGACGGTACTCTAAGTAGCCGCTGGAGAGTTGACCAGCACAAGTTTTGGAATTTTCAGAGGCTTCACGAACAAAACGTTGAATATGCAATGGCCGGAGCAAGGCAAAGGGCATGGCAAGGGGAAAGGCCAGGGGAAAGGCAAGGGAAAGGCAAAGGCCGGCTGGACCAATGGGGGCGCACTGTGGAAAGGCGGTCAAGAGTTTATCAGGAGCCGAAGGACAAGCAAGAGCTTGACATTTTGCTTAGCTCCCAAATGAGCAACAAATAGTGGGCAAGTGGCACAGTGGAGACTCGTGTAGGTGGCTGCCTAGATAAGCAAATGCGCGTTGCAAAATGTTCAATCATCCAAGAGAGCTGCCCGAGCGGCAGTTATTAATGCCGCGTTATCAGCAGCGCGTCTCCAACTGCTGGCCATTACTCCCATCTCGCATTGCTTATAAATTTCAATGTCCTGTGGCAACAAAAACAACCGCTGCGCCAGCTGGAGCACTCTGCCACACAAAAAGCCAAAAAATTAGCATAATTTCAGTCGCTGCGGCGCAGCACTTGCAGCACTTGCGGCCACAGATAAGGCGCAAAATGAACGCGACTCGGTGTGTGTGTGTGTGTTGCATCTCTTCTTGTTCCTCCACATGTGCGTGTGTCTGTGTGTGTGTGTGTGTGCGTGTGTCGCTCACTTGTTATTTCGGCTGCATCGTGTTAAACTTGCGTCATATGTGTGCCACTGGCTGCCGCATGTGAGTTTTTTGCGCTTGGCCATGAAGTTGTTTGGGCTGCTTGCGCCGTGCGACACACACACACACACAGTTGCAAACACTGGCTCACTAACACTAAAGCACTTGCGCTGGCATATAATTTGCATAAATGTGCAACGGCAATGCGATGCGTGCATCCCCAAGATCCCGAACCATGCATCTTTTGGCGCAAGCAGGAATTAAGCCAAATGTGATTGGTTCACTGATATGCTGAGAATGATTCAAAGAAACTGGGAAAGAGAGAGAGAGAGTGAGAGATAAAGAGAGAGAGAGAGAGAGTGAGAGAGAGAGAGAGTGAGAGAGAGAGTGAAAGTAAGTGGAAAAAGGTTGAAGAAAGGGCGAGAGAGGGCAAGAGAAACAAGTAGAAGGTTGTTCCATAGAAGGATGTAGAGAGATAGGGAGTGTGTGTATGTATGAGAGAGAGAGAGAGAGAGAGAGAGAGAGAGAAAGAAAAAGATATATTGACAATCAGACAGAAAGTGAGAGAGAGAGAGAGAGAGAGAGAGAGAGAGAGGAAAAAGGTTGAAGGAGGGGCAAAAGAAAGAGGTAAAGTTAGTTCGAAAGAGAAAAATAGGAATATATGTATGTGTGTATGAGAAAGAGAGAGATAAAGAGATAGAAAATGTGTGAGTGTATGAGGGAGATTGAAATAAAGTGAAAGTGATATATAGACAATACGAAACAATGGGAGTGAGAGAGAGAGAGATAGAGACCAAGATCATAGCATATCATTTACCCTAACAAGTATATATGTATATATATGTATATTCATGATCAGCATAATAAGGTAATCTGATTTAACTATGCATGTTTGTTTGCTTATATGTATGTCTATATTTCTGTCTGCCTGAGAAAAGCAACTGATGAAGAAGAAAAAGTTGTCTATATATATACAGCAGTATTCAGATTATATTCATATTTGAGTAAAACGAAGCTGGAGTGCTTGCAGCAGCAGAGAGTGCTCCCATTGGTCACTTGAAGGTCGGCTGCAACGAGCTCTACCTGGCACCGGGCTTAACATTTGAGAGCGACGTAGGCTTTGAGTGAAAGTCTCCCTATATAAAGGGCAGCAGCTGTAGCATTTCTTCAGTCGTTCAGACCTGGTGGGGGTCGCTCAGTCGTGCAGTGCAGTAAAATGAAGTGAAGTGTGTGTAAATCTTTATTGGTCGTTCAGTTAAGTATTGAAGAAATTAGAGAAATTACTTAGAAGAAATACTTAGAGGAAATATTTTGATGAAATACTTAGAATAAATACTAAGAAGAAATAATAGAATAAATAGTTAGAGGAAACACTTAGAGGAAACATTTAAAGTAAATACTTAAAGGAAATACTTATAGGATATACTTATAGGATATACTTAAAGGATATACTTAAATAAGTTTCACATACGCACAGACGAGACTAAATCGACTCAGCTCATCGCCCTGATCAAGAATATGTATAATTTACGGGATCTGCTTTCAGCCTGTTACATACATTTAACCAAACCAATATACACAGATTTTCCATTTTAAATGGGTTCAGGGTATACAAATTAAAATATCATAAAAAGTGAAAAATGCGAAAAGAGATCTAAGGTCTAGCAGCCTGGTACTGTCCATTCATTAGACTTTCGAACATTTCAATGAATTTGAAACAAACATTTCCGGTACAGTAGAAATTTCAGCACCAGAACTACCATGTCCCGAACAGAAGCGACAGTTGGTAATCCACTGGGATACCACTCACGCGCAACTGACCAGGTGCCGAGCGCCTTTATGGCCACGATGATGCTGGCGACGACGCCACAGGCCATGCAGGACCTGTTGGCCCCAAGGATGACGACGGGCAGTATTCGGGAGTACAGCCAGGTTGGGGACGGTGTGCAGCTGAGGCAGCATCCACTCTTGCTGCTGCCGCTGGGGATCGAGCGTGTGCGACAGCGCCCGGAAATGGTGCGCAAGGTGTCCGTGGTGGGCAGCCACGTGTTGCGGTATCTGAGCCGGTCGAGCAATGCGTTGCCGCGACGCCCTCAGTTCCGCAACTTCCTGCGCGCGCGAATGTCGCGCATTGATCAGAACATGAGTCACAGGAACGCCTCTACCTTCGATCGGGCTGATGAGCACGTCGACTTGGCGAGGGGCAGCGTACAGCCCCCCTCAGAGTCTGGCCTGGGATTGTTGCGCATTCAGCCAGAGTCGTATGCAATGCGCCACATGCTGGCGTCCAGCTCTGACGACAACTCCTTCCTGGGGCAATTGAACTGGAAGCTCTATTTGGGCATGCTCTGTATCATCGCGATGCAGGCTCTGCTGAAACTAGCATTCCAGCAGATATTCAAGAGCTGACCTCGAGCCTGTTACTCAGACCGAGACCCGAACTTAGACCGAGTTTGCCCCAGGCAGGAAGGACTTGGAAGCGTTGCAAATGGCAGTTTACTGTTAGCTGTCAAATTTATGCTAGAGTTGCAAAATTAGTTTAAGCCAAAAATTAATTACCAAAATCGAAACAAAATAATAATAAACCCGACTTACAAACGAAAAAATTAAAGTAAGCTCAGAGCTACAGACCTCCCTTATTTAAGAAAACTGTATAGGACGTATATATGGACTCAATAAGGTATAAAGTATTTTTTCAGGACAGAAACAGGAACAGAAACAGGACAGATTTACTGTTAGCAAATCTCAATAAAGGCCAACATTTTTAAGTGCAAATATTGAAATATTTCTATCCTGATTGATACCTTAAATCTGCAGCTCCCCCACGTTATATTTAGCTTTACAAAAATGCTGACCAGCTGTGTGTGTGTGTGTGTGTGTGTCTGTGTGAGTGTGTGTGAGTGTGTGTGAGTGTGTATTCTTTACGAGCCCTTTGACTCCCCATATCAGCTAGCTGTCGGCTCACTTTCATCCAATTAACTTTCTGGCTTGCGCATATGCGCATATTCATATTACTTATTCATATCGATGTATATTGCGCTTATTAAACGCTTCGGCTCGTCGGCGTCGAGTCAAGTTCAGCAGGCCAGAGGGGGGCGGCAGGCGAGCAGAAACAATTCATTTGCCTGCCACTCAGATTCTCAGCTGCTTATTCCCAAAGCTGCGTCATCCTGTTGTGCATGTGTATGTGTGTGCGTGTGTGTATGTGTATGAGTATAGGTGGCACACGCTTGCTTCATAATTCAAAGTGGCAACACTTTTGCCAGCAACTGAAAACTCAGCTCGACACACGCCGCCCCACCGCCCGCCGCCTCGCCGGAGAAAATGAATGATGGAAATCATCTCCCCAGGCACTTGGCCCCGACAATCTAATACGTGATATACAAAACAGACACCACTGCGATCTGAAATGAATTGAAATGTCAGCAGGCAGTCGGCAGTCCGGGCGGAAGGATGAAAAGCTGAAGGACTGAGAGCAGCACAGTATTCGCTTCTCTATTCCTATTTTCTATATTTTTTTTCTTTATTCTTGTTCGTTTGCTGCTGCTGCACTTGCAGCAGTCATTAATAATTGCAAGCGCCACATGGGGCGTATGAGCAACTTGGCTAGCAATTTACTTTGATCAACTCAATTGCTGACATCAACATTGTGCCACGCCCTATGCACATTTATATTTTGTGGGCGGCACTTGACACTAATTAAAATTTCAATGCCCGAGCATTCTTCCGACTGTTGCCATAATCACATGCAGCTTGCTGAAACTCAAATTAAGCATTACCTGGCTCTGCCCTGTCGAGCACTGTCTGCTCCATGTGGCACACGCTCGTCCCATTTCGTATTTGCAGGGAAGCATCAGCATTTGCTACAATTTCCTAATAAGCAATCGAAGCAGATTTTCAGTGAATTTCACAGTAGAACGAAACAAATATACATATATAATATATTAAATTTATATTTATTATTATTTTAATGGCGTGTGGAACAACGTCTTATTGCTGTGCCTGAATTTATACATGTATTTTTAGCTTGTGTGCGAGTTGGCGCTGCTGTGTCCTCTCGCGATAGGGATTCATCCTCTGACAATGCAGGAACCACCCAACGATCCACAGGGCCAGCCAAAGCCCAGGCTCATATCGTGCAAGTGTTCTATTATTTAAGTAAATTCCTAATAAATTTTAAGTTAAAATTAAATGTAGTTAAATACAAACCCTTTTGAACCGGGCCAATAAACATACTGTAGCTGGAAATTTGCCAAAAAAAAAAAAAAAAAAAAAAATTAAATAAATAGACGTTGTTCCTAAGGCCGTTGTTGCTGGGCTGAAGTCAAAATATAAAAGCAGCATGTTGAAGAAAAATATGATTTATTTTCCTTAGATTATATGATTAAAAAATCTATTTTGTTCATCACATTTGTCTATTTAAAATATATAAAATATCATATATCGTATATTTATATCCTGTTATATCCTAAAAAAAAAAAAAAAAAAATAAATGAAATAAAATTAGTAATTGAAAACGTTATTATCTTAATTATTATTTTATTGCTTCTCTCTTTTTCGTTTAGAAATTTTATTTTTATTTTTTTATTTAGCCTTCATAAACGTGCCTATTGTATATATTTATTTATTTTTTTTAATTTTTTATATATATTTTAAAACACATATAGAATTAGTAAATGAAAAAAGCTCAAAAACTGTTCATTTTTCAAAACAAAATTTTTTATTTGATCTTGTGCAAAATTTTCTTATTTTAAAAAATATCTAAATCTGCATTCCTGTAGTTCCGAAACAACTGTTCTCTTTTTTTTTTTAGGGATCTGCAGCATTTAACTCCATTCCTTAGCCCACAGGTAATACAACTTCGGATTTTCAAATGATGGTCGATTTTTCAGCCTCACTTCATATTAAATAGCAGATGGTGAATGTATTTTATATGTTTCTGCACATCAGTTGACATCGATCCTTGTGTAGTCCTTGTCCCCTCATTCAATGTTAACAGCCACCGCAGCACCCACCGCAACAGCTACCACAACAACTGCCGCAGCAACCGCTGCAGCAGCAGGGACCGCTCAACGACCCGCAAGGCCAGCCACAACCTAGGATCATGTTGTGCAGATGTTCTAAAATAGAAAAAATATATGTATATATTATATATACAAAAATATGTATTTATTTATTCACTTCATATTTATTTATTTTTCTTACCCTTTTGGACTGGACCGATGAACATTTTTGCAGAATTAAATTTAATAGAAATTTAGATGTTGAACTTTTGAATAGTTGTGTGAGACTGAAGCTATAGAACACGGTGCGAGCTCAGGTACTAAAATTGATGACAGGCTTCTCAATGCTAACTTTACCAGATACAAATTTTTGTATTACACAAACTTGAAATCAATTTGAAAATATAACTAGATTGACTAATAAAAAGACTAAAAGAGATGTAATTGGAGCAAATATTCAACAGTAAATTGGAGATGAACAAGATGAGAGCTATTGACCGAAAAGATGTTGGCAGCGTTTAGCTAGAGTATTTATAAAGACTAAGCTTTGAAGGTTAATGCGAAATATCCCATAATTCCCATGTGAGCAGCAGTTTAAGAAAGTTGGACTTTTTAGTCGATAAGCAGTTAAGAAAAACGGTGCACCATTTCGAGCGAGGACCAGCCAGTGAATTAGAGAGCAAAAGCATTGATACCTATCACAACCAAAATAAGTAACACTAAGTAGTCTCCACTATTTAAAATACGTTCTATTCGAGTTTCGGTGGAGTAGAAGAGCTACCCATAATCCATCAGTCATGGCTCGATCGGCTATATATATAGTAGAACCCGGTTATAACGACTTATATGGTTATGGCGTATAAAATTGGGCTGTCGAAAATATATCAAAATATCAATATATCGTTATTTTGTTGTTTAAAAATTATATTTATATCGTTATATTTTTTTTGGCCAAATATCGAATATTTTTTGCGATTTATTGATATATTGGAGATGGTCAATCTCGTCATAAATGAATCAAGCAAAAAAGTAAAAAAAAAAAAAATTGAATATGGAAAAACGAATTATTCGAACTTTAAAAATGGAGCAGCAAAATGTAATTTGTGCCTTAAATTAATAAAAACAAGTGGTAACACATCAAATATGGCGCATATGAAAAGAAAGCACTATGATGCTTACACTGTGCGGAAAAGAGAGAGCTTGAGATGTACCGCAGCTTGCCACAAACATCTAGGGAAAGGAATTCAATAAATTTTTGGATTTTTCATAAGGCGGCTATGCATGCAGTATCTAAGATCACATTACGATGCTTATCCACTCCTGGTGCCTTAGTGCCTTCGGAGCGATATGCTTCGGGAATAAAATGTGCTGTCAGCGACCCGAGTTTTTTCTTTATTTTTTTATTTTTTTTTTTTCAGTCTTTGAAACCGAATACTGGAATTAAGCGATTAATCTTGTCATCATACTTCAAAGACCACAATAAAAACACGAAAATTATAGGAAAAGCCTCACACTTTATTTGTTAAACTATGCACATAATATTGCCTTTGCCAGAAGATGTTGAATGTGGTTTCTTTCTCGATGAGATTGTACTGGCAAAACGGCAGCCCATTGGTCCCCGTCCAAAACTGACACGATGAAAATCAGCCCGATTATCAGCAGCAGCCGCCGCAGCCTCCTCCACAGCAACCTCCACAGCAGCTGCCGCAGCATCCACTACAACAACATGGCCCACTTAGAGATCCACAAGGCCAACCACAGCCCAGGATCATCTGGTGCAGATGCTCTATAAAAGAAAAGATATTTATATAAATATTTATACTTGTATATTACTTAAAAATAAATGTAAAAATAAATATTTTAAAATCCTTTTATATATGTATATGCTTTAAAATTATTTTTTTTTTTTTTTTTTTTCATTTTTTTTTTTTTTTTTTACATACCTTTTTGAACTGGGCCAATGAACATTTTGAATACTTAAGGATAAAAAATTTAGGTGTTACACTTTTGAGGTAAGGCGGTAGACTGAAGCTATAGAAGGCAGAACGATGTAAGGTACAAACATTTTTGATTGCTTTTTCAAAACTAACATGATTTCAAAAAGTAAACAAATCGATTTTGACATTTTTAAGTTGAGCAAAATACAAGGAGAATTTCTGATGATTCTTGCGTATTCTTGTACCCATTCATTATCAGGATTAAATTAAGCAATAAGCAAGTAAATTAGCGCATCCATTTAATTTTCTGGGTGTTAAATAAATACTTAGATATGGTACGTAATTCTTGTTGAATTTGGAGGTATGTGAAAATACATTGAGTGTGCTAAAATGTATGTAACAGGTCGAAAGAGGCGTGGCAAGCCCCACAATGTGTATCGAATCTTGATCAGGGCGATGAGCTGATTTATCTCTGTCCGTCTATCGCTGTCTATCTGGATTGTCTATACGTATGTGCGATATTTTTGTATTATCACGGCCTAAAACAACGAATTCCCCATGTTTTCTTGTCTGTGTGTGTGTTTCTTATGTATGCTGAAGAAGAGCGAAAAAAGGTTGAAATTTCTCTAGGTACTTTAGGTATCCATTAGGTATGTCTACGAATAAATTGATTTAAAGGTCGTGCCGTGTATTATCGAACCCTTTCGTAAGTTAATTTATTAAAAAGTGAAATTTCAACATGCATATTAATTTTCATCGTCAGCCTCGTAGCCCAATTCCTGCCTAGGACTCAGCACTTTGGGTGTTCCGGGCCACTCCTTAAAGAACTTTCTGCGCTTGACTGATCGCTCAGTGTACAAATCGACACGTCGCTTGCGCTTCTTCTTCATAAGGCCTCGTTCAACCTCCTCGTAAGTCCAGTAAAGCTTCACCTCTAGCGGGTACAGTCGGGCGTTTTCGGTTTTACGCTGCTCTACAAACAGCTCCGGCGCCGACTGTATGCTATCGGAATCGCTGGACTCGTCGTAATACACGGGAGTCGTATTCAAAATGCTAGAGGGATTGGAACTATCCATGTGCTCTAAGGATTCGCGAGCTCCAAGTTCATCCAGACCCAAAATCGACATATTTTTTTGGCATTCATCTACATTCATTTTTAGTCATATATATTTAAAAATTTTTATTATATCTATATTTTTGAGGGCATTAGCCTTTGAATGAAACAAAATAAAAATGAAGTGCGTAGCACCTGATCAATTTCGTACAACGTCAAAGAGTTGACAAGTTTCTATCAACAGTTTTCAAATCGACCTTTGACAGCAAAACCAAAATATTTTCTATGACCTTAAACTCCTTAAATCTAGAGGAACTCCCTTCAACTTCTCTTCGCTTTCAACTTTAAATGGATCTCCGGCTGGACTCCGTTGCTTAACCTTCGAACAATGACAAAAAGCAATCAGCACCACGCGGTCAGGCGTCGAGCTCTGCCCCGGGGCGTGGCTCTGGGTGAATAGTTCATGCCAACAAACAAACGCTTCTTTGTGTACTTTCAATACGCTTGCGTTGCAATTTAAATAATGCACCAAATGAATTAAGGCACCCAGCCACATGCTTTCCACTGCCACAGCTGCCGGCGGGGCGGTATTTCTGGGGGCGTGGCCATGTGAGCAAACTAAGCTTAAATAAGTATTTAAGCTAAATGGAGTAAATCCTTTCGCAGCTGCCATAAAAAACGAATCATGTTAACAAAGAAATGAAATGAAGCGCGGACAAAAAATCCAACCAACTAGAGAGGGCGACTGACTAGAGCCTGAGCTCCCTGCAGTCGGGAGCGATCGACTGCGTAATACTCGTTCGTGGCTACAAAATATTCAACTCAATACAGTGATCAATATTTGTGGAATTTACTGAGCAGCTTAGCAGTGATCTAAAAGTATAATACATAGGTATTTCTTTTTTTGATTTTTACAAAGAGCTTAGATATATCTAAAAATAAATGCTTGTTTT